>NC_066243.1:316571-633142 GCF_024542735.1 Bombus huntii
TCGTTAAATTGGAATAGTTACGATAATTTTGGCATTGAAATTGAGAAAAGATCGGTTTTTCTAATTAATCCGCACACAAGAGGGAAAGAAATTTTTTGTCGAAAAATAGATTTCGCCAAGCGTAATAGCGCGTTGCGTGGATCATCAATCACGTGATTACATGCATATTGTTATTGGTAACTCGTTTGGCTCAGTGATGGAATGTTAATGTCGTGTGATACACGACCTTCGACCCACTGGCCTATGTGACCCGATTTTCAATGTGCGAAGGAAAAACGCGTGAGTGCATTCTCACAATCAGTTATTGCCTACCCAACGATACATGGTCCGTAGGCCTAAGCAACCTCATTTTCTCTTCTACGTGCAAAAATATTTCTCATCGATAATCTAATCGCTTTACCGTAGTCTCTGGCTACGTTACTCTCAAGAAAGTTACGTTATTTCGACATCAAAACACTCTATCTAAAAGTCACCACGGAGAGATACGTACGTAGCAATAGGATTTAAATGTTAGGGTCGCGATCGCTATACTTATTTATTTCTGGTCATTGTGCAAGCGTGAGAAAAATATCGTGCTCACTAGCACCAATTTAGGTTTCCTTGGTTCTAGGAAACGAGCTCGTAGAACCAATTAGAAATTCGATTCGATTCATTAACGACGTTTAATCCTCGATTTGTCGCGAGTTGCACGTGGCAATTGACATTTACAGCAAGCAGCTCTTCGTTCGAGTATATCGAATAAATGTTATTCGTTTGACAACTAAAATAAGCGTTTTAACTTACTAAAACACAGCGAATTCTTTGGTGCGGTAAATCAATGATTTATCGTAATGTTATAAACGCATCAATTTCTTTATATTTCGTAAAATATAATAAAGTAAAGTATAGATGGAAGAAGCAACCACGGTAAGAATATCGAAAGAATCTTTAGAAATCTGCTTCATTCAGCCACCACTGTTCGAAAATAAAATTCGATGATGTAAGTAGATGGAAGAGTATCGCAAATGAAATGTTGGCCATTGATGGGCGAATGCGGGCCACTGTGTTCGTGTTATCGTAAATTTGTAATCCTTTCTCTTGTGTTTCTGATTTTTTCAAAATTAATACCGGTTCTTACATAACGAAAGTTTAAGTTATAATCAACGGATAAAATTGATAACCATATCATAAACTTCGTAACTTTATATATATTTCCTTTTACGTAAGGTTTCCTTTCGTGTTTCTGAATTTTACAAGTTTAATACCAGTTTTTACATAACGAAGCTGAGGTTGAAGTTATAATTATCGGGAAACGGGTCATTTTCGTCCCAGCCTCGCGCAATGGGCTGATAGTTTTCTCATGGACGGCCCTGTTAAACGCACCACTTTGCCTCTAGTCTCGATCAAAATATTTTCGATTATTGATTCGTCGTGTCGACGGATTACGAACAAAGGTTCACGGGCTGGATGCGTCGGAGCGTTATCACGTGTAAAAGTTGCCCGGAGAGACCAGCTATTCGTGTTCGATCGAAAGTTCATCGGCCTTTCACTTTACTCCTCCATAAATTGTACGGTGAAATAACTCGAGATCCTTTCCAGCTATTATAGTACCTTTCGACTACTTTGCATCGACGATTCCATTTATATTCGCGTCGGGTCTCACCCGGGGAATGAGCCGCTGTGCTCCTTCGTGGCTTGCATTTATACTCATTGACAGGAATGATGGATGTTTCGATTTTACCCTCGACTAGTATGATTATAGTTAATAGTTGGAGCACGTAGCAACGAAATTCAATCAATCTTTCTTTCGATCCATCGTCGGCCGGTATCAAACGATCATTTATTGTCCTCTCGCGCCTGGATCCTGATACTGGACCAGGCCTAATGAAGCTACGATCTTTTTATTGTTACTCGATAAATCATGTTCCGTTTATTTTTCCACTATTGCCGGAACATGTCTATTTAGTCGTTGTAATGGATGGCCGTCGCTCGGAACGGGTACCCAGCTTCGACGTAACATCATTTCGCGCAACTTTCCAAATTGGCGCATTAAACTCTCTGACGGCTGAACTGTAAGCGTATACGCGCGACAACACGTTCTCGTTTATTATTTCTCTGTTCCCGATGGCAATTACATATTTGCCAAGAAACGTATCATTTCCAACTATAAACGTCTCCATGGATAAGCATTAACAGTTACATCCTAGTTTCAAATCGATCGTGCATCTACGATTCACCGGCGCTCTAGACATTTTGAAAAATTTAATTACGACACAGACATTTTATCTAGTCGCTGTCCGCGAGCCACTGCTTGCGAATGACCAACGACTGCTTTCTTCATCTGGGATACTTTAAATCAATAGCTTGCTCTTCGAAATCCATTCGAAATCCATCGAGCAGGTTCCTTTTTATCGTGCAAGTTATGATTATCTTTGAAGTTTCGCACGAAGTAAAAGGAAATCTGTAATAGTTTAGCGGAAACAAATTGAATCACGCGCGTTGACTTACTTCTACAAAGCGACTATTATGTTTCGGCTAAAAATCATTTTCCTTCCGCGAGATATACGATATTTGAAAGAATATACAGCGTTTATTACGAATATGGAGCAATGTAACGTTATCTGCGGTTAGAATTCCTGTTTATTACACAGGATATCCTAGGCTTTTTCTGTCCAAACATATTACTAGATCGCGGATGTTTACGGAAAAATTTCAATTTTTGTGTACGCCATTAAAGAAATAGAACCTGAATAAACAAACATCTCTTCGATCCGTCGACTATTGTAAATAGCACTTTACTTTGGATATTTTACGTATTCGTGCACATTATACCGTATTCCGTACATTTTTGCACATTCCAGTTTTCCATAAATGCATTCGCGGTTATCATATTCCGCGAGGAAAAATGAAAAAACAATCTTGTTAAACGCAGGTTCTCGTATGCTTTGTTAAAATGTTGAAACAGAAATCCGCCACGATACGATATTTATGCTATTTCCATTTCTAAGTGTATTTTCTTCTTACAAATCCAAGATGGACATGTATGCAAAGTTGAATTTATTACATTACGAATTGCTCGTTGATTTCTCTCAACTTCGACGAATCCGTTATAAAGTTTTTAATTGATTAATGTCTGACGTGTATTAATTGTTGTCCAGAAAACGTCTGTCATTGAAGCTGCTCGCAAGTAAAAACCTTGTGACGTATATTTTAATAATTTTGCCAACTACGGAATTAATTTTCCTCGACTTGTGCAGATTGGCATTTGGTTAACCATTTTGTCGAACAAAATATAGTTATTTTTGTCATAACTACACTGCGGATGTTTATGGAATTTTATATTTCTATGAACATAATTAAAAAAATGAAATCTAAATATTTCGTTTGCTAAATGCCATAACAAGTATTCTATTTTAAATATACTTGCATATATCCTCGCCTATTATACGCACTCTGTATATTTTTGGAATCTTAAATTTCCCGAAGGTAAATAAATTTCCGTGATCTAGTCGTAATTTTACAATAAAGCATTTATAAGTCTAAGTTTGACGGATGAAACCTTAGACACCTTGTATATAGTACACTGTAGCATAATAAATTTGTATGAATGAACCGTGAGATGATTGGTGTAGATAAAGTTTGGCAAGCTTGGACCAAGTTTTCCTTCTGCTCCGACTTCTTTTTGGGACGTTTCCCGACCTACACAGTATCATAAATAGTCTACAGATTTTTATGCGTTTAGGTGTCGAAAATCTAAAGACGCGCAAATAGAATGCACATCGTTTTTTTTTCTTCTTCTATTTGGAAGTAGTTTACAATCGATTCTCATTGAGAATTGTAAGTAAATTATTCTGGCGTGTTACTATCACGTGAGTAATAAGTGATTATCGTATGTTCGATTCTAGCTGAATCTAATGTTTAAATCTACAAAGTAATGTCTTTCTAGCATGCGGATCTGATCCGTCGTGTCAAGTAATTGAGTAACTAGTGGGGTTTGGTGGTTGTTGATTCTACTAATATCTAATAAATAATAAATAATATATAATCTTAATAATAATGATTTAGATAGAATGCTCGTCGTAGAATGGAAAAATCTATAAAATATTTGCAGTATAATACTCGTTGTAATATTTAGCGGATAAAACAAGTCTCTGTCGAAACTCTACTGTTTTATTCGTGTTCAGAAAAAACGTAGATTTGCATGAATATCCTCAACCTACTCACAAAGTAGCAAGTCAGAGAGTTTGATGAGAAAATGCCAGAGAAGTTTAATTATGCGTGAATAAGTGGTGTATTGGAAGATGTAAAAAGTATTGGAGCTTTAGAAACACGTTTATTCGATTACGGCGTGAAACCAAATAGACTTCAGTAGAAATCCTAAACGAGACGACATTACCGTGAGCTAATTAAAATTTCAAATCGTCTATTTTGGAAACAATTTTACGACGAAGAAGAAAACGAACGCGTATTTCAAGTCAGAGATTGCAACGACGATTATCAGATGCAGGTCCGGGCGTTATAATCTTGCGGAGACTATATTCCTTTGCTAGAACAGGCTTGGTAAGCGATTCGGTCTCTAGCGTGGCCATGAAGTACAGAATATCAAGCATTTACTATAGCGATGTTTTGTTTTAGATGTGCAGAGAACGAAATTAGTTAAACAGCAGCAAAAACTGGATTCCTCTCTTGCATTATCATACGACGTTTTACTCTCGAAATTTATAGTGGTGATTATAATTCCGATTATTCATCTTTGAAAACCTATAACCGAAGTAAATAATGTGTCTTGTAACAAAATATATGCAATGAAGCGCGCAGGATAATCCCTTCGTGGAGATTCAAATTGCATCAGTAGGAAAAAACAGAAGAATTGCCAAGAATATAGTTGTAAATCTTGTTAAATGGAATGATTTGCAATAACGAAAATTTTGCGCGCCGGTTCACCATAAATAAAACGCCGGTACTTTACTCGTTGCTATCCTCCGCATACACCGATATAATTTTCGAAACATTTTCCAGCTACTAAACGAGGCAAAATAACTGTTCTCATACTCTTGCGTTCACAATTATTTAAACGACAAAACTAATATCGAATTTTTTAAACTAACATTGAATTAAAACAAGAATAAGGCGCAAATAATAGATTATCTATCTTTATCGTGTATCTTTATTCACAATATTTTCTCTACGATATATTTAAGTATAGATTAAAAGTTGTTAATTTTATTATAAAGAAGAATGCTGCACCTCGTTGTTTCAAATTATCAGAAAAATAAACCAATATTGAACCAATATTTGGTTTAAGCCAAAACCAACATTGAATTTTTTAAACTAACGTTGAATTAAAACAAGAATAAGGCGCGAATAATAGATTATCTATCTTTATCGTGTCTCTTTATTCACAATATTTTCTCTACGATATATTTAAGTACAGATTAAAAGCTGTTAATTTTATATAAATTATATAAATTAATAATTTTATATAAATTAATTTAATTTTATAAAAAAGAATGCTGCACCTCGTTGTTCCAAATTATCAGAAAAATAAAAACGAAACGACAAATACTATTATGGAATATCATCACTGTCATGATCTATTCTAATCACACAGACCGTAAGAAACGTGATTTATATTGCTGCGCGAATCAAGGAACAGGTAAAATGATCAATAAAAAGTTTATCTTGACAGCGTCTCCTTCTTTCTCGACACGCTCAAATGATGTTGTTGCGTAACATCGAGTCAAGCATTTACCGGTACTGAAATTAACCGTTACACTCCTACGCTATTCGCAAATTATCCAGCGAATCTATTAATGCTTAATGATCGTTAACGAAGATTCACCGGGATAGTCGCACGCGTAGCACGGCAGCTCGTCAATTGCCTCGCTCCGTTGATTCCATCGGAGAAAGTGAAGATCGCCTGTGTGTGCATACAGTGACGCGTCTCACCTCCGACATCGTCATGCTTTCGGATACCGATATTTTACCATGGTCACGCCACGACCAAGATTTACTTGCTGGAATTAGTTGCTGATCCTCTTGCTTCGGTTTTTCTACACTTTTAAGCCGATCTGTATTTCATAGGCTAGCATGCTAATCGCCTCCTTTCGCTGTAAAACCGTAGATTAAGCTGGCTTTTTACGTATCGAACGCTTCTTTTTAAAATCTCTGTTTATCCGGCAATTTCATTCGATATAGTCGCGTTGCGCTTAATAATCTTCACCTGTGTATTCCATTGGATAGTATTTCCACTTATACGTGTAATATATTTATTTATTTATTTATTTACTTGTGGGAGGAGGTAAGCCGTTAAAGTAAACTTGTCGAGTACGTAATACGAAATTATTACAAATTAAATTCATAAAGATACATATTAACTTATACAAATGAAGTTCATTACACAATAATATAGATTCGGATAAGATAACATGTTGAATGTTCTAAAGAAGTTGTACGCTGTTTCTGTAATAAAATGTTTGTAATAAATTGAAAGAAAATAGTAATAGAAGGGGAGACGCTGTTGATGTTTAACACCATGCGATCGATAGCGGTGGATATGGTGGCCATGCACGCTGTTTTATGGGACTATATATAAAGAAAATCTCGTAAGATTCTAAAAGGATTGAAAGATATTCTCGTAGATTTTTCTCAGGAAATTAATTTTTTAGTTAATTTAGAGTCAGTGAATAAGCTGATTAAGTACTTTGTGGGCAAATAAAATGTCGTGAACTTTCCTCCCACATTCTAATGATGTTTTGACAGCCAATAGCGGACGTTATTGATCGATTATCACGACAAGTCCAAGACATGGGTTCACTCCGATGTTTGACAGCTATTGGCAAATCCTTTCGAGAGAAACGATTCGTTTTTAAGAAATCATTGTTTTTAATTGTTGTCTAGCAATTTCTACTGTCTGTCACGCTAGTTTTAAATTGCAAATGATTGGAATTCTTAATCGACGTTTTAACTAAAAATTATTCAGTCATCGTATTAAGCCTTCCGGTAAAGATTGTCTTTTGCCTTATTATAAAAATTCATGAACGAATAATGGAAAAATGACGTTTAAAAATAGAGTTCTTATTGCTTCATCATTTTTTCATTCTCGTCAACCTTTATGAGTTTCGTACGCGTAAAAATCTGTGTACATTAATAGAAGTGTATATCACGAACGATACGGGTAATAATTACGACATAAATTCAGGAAATAGTAGAAAAATATCGAATTTTCCAATCGTAAAGTAGTTTCAGACGTAACTTACGTTTTTGCTATAGAAGGTCTTCCTATGGAAGATAATTACACACTTTCTTGGACGTGTAAGCATTCGTATATCGAATATGCCTATATTCATCGGTTAACAGAATGAATCGAAAGAACCAAGTTTCCATTTAAATAACAGACCGTATCAGTATCACGTTATACAAATTGAAAATTAAATAATCTTTTTAAACATGAATTAATCTGTAATTTTTCACACATTTAATCTGATTTTACGCAAAATAGTACGCCGATCCGAGGACAATTATCTTTATATTCTTGTTTTCACGGAATCTTTTCTTTGCGAAACTCTTGTCCGAGTAAAACTTGGCCACTCCAATCGGACGAAAAATTGCGTACACTTGGTTCGTAGTTTCCTCGAGAGTCGTTACTTACTTTGTGAGTGATCGAATAAGTTTTGCGTTGATATACCGCGACGCGACGTAGTCCAAGGGAAATTTAAAGCAGAATTCAAAGAGCAGGATACGGGAAGACACGTTAAAGTATAACGGAAGTATCGTTTATTATTTATTTTATTTAAGATCGCCTTGATCATTTGTTACGGCACTGGCGATTAACAAAATATTAGGTTGTCCGGAAAGTGTCTTTCTTTTTTGCAAACGTGTTTTTTTAGAACAGTGCACCTTCGTACAAACGTGAAACCAAGTGTGTGAAATGTCTCGGTGTTTATCTCAACAGAACAAAATGGACCGTACGTAATTCGACAAAATAATATAAAACAAAAAACGTTGTGCGTCTATCGTTTCCTCATAAAACGAAAGAAACTTTTCGGACAACCTAATACATAACAAGCAGGTACAGAAAGATGTAAAATACAATAAGGCAAACTACGAACTTGAACAGTAGTATCTATATACTTTGAACGTAGTGTATATTAGACACAGTACAATTACAACACGATCAGTTTAGAACGAAATCAGTATGATACAGCGTATGCTAGAAATAAGTCGGTAGCTTAGAATATCATAATCGATCACACAAATTGATATCCGTGAGAAAATAAGGCAGATTCTTGCGATGCCTTTTTATAATTTATACAAGTCTGAATCTCCTTGGGAAAAGCAAATTGAATTTTGTTTTGGCAAACGTCACTACAACTCAAAAGGAGATTTATGGACAGAATGTAGTTCGGTGATTGCACTTAGTTGGTCCATTTTAACTATAATATTCAGTGTATGCAATTCTAAGTCTGGTGAGAATAACTTCCTCTTCTTCATGAAAAAGAAGCGCTTGACTCTTATCAAATATATTTGCACGTATCTTACGTACGTTGAATAGAGGTGTATTTTTGTTTTGTTATTTCTCCGTAGCTGTTATTTTATTCTTTGGATAAATTTATCACACCGTTCTGAGCCGAAAAACCTTCATTGCACTTTCTTACATGGACCAGGGATAAAAACGAAAGAACATCTTAAACCTATCGATTGTATCTAGAACTATCTTCCAGTTACTGTTTATTGTAACCAGCGCATCTGCATATGGACGGCGAGCGCGAACTCACGTTATCATTTTCATCAATTTTCCTAATAATCGTCCTCGATCTTTCTTATCTTGGATTTAAAGAAAGTTTGCGCATCCTTACGAAAGAGCGGCAACCAAGACGGAAACACTACTTTAGGTGGTCGCGTCGCGTCACATCGACGAGCTTTCGGTTTCTCTCGAGTCTGTTGGCATACTCGCGTAAATTTCGCAACCAGTTGGTTTATAAATACCGGGCGCGATGTCGCGAAGCGTAGAAGTTGCAAGGGGGGCAAAAGTTTGGCCACGCTCGAGTTGCTTTCCAGCAGCGGGAAAAGCGAGGACGCGCGGCAAGACGAACAGCGTGCGCCAACTTTCCCAGACCATATTCCTGAGATTGAATTCAGAGAGACGACCGTCTCGAAGTTCGCCTGTGAGTGATGCGCGTACGTCAACCGCTGCGAGTAAAACATCGGAGCCGTGTAATTTCTTGCGACAGCCGATGTTCCCGGCAACTAGCGAAATAAGGAGCAACGATATCTTTGCTCTTCCAAGCGAGCGCCAACCGTTGCAACCAACGAGATATCAAATACCATCCGATCAGCAGTTCTTTTCTTTTATTTTTTTATTGGGTGCTTAAGATCACGCGCACCTTCTAAGGTCATCAGTGATCACGCTGAGAATGATCGATGGTACAGAACGTATTTTTAACAAGTTGTCTGAACCAATATCTTTCGTGGAAAATCTAGAACTTGATTGGGTTTTGGTGACAAGTTAAGAATCTGTCCAGTCTGGTCCATTTTCTGATCGAATCAGCGTTACTTGATCTTTTCTATTCGCCAGTAAATGCCATCATTTATATCGTTACTGACTTTGTGTAGCTCAACAGGCCTCGAATTTCTCCATTCTTCGTTCCACGATTTTATCGTCGCTGTAACGAAATACTTTTGGAGATCGTTGTAGAATATAAGTTGCTGATTTGTCGCAGATGCGCTCGAGCTAGCCTGCTTTGCTGTCCAATCGAATTCTTCGTTTCCTTTGGTACCGACATGTCAGGAGATCCAGAGATACAAAACTGAAAAACGTCGAAACATCGAAATATCTCTTTTGGCACGCTCGAGTTTTTATTTTGATAATGTTCCGGATTATCGTGTTTTACTAGCTTGCAAATTTTCTGAAGCCAACGCTACACTCTTGGCGTCAAAAGGAATAACAAATTTGTCGTGCGTCAATGACCAGTGGCTTTATTCCCACATCCTCTCGATGCTATGATTTATACCGTTCGTACAGTTTTGTCGTTGTATTATACACGGGATACAAGTTCTCGATACCTTAGTTGGCAAACTTTCTATCGATAACAGAATCTCACAACTTTTTCCTCCTTCGCAAGAAAGCAAGAGAAATTGATTGTTGCGTCGTCAGTTTTTTACTCTTACAAGAAACGTTATTCAACCGACGATGAAGTCGCATAGCATTTTTACCACAAAGTATAATATCATTTTGAAATTAGTCACTCAGAAGCCATACTGACCGACTCTACAAATTGAAACGTAGAAAGAAGTCACGATTATAAACATCGTTTCTTCTAAACTCGCCTTGAAATTTGTCGCTATTTGCACTACCTTCCTGTGATAAGTAAATTCGTGGAAATAAGTTCGATAGATAAAGCCAAAGTTCTTCCTCAAAAATAAACTTAGCTTCTAATCTAATCCTCAATGACACTCTTATCGAGCTTCGTGGTGTACTTTCGAACCGTATGAAACGACCTACGCGATCGTCAATTGTACAGCGCGTTTTGTTAATTCTTTTAGTATATTCAGTATTGGAATTTGATGAAATAATCGACTTCTAGTAATTGGTTCTTAATAAAATCGAGATGAGCATCGTCGAAAAATGCGATAGTCTTATGAATTGTTAATCAGTGTTTATTATATCTTACAGGCGAAAAGTTTGTTGTATTTCATAGTAAAAGATACGAGTTATTTCATAGCTGTTATTGCGAGTACGATCTTATGATAACAGCATTTTCAATGACAATGTTGTATATTGGTAATTTGTTTTTGGCAACGCACGAGGACAGTAAGAGATACAAAGCGTTGTATTAAACAGACTATTAATGCAAATGATGGAATTGCGTACTCTGTGCTCCGACAAAATACGATTTTAATTTCTACATCGACACACGTTTTCAACCGTGGAATTACGTATATGATTTTACGCGCAATAATTATAGACTGCTAGCACCATGTAACATGTAAACGCGCAATTTACTGCAAAATTTAACTTTCGTTTGAAAAAATTTCTCTATAAATAGACATTTCGATAAACAAAGAAGTTAGAATTACTTGAGATCTGGGGTGTATTAAAAAAGCATTCTTCAAGGTCTTATGTTTTTAATTCATTATGTTTATATTTAATATATTGTTAATTATTAATGGTATGCACAATCCGTAGTATAAATAACGCCGAGTTTCAAGGCAAATTTAGGAAAGCGAATGTTTCTAATTGTCACTTCTCTACGTTTCAATTTATCGACTTATTTATGGGGTATATTTCCATGAATTTGCTTATTACAAAACAATCGCGAATTTCCAGATGAGTAAAGAAAAACAACGTTTGTAGTTGTCGTTTTTTCACTAGATAATTTAAAACAAATTGATAATTTAAATGCCTTGCCAAACTTCTGCACTCCACAAACAACGAAACTCTAAGTGAAAACTGTATGCTTAAACAAAAAAAAAAAAAAACAGGCTTTTGAAAAATAGACGAGGATTTTGTTTTGAAATCTTAGTTGAAAAAGGTTGCACGCCAATGGATTCAAATTTTCAAAAGTTATTTTTATTCTCCTCGTGCGCATTGTCCCGAGAAGATTCTAAAGTTCTAAACTGGAATACTCGAAGCAAGACGTCATACGTAAAGAATGAATGCGCACAGGATATATCGATGGGTACGAACGCGCTCGATATCTTAGCATAAAATTTTCAATAGCGGAGTTTAAACGACGAGCGTAAATCGGAGGAAGTCGGGAAATAACTTGATCTCTGGCAGGTTGTCGGTGGACGGATCAAGGGATACAAAGCGACGCAGAAGGAAACGATGGAGGAGCCAGTCGACGTGTCTAAAGGCGCTCTCTCACGTATTCTGGCCGAGCTTTCGTAAGCTGGAACTCCACTCACAGGTTATAAATAGGAAATAGGTGTTCATGGTGGGATCTCCCCTTCACTTGCAGTTTTCTCACCGTTTGTTAAGCGGCCACGGAGCGAGAGGAGCGAACGAACCAACGAACGAACGCTCGCCCGTGTTAGCTGCATTCTACCTAATCCATTTTTCGCGACCTCCTTCGTGGCTAACGAGAGAGCATCTGTGAAACGAGGCTAACCGTGCAACAGGAAACCGCATTTTGACGTAACGTAGAATGCGTTTTGCCACGAAACGGACGTTAGGTTTAAGCTGGGTTTACATTAATCCAGTCGCGCTCGATCAAGCGCTGACATTCCAGTATTTTCACTGGAGATCTATCGATGTTATACGTTGCTTCGGTCTTTTTTCAAGCGTCGAAAGCGTCGGATTGTAGCGGCGAAGGATTAAGGTGGATTCACATTAGTTCGATCGGTGGGTCAAGCGATTACATTCAAAAATTCACCTGAAACTCACCGATGTGCGCAATATTCCAGTCCTTCTGGAACTGCCGAAAGCGATGGACCGTAGTGGCAAAGGATTAAAGCTGGGTTTACATTAGTCCAGTCGGTGAATCAGGCGACCGCGTTCCAGTGGTTTGACTTGAAATCGCTCGATGTCTGCATTATTCCAATCTTTTTCGAACTGCCGAAAGCGATGGACCGTAGTGGCAACGTATTCGCGCAAAAAAATGGATAAAACAAGTAGACGATTGCACTTCTAACGTTGGAAAGTCGTGTTCTCGATAGTGGTGGTAAACATTGAATCTAAAAATAGTCTTTCGATCTAGTCGTTGGACTAGATTATCTGCTGGAATGACAGCGCTGTGTTGCAATGAAAACACTGTTCACATCATTCCATTTACGATCCCCTGCCTGATCCGATCGTTGCACAGCAATGCTACTGGACCAATGTAAACGCAGCTTAAGGTTTACGAGCAGCGTCATAATGCGTGCTCCTATCTACCGTTATTCGAAAACGCACGTGTTTTCCTTTGGGACGTTTGCAGCTGTTTAGATCGGTAAACGGACCCTCGAACTAAAGCTTATTACTTTGAAACGCCGACTATATCATTCTGCGTGACTGACCATCGCATCCCTCGGATTCTAACAGACCACCGGGGAAACATTATTATACTTGGGGCACCGTGCACACCAACCGAATCGGTGCCACTCGCCCAAAGAATCGAAAGCCCGGTAGTTTCTGATTTGCGAGCATCATTTTCCACGGTCCAAGCATAAATCGTTAAAAGTATAAATAAGCGGTGTACTGTGATACTGTCACGCTAACACGCGATATTTGATAAGCGGCTGTTATCCGGTGTAGACGTTCCAACTTTCCAACTGTACATTTCCTCTGCGTTGCTTTTTTCCTTCGCTTTATAGCCATGTACCCATTTCTTTATTTAAAACGTTGCTAAAACAGTCTGAAAGTTATTCAAAACGGCGTTACGAGATGATTTATCACGCGCGACACGCGTGTACTTTGTTGAAAATACATTTCGCTGTATGGGAATCGTACGCCTATAACGTGTTTAAAGTAATTGTGTCTGGTTGGAGTATTCGTGATTCGAGTGTGCGATTGCTAAATTTAGATATCAAATGTAGGACTCGTTAAGACAGAAATATACGGACTGTAATATTAATCAGAAGTATCTAAGTACATACGTACGTACGTGTATATCGATTGGTAAAGCAAGGTAGGTGTGCATAATTCCGCCAATGTTCTCGAATTCGCCACTGCAAAAAGTATGAGTATGCCAAGAATCAGCAGCGTTTCAACTAAATATTGCGATCGTTCTTATTTCTCACTGGGCGAATACGTTTTATAATTTAATTTTTATATTCCAATCTATAATGTTCTTTTGTTAATTTTATTCTATAGATGACTGTTTCACTGGCCTAAACGAGCACTAGTGCGTTGTTCGCAATTTTTCGTAGTAATTACCAAAGTTTCTTTTTTCCATATCATCTGCTTCAATAATTAATTTCCAAATTTTTGTCGATATTCCATTTATTTCCAGTTATCCATCAATCGATTCATTTCAGCGATCAAGGACGAATTTCATTATGCCTCTCATAAAATATAGATGTAAACATAAATTATTCGTATTTTATCATACGTATGTTAACTATTTCGTGGAATACCTCGGTTACATCCTTGCGATTTTGTAATGAATTTTGTAATCATGGTGAAATATTGATGATGTATGGTGATTTCGCCAGTTGCAATTTTTCTCTTGTTATTTCTGTTTCAGACTAATTATAAGTCGCTTTTGTAGGTACGTATTAACTTGATGTAGATAAGATCGAGTAAGAATATAAAACGCACAAAGCATTTGAAAACAGTATAGGAATATTTAGAAAAATTACACCACGCTATAAATATTAGTATGGCGAAATTCTGCACATCTATTCCGCCCATCGTTCTCAGTCTAACAAAACAGTACATCCGGATATACCGAGTGTAAATCTTGGTTCGTTAATGCTTTGCCACTGTCAGTCGCATTTATACATATAAATTTCTATAGTTAGAATATTTGCAACTTTATGATTTACGAATATACATACAGTAACTCGCAGACTATTTCATATAGATCTATTTTATGTGGAAAATATGAACACACGTCTCCTGTTATAATCTTACAGAAAGATATTTCGTACGCATTAGATTTATAAATGAAGAAATGATTAATAATCTGGAAAACAGATGACTTACACGATACAAAAACTTGAAATTTTCTGAATAATTAGATTGCTTTTCATATTTTATGTATAACCACCGTTTGTTTGTTAGAACAATACTTATGATTTTTCCATGTGTTTAGTTTGCTTGTAGCGGTTCTCACGATCCAACCGAATTTGAAACATAATTATTAAAATCAATCATTGTTGACAGCTACAAATATTAACAGTTGAGATTCAATTAATTTAAGAGCAAATAATAGTCTTTTTCTAACTTACGAGCGCACCTACGCGAGGCATTAAAAATTGGGAAATTATTTTATTTTCAATTTGAGGAATTCAATCTATTTAAATTGCCACGTTTACGACTACACACTACGAATATCGTAAAGAAGTTTCGTAATATTCTTTCTGGAAAATTTTTTGTATTCTACGGCAAATGACCGTATAGTCATGCGACTTTTTACAAGTAGTGTTTTTTGGGCATTTATGCACTCGTTCTTTGAAACTGATATTCCTCAATACGCATTGAACCTTCACAGCACTCGCGTTAACTTTGTCAAATTGTTTCAAACTTTCTCGAATTCGCATAGCACTGTTAGCTTCTCTGCAGATTGAATAGTTTTGGAAAAATTTGATAGCTTTCCTGTGTAGTAATTTCTCTTTCGGTTTAGATCGACGTGAGACGTCATTATCGAAAACGACGTTCTTCTTTTCAACATTTGGAGAATTATACTCGTTCTATAATATGTTTATGGAGTAAAATTGCACCGATTTTAAACACCAGGTATAGATAGTAATCGTTAGAAACGTAATTCATCTTCTCAGAAGAATATCGATTAATTTGAGAAATTGAGAAATAAAGAAAAGTGTGTCGAATGTCAGAATTTGTTAAGAATTTCTTCGAAATTCCCACTCATTTATATCATTTTCTTTTAATAGTTAAACTTACGAAGTTACATAATTCGTTTCTCTAAGAAATTCGGTACTAAACACGTACCCAGATAGTTGCGATCAATTTTACAATTAAAATACAAAAATTGCAGCGAATCGATTTCACTTATCACGGGTTCGATTAGCACAAAGATAAAGAACAAATAACGCAGTGAAAACAGGCGGAAGAACTCATTGAGTATTAAAGCTCATAAATTTGTTCAAGTTGTTTGCCTCAAAGTTTCAACAGACCCGAATCCGAGTATTCAAAATAAACACGAGTTTCGTAAAAGAGAGCTTCGTGTAAATAGATGCGGTAACAACAGCGTTTACATCCTACATAAAGCAGAAACACATATCCGCTTTTCCTAAAATATCGAATTATGCGAACGAACCTGCGAGTCGCTGTATTTATTTTGCAAATTGCCTGGAATATTTTAAAACAAACGAAAATGGAAAAAAAGAGAAAAGAAGGAGAGGAGAGAAAATGTGAAAAAGGAAACGTGTAATGTATCCGCGCGATATTTCCGCGTCAGAATGTTGCGTCGACAGAAATGCGTCTCCGGCTAAAGCACACCGAAGATGTTTGCGCATTTTTATCTATCGCCCGAAGTAAACTATCTCGTTGGTTCGTAAACCCTACGCGTTTGACGAGACATTGCTCTCACCGCCTCTGCATTGTTCCCCCGCTGCATCGTACATGCACTTTAGAAAGTGAACTTTAAAATGTTTACGCGGGATCCGGTTGAACGTGCGCGTGTAAGCGAACGAGTTGTAAAGCGCGCCGTGTGCACGAATCCTGTTTACCCGACGCGCCCGATCATTTTTTCCCCTCGTTTTCTGTCTTAAACTCTTCGATACGGCGCTCTTCCATCCGCCGCCTAACCGTACCCTAATACTTATTTCAAATTCAAGCCGACAATCAGTGAAATCTAATAATTATATAAGCTGAGAAATTGCACAAGAGTTGACAGACCTTTCGCAACCAAGTGCCCGGAACGACGCAACAGGAGGATGTGAACAGCCGATTAGAGATAACAACAGGCTGTATGCTTTTGGCGATTGTCGACTGTAGTCAACACTACGAACTAGCGAAGAGGTTGATCCTATAAGGTCGACGTATTTTTCTCACAACGTTATCAACTAGTCGAAACAAGTTTACCGTGTCATTCGACTTTCAGCACAAAATAGAGCGATGAAAAACTGGCAGAGTACTCCTTTAGGCATCTAAACTTCTAACGAGGCATCATTCTACGTATATCACGTAAGGTATCATGGAAATGCAATGATTTATGCCTATAACTTTGAAACAAAGTCAAACAGGATACATGTTCGTACGAACTTTTCTCAATGCTTCTATGTCTCTTGTTCACTCGTGAAGTAATATCTTTGTACACATTTTTATTCTATATTTTCGACTTCTTCTTTCGCGTAGAATCACCCCCTTTCCGCTTGTACCACCAATTACCAACCATTCTGTATATTACACTTTGAAGACCTCGATAACCTTCTTGCACGCACGCTTGTTGTCAACCGACTCCTCCAGATTCTTCTAACAGCTTCCAATCGTCGTTTGTCTCAGCTGAGATCTGGACGCAATCTGATGCTCACACACATTCACATGTATAGTGTAAATGTATCATTTACCTACTAACAAGAACATAATTTCTCGATTAATTTCTCGAATACAAAGAGCCACGCGCTCAAATCTTTTTGTCACAGTTTTACTATCAGTCTAAAGCATCGAATACACGTACAACCAACTCGCTCGAGATTTCACAGTTCTTGCCGCCTCCTTGTAACATGTAAACAGTAGCGTCGCGCGTTATGCGACACGCTCTTATGCTTGGCAGTCCGTAACATTATTATATATTTAAGAGCAAATGTTTCGTGGAATTCTCTTACATGAATATGAGCTTCTATTATACGAACCAACAGTCATAAGTGGTGGGAATAAGTGGACTCCTATTATATGAACGACCTGGTTATATGAACCGACTTAGCTGCCAGCAGGTTCGCATAAACGGGGCTCTACTCTACTTAATACGGTGACACTCTAATACATACGTTGTATTAGGTTGTCCGAAAAGTATCTTTCTTTCGCAAACGTGTTTTTTTACAACAGTGCAGTGTTTAACAGTGCAGTACAGTCGCGATGTTTATCTCAACAGAAGAGGATGGATCGTACGTAATTCGACAAAATAATATAAAACAGAAAACGTTGTGCGTCTATCGTTTCCTCATAAAACGAAAGAAACTTTTCGGACAACCTAATATCAGCTACAGTAGAACTTTGTCTATCCAAATCGATCCGACGACAAAATATTTCGAGTAACCGATCGGTTCGGATAATAGAAGCTCGCTCGCTATCTCACCGGGTGCTGCTGCTATGAGCTTCGATATAATAGAGGTTGACGTTCGGACGAATAAAGTGGAACAACGGTTTCGACACAAACTATGTTCAATGATATGTGAATTTGGACAAAACGCACGGACGTATACGACTTTAGAATACGCGTTCGTGTAACTAAAAGTACGGTCTTCCCTCTTTTTTCACCATTGTTATTGGCCAGCGTCAATCAACTCGGAGTTACCGTGGAGTTATCTACGAAAAGTAAGGTCACTGGAGACAGTAACGAAGCAAAAATTTGGAAAAAAGCTTCTGTCTCGAAAAAACCTGCTGCCTACGTATAACCAAAAATACGCTCGAACATATCATAGTTAGAATGATAGAGGCTCGCTTGCGAGTTTACATAAACCGACGATAAACAAAAGCTGGTTCGTATAATCAAAGTTCTATCGTACTTTTAATACAAATTTCGAAGATCGCCACTGTCGCCATATTCGATTGCAAAGAGTTAAACGTCTTGCTACGCAGCACAAAGGGGCTATTGAATAATCGCATTCCGCAGTAAATTCCGCGTTCGAAAAACCAAGAGTAATTTGCCCGTGGAATCGATTCGTCGGCATCTACGAATTGGCCGAATTCCATGAATGCCAATCGGCCACTCAATTCGCAGTGAAAATTTGACGCACAGATACACGATCGACTAAATGATTTCCATTTGTAACAGTGGCCGCGGCCTGACCTCGCAGCGAAAATGCTTGATGTATGTGTGCCTAACTGGCAATCTAACTCTGAAATAACTAACGTCGTTGATTTTACGTTGGAGCTGTACGCGGCATCCGGCAGGCAAGCCTGACTTTTCGCTTGGCCTTTGCCGGGCTTCGATAGGAAATTCAACCATTTCCACGCCTTCCAACCTTTCTCGGGTTAATAGAATGACGAAATACTCTCGGGAATTTATTTGCCTCTGTTGCCTTCGCTTTTCCCATGCTGTAACGATCTCGCCAAAGTATTTTTCTCTATAGCAATTTTTCTGCCGCGTCTGTGACCTTTATCTTATTGTTGGTACACAAACACTTCTTGCATGGTGGACTGGAAACAGCAAAAACACAGGAACCAACGTTATTGTCTGCATAGTAAACTGCAACTTCTTTTTTGGCTCGACTGGAGAAGAATAACGTGGAATGTGCAACCTTTGAGGGTTTTCCTTTTTCTCTGTTTGTGATATAATATTTGCAAAGTGCTTGTCGATCGGACGTATTGTTGTTGCATGCTTCGTAGAAGCTCACAGTTTTTCGCTGAAATATTCTCTTCTCACGGTAGTACACTGCGTTTCATAACTATCAAACCGTCCAGAAATTTCCAATTTTTATGCAAGCGTGACGCACAACAAAACAGAAGCTGAATAGACGTACGCAAAATCAAACGATTACGCTTAGTGTTATTAGTTATTGTTACATTTTCATCTTATCGTACGGTGAGTAGAATTTTTTTATTATAAAATATCCTGTTGTATACGTCGATTTTATTGTTACGAGACTGGATTCTTCAATGGGAATAAAATATATTATCCTTTACGTACGAGAACAGAATGAATTGTTTCTCAAACGATTGTAAACACGGCATACTTTCGTGTCTTAGCGTATTAACATACACAAACCTTCATTGAGGTTTCTCAAATAGTAAACAAAACATACGAAGAACGCAAGACGAAAGGACGATACGTCACATTCCCATTTTTTACAGGCTGTTTTACATTGTGAATTAGTCTCACGTTACTAACATCGTCTTTCAATTTGATTTTCAGACTAAGCCTGTATCTTGCCGCCTTCTTGACGATCTTAAAATATTGCTGGTCATAAAATGACAATAAAACGTAGTAATTTTTCCTGCAATCTTCACATAAAAATATATACCGCAATATATAAAAATTAAAAGTTTCTGGGTGGCTTTATGTATTTATGAAACGCAATGAATGTCGTGTTGAAACGTACAGTAACAAACAAAAAGAAAGTTTAGATCCAAGTGATAGAAAAATACCATAATTTTGTAAAAGAAGATTGTATTCGACAAGAGCATCTTTGACAAGATTTTGAACAAATATAATCACAGAATAGGCAGCAACATGGTTAAAGATATCTAATACAAAGATTGCTAGTAATATGTACATGTACACAGATAAATTTCTCAGCAATTTTAAGCTTCTTTTCTCCGCTACTCTACGTTTTATATCATTTACACTTTTCGTATATTTTCTTAGAAAATCGTAAAGCACCAAAATGAAGCGCGTGTTTCTAAGGTATTGTAAATAAAAAAGGAATTATAACGATCGCAATACACAGGCGTTGTTTATTAGTCGCGCGTAATTCTGGTATTCGATTATTAGCGCCAAGTGGCTGCAGCTGTAAAGCACTATAGTCGTGTCTGACGAAAAGTTAATCGCAAGCATGAAATTCAATTTTCCAGCATAGTTTGCCAATTGAATTTCGCAAGTGCAAGGAAAGCGATGGGGTGAATTCGTACTTCGCACGGATGACGATTGCGTGTTGTTTTTGAAAATTAGATTGCATCCACACGCGAGAGTAATAGAGTTATAAGTTCCAGCGACGAATTGTTCAGGCTGTCATGGCACGAGATTAATTCGTCTGCGGTGATTAGTTAGGAAAAATCGATCGAAGTAACTTCGAATTTTATTTATTTTTCTCATAACCATCGAGCTAAAAAGTAATTCGAACGACGATTATTAGATATAATTAGGTTATGTCTTTAACGATCTCATTAACGCAAGTTGATTACCATTGATTATCATTTGAGCAGCGATGCTTTATGATCCGAGCACTAAATTATATTTTAAATTATATTTTCCATACGTGTTCTTGTTGGATTTTGTGATGTGGCTGTCTGAACAGCCGTGTCTTTTAATAAAATTAAAACGCGCTAAGAAATATTAATTTCTATATAATGTATTGAGTGATAAATAGTGATATTATAGTAGAAAAATGAAAATATATTTGGAAATTCGGAAAGATAAATTTATAGTCAAAACACATGTTTTTTTCTTCTATTTTATCTCAATTTTTAGTTTGCTCTTATTAAATGCGAATGCCAAATGCAAACAATTGCCGAATATCTGTTATTTGGAGTTTTTGCATTACATAATCGAGGTGAACGACAAAGAACAACTATTTTTTGCTCAAGAACTTCTCTAATATAGGAATTGCTAGAAATTATTCCAGTTTTTCTGTCAACATAATTGTACTCGTAGAGTTTTTGGAACATTTTCAATGGTATTCCCTGTTTTTAAATGGAAAAATAATTTTCAATTATTTTCTGCTTATAAATTCTCTGTGGGTTATACAGAATATTCGACACGACTTCTTAGCTGCAAAGGTTATCGCTGTTAAATCTGAGATTATTTTAGAAAGATATTTTTATATTCGAACAGTAGGAAACAGAAAAACATTTTTATTATCTAATATATAACAAACGCATATATTACATGTGTAAGTCACACTATAATGATATCTGTTAGACGAAGACGTAAATAAAAATCGTATGTAAAATGGACGCGTATTCGAAGAATCTTTATCAGCGATTCTATTTGGGAATGAGGTTGCATAGAAAAAAATGTTACTTTACGTTTAGATGTCTCATGTAAGTTCATCAGTAGTTCATTCTGTATCTTAACCTTATTTCATCGCAAATATTGTCACCACGAAAACAAACGATTTATTGCTGCAGAAATAAAGCATCTAGCAATTTACACGCTGCGAATGAATGATCCGAATGCAATATACCAATAATCTCATATCTATAGAAAATCCTGCGTTTTACAGCTCGAGTGCAGACTGTTCCCAGCCTAGTTATGGTTATTACCTAATACGTATCATCATTCATTTAGATGATGAACGTTAATTATCAGTTTTCTTCCCGAGAAGATTCACTTCGGTTCTATAAATTAACGTTTACAATAAGATCCACGTTAATCAGATTACTGTTCGTGTTAAATTATTTTCTTTAGACTGAAGCAAGCCAGATACAGCAGCATCGATGTTGTAGTATGAAATTAATTTTTAATGAAAATATAAAATGTTAAAACGCGACGTTAAGCGAGTATTTCTGAAAGCGAGTTAGATCGTTGGTACTCGAAGGCATTCGATGCATTATGGACGATAAGATTCTGCGCCTCGTGCTACCTCTTGGAATTTTGCTTCCTTTCACCGGGCCCGAAGCTGGGTTTGCGATATTGCACTCTCCTCTTTTCAACTTATCGTCAAATCTGATATGTGGTCTAGTAGTCGCTACTTCTTCCCAGAGCAGTTATAACGGCGCTGTGTGCATATTGTTCCTCCCTCTGGCATATCCCGATGTTAGTTTAATTCCTTAATCCTTCGTGATGCGCGACATTTTTGAACTTTCGTCAGTCGACCGTCGTCAAGCCAGCGTCATATAGTTTTCCGCTATTTCAATATTTTAGCTAAATAAGCGATGTTGAGTTCTACTGCTATATAATAAATAATAAATAAATATGGCATTGCACAGGGTTAAGAGATTATTGAATATTAATTAAATTAAAAATTAATGAAATTAAATTAATATTAAAATGAATACTTTTCTGAGCCTTAGAAATGCTACGTATACGGAAAGTGTTGTACCAATTTTCTAGACGTTGTCAGATTTTCTTGTAATGTTGGCTATACATTCTCAAAATTTGTGTCTTACTTTAATCGTAATATCGGCTTGAAAACTCCCAGTTTATCGAAGATATGTTGGACGAATTGGATGCAGAATATAGAAAAGTCACGAACTGAGATTATACGCACGAGTATTACGAGAAGGAAAGGCAAAGCAGAAGTTTATTCATTCATTTACGTTCCATTTCTTCCGGGAAATTATAATGAAATCAATAATTCTATTTAAATACGCCTTAAGGGGGTGTCCTGAATCAGAATGTTCTAAAACAGCGTCTTTTTGTGATTTTTTTTAGAAAGGAAAGAAACAAATGAAGTCATTGAATTTTGAGGTATGGTTTCATATATACTTAACGAATACAAAAAAATTTTTTTCAAAGTAAAAAGAAATTATAACAGATTTCTAAGCCTATTTCATGGGCTGCAGTTTTCAATCAGCGGGAAAGATCCACCTCGTAATTCTGGGCCGAAACAAAAAACCAAAAAAGGATTAAATTATTACATATTTTTCTTCTCGATGAACTAAAAAAAAGCAGAAAGTAGTATGAAATTAAAAATTCTAAAAAAGATCACAAAAAGACACTGTTTTAGAACATTCCAATTCAGGGCATTCCCTTAATCCAGCTTATCTGTTCTATAACATGAACCAAATGATAATTCAATGGTTCTGATATCTTTTAGCAACTAGTTAAATATCTATTTCAATGTTAATTCACAATATTGCTTTATTTATTTCCCCCCGAGTTAGCATCTATCATAAAACTCATGATACGTTCTACTGACAGAATTTTTCGTTTCATTCATATTTCAGTCGTTTCTAGCAATCTTTTCTAGAAAAAAGTACGTTTAAATTAAAAGTACGTTTAACGAAAAAAGTAAGTTTATTCGTGTCTCAGTTGACATTTGAAATTTTACGTGCATCCGAATGCTAGTAGCGTCAATAAAATTATCAATAACCTTTGTACAATACGTTGCGTAGACGTGTTATATAAAACACGTTGTTAATTACGTTAGCGCGGCCAATTTTTAATTATCGATTCGAACCTTTTTATTGTTTAGCCGTTTTGTCGCATAAAATAACGAAAAACGATAGAAGAAAAATGTATAATTTCTGATAAAGAAGAGAAATATATGCCATCCGTATCTCAAAATAAACTTTTGAAACCTGTTGTTTCACATTAATGGAGACAGAAATGGACAAAATTTCCAATGTTTTATCGTAATTACAGCTCATCTTCATTACTGCTTTCATCGCGCTCTCTGTTTCTCTTCGATATCTTTTTTCTCGCTGGATCCGTATTAACATGATCTCGTATGTTTTTACTTCTCTTTATCGCTCTCCTAACACTTCATTATCGCGTATATCGACTCGAAAACCCATATTTGATCGACCAGCACGGCGGAAATTGTTAAATGTGAAATCGTCGACAGATCTGTTGTATCATTTTTATTGGAAAATTCATTGCATCCGCTGACGATTCTATCGAAATAAAATGTGTAATAACGTGGAAGAGAGAACACTTGCGAGTACTTCGTGGATATTTATCGCATCGTGACCCTCATTTATATTGCCACGTTGCTTTATTGTTTTATTTCTAGCGATGGGATCAAGTTGAATATGTACTTGTGAATCGGCTACTCAAGGCTCACTTCATAGCATTCCAATGCTGTTCACTATGTATTATAATGCTTCATTCCTTCTACGTGATGACGATGGACACACGATAATGGATTTCGACGATAACCAAGCGAGAAGATTTCCAAAGGATGAAGAATTTTCGATGCTCGTCAGACGTTGATCGAGCTTCGAACCTATTCGACCAGCCCTACTCGATTCTATTTGCGACTGTGTAGTTTTTTCGCTTCTCAACGCACTCGCAGAGGCTTTCACTCTGTCGCGTTTAAGTTAGAATCTGCTTAAAAATATCTATTTTTTTTTAAACATGTGGCGGATGAAAAGAGAGTATTGCGCCGCGTTGATGCCTCGACCTGTCGGCGTCCTGTTGATACCGATCCGCCACAAACACTTAACAGATGATTCGAATCTAAACTAATTCGAATCTACTCGCAACGTACTTGAGCCCATCGCTATTTATTCCTTTTTCTTCTTCTTCTTCTTCTTCTTCTTCCATACGTCTCATACCATACGATCTCGTCCCATATGTCTTTTGATTTGATACATTTCAGCGGGTTTTCTTTGTTCCGAACTGAATACTTCCTTGAGTTCCTTGGGGATCTTCAATCTGTTGCGTGATTCGTCTAATGTCGTGCATTTTAGAATTACGTGTTGTACTGTAAGCGATAGGTCACAAGGATCGTACCACGGAGGAGCTTCTCTTTGTAACAGAAATTTACGCGTCGGTCTTGTGTGTCCAATTAGCAGTCTGAACAGCTTTACCTGACCTCTTCCGTTGCATGGTGGTTTGAGGAGCAGACTGGTTTGCTATATATCCTTTTACACACATTCGTTAGTGACCTTTTTCAAGAATTTTGCCGATCCTAGCTCCTAATAAGGTATTCCATGACAGAGCAAGCCAATATTTTTATCTTCGCCATTTTCCATCTTCGAGCTCTCATTTCCCTTCTTCCTCATTTACATATTCGCCAATCTCTCTGCTAGATTACCTTCTTACTTCGCCCTTCTTTTGCATGCTCAGCGGTTCTTTGATTGAAGGCACGAAGACTGCAGCTCTGGCGTCGAATTGAAACAAATATCAGCGCGCTGCTACCGGTGAGACATCGATAGCGTATCGTTGCTCTTAGAAACGGGTTCTTGAAGTCGCATTAACGTCCCCAGTCACGTGAAATGATGCCGATTTCTTTTTACTACTGCAACGTTTCATGGCGGATGCACCATTCTGTGGAAGCTCCTAAGTACTTGCAAGTTAAATATTGGATCGGCTATTGGCTTGTTCGGAAATGTTTGATTATATCAGTCTACGTCGTTGTAACCTCTACGCGTTATATTTCTTTGTAAATCGTTTTCCTCGCATCGTTCACTGTACTCATTATTCGCCTTAGAACTGTGACTTTAAGAATTATAATTAATAGACTGTGGAGCTTACGGTAGGTGGAAAAAGTGCATAAAATGTCCAGAGTATAGTGCTTTCTATAACACTTGGTAGTAATACGGTAAATAAAGCAATTTCCTATTCGTGTCCTACGTTTTTAATTATATTGTCAATGATACGAATTTGCGTAAAAATCTGTAGTCCAGTGATTAGTTTAATTTCGTCGAACAATATTGCGATTCTGATGAGACGAATAAAAGAATATCGTTGAATTGCAAGATGAAATCCATATACGTTACAACTGGCTCAATGAATATCATTAACAGAGCTGTTGGGATGGATTTTCTTTGACTTAATGGGAGTCAATGAACAAAAAATATAAGTAACTTTTTCTTTACAAAAAGCAGATATTTTCCGAAGAGAAAAGTGGACATTTTCGCTACATCGAATTTCCACGAATTTAGCATAAACTTTTCAAGTAGCTGAATCCCACATATTCATTTTCTATGATATTTGACAGCGATTTGTTCAGCAAAAGAAATCGTTAGGTCAGATCAAATCTATCCCAATAGTTCTATTGACTGGACTATCGATAGAATTCGCCATGTAAAATGCATTGATTCTACAGAATAGCCCCTGTAATTGTGCTATAGCTTCAAAATGCCTATAGGAATTCAGAGTGTAATGTAAAATGCATTGGTTCTATAGAGTAACTCTTGTAATTGAACTATAACTTGGAAGTGGTATAAGAAATTATACGAAAATTTCATTAGGCAAAATTAAATAGTTTCGAATGATGTGCCTTCTTTGGACGTAGAGATTCGTCTCTATTTTTGAAAACTGAATCGACAACTATTGATGTCATTGCACTACGTTCTTTTAAATATGAAAAGAATCTTTTTACGCCAACCATCAGCTTCGATCGAACGCTTCGATTAAAATAAAATGACTATATTCTTAAAGTGTCTGAAATATCTTGTAGAGTAGATGTATGTAAGTTGCTATGTAAATATAGATTGCTATGATACAGCACTTGCGAAACCATTTAATTTCGCTTAATGAAATTGTCGTACATGTCTTGCATGTCTTACAGATCTAAAATATCATATTGCACGTATGTTTGTAATTAGTTTCAATATAACTTAGTGGATAGAGAACAAGATATTTATTAGTCTTGGTAGTTGTTTCAATAATGAAACATATCTAATATTCTAGGAAATAAAAGAAACCAACAACTTGTATATATTACATTTTACTATACGTATTTTTTAATAATTATTAATAATAATCGTAATAATATCTTTTTCATATATTCTAACTAGCTAATATTTAACATATAAAGACACACAATTTGGAGACACTTTTACCTTATGATATGATCTTTAAACAGTATTTAAAATCGAACGATACAAATACTCTCATCAGACAGTGAACTATAATAACTATGGTAATCAAAAGGAAGTTTAACATTGATATATTTAATATCATGCTTGTACATATGATTATGTATTGATAACTTTGTAATACACATTTTGTACAATATTAATATGTAATAATTACTTGTTTTGAAGTGTACATACAAAAATGAATGTGCGTTCGAAGCGTTGTTTTTATCAGATTCCATTCCAATTTTCGTTTTTATTACATTTTTGTAGTCGCATGAAAATACTACTAATATGAAATTTAATATGTTTTAACTTAATGAAATGTATATAACTGCTATGATCAATACAATTGCGTAGAAATACTCTTTATAGCTACTGTGTATTATTCTATTAATTGTTCTTGTCAGGTAGATTTCTTTTCTCTAATATTATGCTGTTATTTGGCATTTCCTATCATCTAAACTTTCTCTTAATCGCCACTGTAAATACACCCTCGTATGAACAATTTGACAGCGTAAGGCAAAATAAAAAAGATCCATTTAATGTATTATACTACTACTTTCCTCTTTTTTCCTTTTTTTAATAGGCGTAGGAAAAAGATATCGTATTCGAAAAAAGTCCGCCAATGTCCTCTGTCCTTGATTTAACGCTTATCAAACATGAACGTCTGATATCCATTGATCGTCGATATCCTTCTTCCCTCTGCGACAGTCGATGTCGATCGAGGTTGACTTTTTTTTTAACGGCGAAGGAAAAAATGCTCGTCTGGGAATGTCTTGCGCACGCGATTACGGCTGAGATGGACACCGTGTGAGAATAGAACGACGACAACCGTGGCGGTTCATATCCTGTGCACAGGCGTCGTCTTCGTTCCTCTGGATTTCATTGCTTATCTCGTGTCAGTGCACGGTGTTCAGCAAAATAAATGACGGCTGTGAGACGCGTGCACAGTTGCACACAGATGATATAGAAAAGCTGAACTGTCACTTTCAAATATGCATATCTGTGTTACAGAGCATTTTAATGCGTGTGCTTCTTTATTTCTAGCGATACGTATCTTCGTGTAATGTTGATATTTGCTGTACGATCTCTTTTTTCATAGTTCTTCCTCTGTCATTCAAATGTTATGATTATCAGTCGCTGTCGTGGAAATGATAAATTGAGTCTTCTGGGGAAAAAAGCCTGTAGTAAATAAATATATGACGATTGAATATATTTTCTTTGTCAAATGGTTGAATTATTTTGCAATATTTTTATACTATAAAACGTTCTTTCCAAGCCATTATAATTATCAACTCGAAGGTAGTTAATATTAAAGAACTCGAACTGAAACGTTTGACCCAATTTATCGTATTTAGCATCTTGTTTCGTGGACTACTTTTATACAGTTCTGCTCTGCTCCTTTGATTACGTTACGTTTCAACTTATATATATTCATAAATAATTATACAAGAGAAATAGGATATCTATTCGTTATGTTTTATTAATTCATTTACATACACAATTTTGCAAGATCTTCATATTCGAAAGTTATGAATATGTACTTGTCTAATGAAACGTTTCTTGTGACGTAATTAATCATTTATTTCAGAATCAGATAGTAGATCAGTCGTTAATACAAAACGAATGTTAAATAAATTTCGTTTCTCATTAAATTCACCAATAAAATTAATTCGTTTTAATTCTAGCAGTCGGAAGAATTTAATTTTCGTTCAATCCCTTCCCAGTGTTTTTAATTACTTACACGATTATAATTAATTGCGTTCAATCAATTCATCTGTCTTTTTCCTTAAAAAATACTTTAAAAAGGCAATGTAATCTTAAATGATTGCGTATAACTCTTTTACGTAATAGCGTAATTGTAGTTAGCTAGTACGTAATTAATATTTGGCTATATGTAATTATCAGAGTGCGGATTTTTTCGAAAATTTATATCTTTACAGACACAACGAAAAATATATAAGTTAAACAGAGATTCGTTTCACTTGTTAAAACTTCGTTTCACTTATTCTACTATAATTCGTATATTTTTGTCCATTATGTGCATTCTGTGCATTTTTGCATTTTCAGAATTTGCATAAATGCATAAATGCAGTCTTGTAATTACATACTGCCCTTAGATACTCTGAATTTAACGTTCATTTAGTAACACACCATCGAATGAGCCGAATAGAAACCGCCATGTGAATAGGAACAAAGCTTCAGATGGAAATAAATATTTCATTAGAAATATCATTTTTTGGAGAGAAAACAAAATTGCGCGTTAAATCCAATTGTTGCATATTAGCGGCAAGGAGATTGGCAAAGAAGAAAGAAGTCCAAGCAAGAAGAATTGTGTATCGTTAATCCTGCTTTCTTCCAATATCAAACACGATAACTAGAGCTTCAATATAGCAAACAGAAAGTCATTTTTTTAAAAAATAGCATTTTTGAAAAATTAGTATTACGAGAACAAATTTTGTTATCGAATGAATTGGTGAGATTTGCAACATCGATATATGCAGAAATGGACGATACTAATGTTACGGAATTCAATCAGATATTGCAAAGTCTTTGACGGATTAACTCCACTGTCTATATATATACAGCATACTTGAAGTTCTTAAGAATAGATTTACGCAAGACAGACTCGATGTACGTACCTCACCTTCACTTATATCACAATACTTATCGAGTAGGACATACTGATGTAGTATTATGCAAGCAACGATTTTTCTTCTTTCGAATGAAAAGAATAGTACGTAATAATAAAGGGCAATGATAAAGCATAAATGAAACGTAAGCGTAGTGCAAATTACTGCTTGCTAAGGTCTACAGACATGCGATGAACTCTATATTACATGGCAATGGAATGTATTGTGATGTAATCGTGACATTCTTACATGCATCGACACTCTATGGTCATTGTGTAGAGAACGTATTGATGTTGACTTCAAAGTCACAGTTGAAAGCAATGTTTGATCATAGTGGGACAAGAATAACCGCTATTGAAAATAAAAGCAATTAAAATTTGCAAATAAAATCAATTCAGTTCCATTTATTTAGAAGGAATTATTTGTTCATAGGTAGAAAATAATTTTTAATTCATGTAAATATCCAATTTAATACTTATTTAACTTTAATCAAAACTACATTACGGCATAATGGAAATAATTTACTCGAAGTTAACGCTGCAGATACACCTATTTGCTTTAATTAACTGGCTTTTTTCTAACTTTTCTACGATACTTTGGTACTCGTATGTTCTTCGTTTCGTATTATTAATTAGTAAGATATAACGGTACCTGATTCTACAGTCAATTGCAATACTTGGCTTAATCGAGTAGCAAAGGAGTTAACAGAGCGGAAGAAATAATTAGAGCTTGATCATTACCCTATTAATTACCATAGACAATCGGAATTACGTTTGATTCGGATGTTCCTTCGCCCGCAATCTTCTCCCAAATAATGATAATATGTAGCGTATCTCTCTAATCAAGTAAGTACTACATATTAGCTGTCAAACAAGAAGTAATTGATTACGTGTAACAAACTATGTATAACTAATCTTGTTAATACAGTAGAAGCTCAATTATTTATCAGAACACTGATTAACCGAATGATGGATTATCGAAATGTTGATTAGTGGAAAATTTGTGGACGGTTCCTCGTAAAACATTGGAACAGGAATAAAAGCCGAAGAAAGAAATCGTTACATTTTTACTTGTGTCTAGGCACAGAAGTTTCTGTCTGTGTTTTTCAACTAATATTTATAAAACAGTTTGGAATAAATGGTCTTCTCTCGCGTGGAAACCGAGTTATCGAATTATTCGTGAAACTCGATTGTCCGAACAAAGCGTGTTGCAATTAGTTTGAACAGAGATTGTTTCAACTTCCCGCGAACGGAACAGGAATTTGTACGTTTTCAAAATGCAAAGCTGCTGGCTCTGAGCGCAGCTCTTGGCGTTGTCCGTACAGCAACAAAAGTATGCCTGCAACAACTACTATAATCAGATTGAAAGATTGAAAACAAAGTCCGAGAAGTAGAATCATTTTCCACTGATTTTGAACTAAAATGTTAACGTCTTTAATATCGTTCCTCCAGGACTGTCTCAATCGATCTCACGTGTATTTGTCAGGGGAACGTAGAATGATTCAATCGCATCGCAAGCCAACTTTTCGATTATGTGACGTTACTGTCTTATAGAGGTGTTCCTGCAGATCTTACAGTCGATGCTTATGATTTCGTTTATTTTTAGTTCGTCAGGTACTTCGTCAGGTGATCTTCAGATGAAACATAGCTACGACCTGTTCTATCTACACGAAAGACACGATATTGCTTAGCCTATTTGGTTTCCTCTTGTGTCAGTCTGTCGGTTTCTCTCTCAGTTTCTTAATTAAGAAACAAATGATCGATTGGATATTTCCAGCTAACCTATTGTGTAGATGAGCAGTACTATATCGTACGTTTTACCTGTCTGTGCTTTAGTAATCTTCACGTATCGCGATCTCTGCGTGCAAGATGTCTGAGAAAAGTCTCAACTCTTGTAAAAGGCTCGTAAGAAGTGTCGCACGCCTTGCCTTTTGTCTCCTTGTTAGAGAATCGACTCGCAGATGTTTGCTCTAACTTTCGTGAGAGTCTGCGATGATGTCGATCTCCGTTAATTGTGACATAGTGTGACTGAGAAAGTATCATCTCGATTCTCACGATCGCTATCGCATTTCAGCCAAACCATATTCTTCTGAAAAATGTACAATATTTGGATCCGCTTGATAACTCATCACGGAAAGCAGCGTCGGGCATGTGCCTTCGACAAAAGCTATTACCAAGGAGCAATCTTTTCCTTGTCACTAGGTCGCTCCATTTTCTGCTTACAAATTGCCTCTTACACATGCCTTTCGAGGATCTTAGGGATATGCATCACTCGACTAGAAAACATTTACGCCGCTGTTGTTGAAATGACATTTAATTCTTAAGGAAATTTCATGTAAATGGAAGTTTTGTATACACGCAAGGTGTATCGTGATACGTGGGACCCAATTCAGGCGCGGACAGGAGACACAAAAACAGCGAGAATAGTTCACGACCTTCTTTCGAATTTGTAGCCATTTTTGTGCTTCGATGTTACCTCGAAGCTGTGAGCTTGCAGTCCTCGTATCACAGGATTTCACGATCTCTCAAAAATTCCACGTGCTTGTTGAATCTGTTGGCAACCTTGTCGTATACATACACGAAGTACTTCAACGCTGGCAATTGGTGTCGAATACACAATCGTTTTCAAGTGCCCCAGAAGTACAAATCTAGTGAATTTAAATTCACCTACCTATTTACATATGAGCAAATCGTGAAGGTAACCAGTTGGACTATTCAAAAAGAAAAATCGCTATAACGAATAGTTAATGAGCCTTTTTCATTGTTTTCTTGCGTCCTATCTATTCCTGAAGTGGCACGCACACGTTGTGATACATCCTGTACACAAATGCGATAGGACCTCGTATAACGCGATTAGAAAATTGCTACCGCGTATGAGGCGATCTTAAAATTGCTTTAAAACACTCCGTGTATCTACAGTTGGAGACAGAAATAAATAGCAATGTAGGTAACAATGAAGTTTTGTTCAATGTTGCTTGTTTGCAGACAAAATGGAAATATTAAAAAGGCACTGCGCTGATACGAACGAAATTGTAGCAGTGTCTGGTTATGTAAACTTTAGCTGAGCTCTTACCTGAACTGTCGCCGACTAAATCCACTTATATGAACATTTAGCAATAATCATGTAAACGACAGAGACACGCGTTATGTGACACACTCTTATGGCAGTCTGTAACGTTATTATGTATTTAACAGCGAATGTTTCGTGGAATCCTCTTATATGAATATGAGCTTTTGTTATGTGAACGAACAATCATAAATGGTGGGGAGAAATAGGTGGACTCCTATTATATGAACGACCTGGTTACACGAACCAGCTTGTTTCTCGACAGGTTCATGTAATCGTACTTTCAACCGTGATTTCAATTATTTATTAAATAATCTATGTACTATGAGACATAAGGCTTTATAATAAATAAAAGTTCAGTTTACGACGCTGGTACTGGTTCGATTAAACTTCATAAATACTTATTTCCACTGTCTGTTCGCTTACATATTTTTCCTTCTAACTGCATACGTATTTACAAGTATATTACACGCTTAAAAAATTCTCAAGTTATTCTCCAAGATTAGCTTCTGTAATAAATTCACGTTTACGGCTGCGACATTAAGTTTATTTTGAGCATGCATTAAGTTTAATGGTCAATTTCGTGTTGAACAAATGGTACGTAGGACGCGAGCCATCTCGCGAGAACCTAGCAGAATTTCACTCTATTCCGTTTATCAACGTAGAACGTTTATCGCGACAAGATTGCTTTTAAATCTGTACTTCTGATAAGACGAGGCTCAAGCTTCGGTTGAAAGGCGAGTAAATGCGCGAAGCGATATGCCTGCAATCTCGTGAAAATCAGTTATTAATGTGCATCTAGCTACGCAAATATTTATATTTAAGAAGATAACTCAGAACTGCATATCTTTCTTTCATTTTTTTATCTTTCTTATGACGATCTTTCTATGCTTGCTATACCGTAATACGTTATTCAGAGATATTCGTGTCTTCGAAATACACAGAAAAACAGAAGACTATGATTCCCCTAAAGATATCTTTATTTATACCACGTATAAACCTAGAATTTTAATAATATGTATATATCGATTTGCGTAATATATTATTTTAAATATGCAATTTAATCGTGTTTTATGAAAGCTATAATATTAAAACGTGCGTATTATTTTAGCAACGCAATAGTTTTCCGTAATTTCCAAACACACACGTTACAGTTATATGCATATTACACTCAAATGGTATTATTTAAATACAAATATAAACAGTATGTGCGCAGGACAAGTCATTTTCTTAAAGACTGTTAGCTAATAATGCTATAAACAAAAATTACAGATTTTCATTATTATACGATACATATTTATCAGCTTTTTATACCGTTTGTGAGTATTTATTCGAATAGAATTCCCTCGCAGGAAATTGTTTCAGTACTGTTATTGATTACAATGATAATATCAGAGTATTAAAAGTTCCACAGTAGTATTTTCATTAGTTTTTCTTTTTACTACAGAGTTTTGATATTTAATCAATACATAAGTAAAATTTAAAATATTTATAATCACACATACTTTTACTTGTTTTATGTTTTTGTTTTCTTTTCGTTGTTCTACATTTTTTACGATATTAAAAAAAAAATTCATTTAGAATTTCCAAGCGACAAAAAGTTTATAAACGAAACTTTTGAGCAGTGAAACTGAGTAATAAAAGTTTGTAAATATAACAAACCATCTCAACAATTTATAAATGAATTCGCTATGTAAATTAATTGTGAATGTGAATAAAATAATTTATCATCAATTAACACGAAATAACGGTATTTAATAAATAGCTTTAAATGTTTTCAGTTCCCTCGCCTTATTCTTATCTCTCTGGTCAAAAATTTAAATACGCAACGTTACTTATGATTTCTATCTACAAACGATAAAATTTATGTAAAAAGAGCAATTATTGGGCGATTATCGTAAAATTTCTTTCGAGGTTATCACCGATTACCATAAATATCGTTAGTCGCCATAGCCATTTACCATATACGTTGCCTTTATTCCTTCCGGAGTGAAGAAATTTGGTCAACCAAGAAAAAGTAAACGGCGAATGTCTCGCTGAACGCGCTTTTCCGCTGAAAACCAGTCCGGCCTCATTAAAATTCATAAGTTCTACAACAGAAAAACAAATCTCTACTGACTGCTGGTAGGCTACTTCCTCCTATCGAACGATCAGGATTGCATTGATTGCATCGAGTCTTCCACCGAAAGACGTATAAAACGAGACCAAAACAGGACAATACGATAGAGAAGCGAAGGACAAGGGACCAGGTTGAGTATCGAGGTCTTAATCAGAACGGGACCATTTATCTTCGTTGTTGCAGTGCTTGAACCAGGTGACATAAAACGGAGTGGAGGTTGATATGTATGTGCCTATACACGTATCCCACGTAACGATCGCGATATGAGCCCAGAAACTCCTACGGGAGGTGGCCTAGCTAGGTGAACCAGATGCGGCTCCCAACCGCGGCAATTCATCTTCGTTGCTTGCAATACCTGTTTCGCTTGTTTGTCTCCGAAGACGAATAACAGACAATGACCGTGCCTCGTCTCTGACGTTCGCTGACGTTCACTCTATTCTCTGCTTTAAATTTTCTCGCTTCTTTCCCTCGGTCTAACGCTTCAATGGTCGACACGACATTCATATCTTCATTGCATTCTGTCTGTCAACTGAAGTGTCCCATTGTCAGCTACGATTGACTGCAGTGGTTGGAGGATTTTGTCGCACAGATTTTTGTTACCATCATTCGCCGAACTCTGTTTGCATTAGGCAAGTCCAGTTGAACTGACTAGGTCATTCAATCGCGACTATAAGTATATATATTATTATAGATTTTATTAGAGCTGATTCATATAGCATCCATTGAACCCATAAACGTTAGGCAACTATAGTTGATGCGACCAAGTCGTTCAAGCAAAGATAAAAGGATGGACCGTTTCTTGAAGTTATTTCAACTTGGTTGACACCGTGTTTACACGGATGAATTTGAACGACTTAAGGTCGGCCAACTCAATCGTTCAACTAAAAGTTGTCTGATGTAAACGAGGTCTTAGAAGCCATTCTCTCCTCTGACAGTGTAATGGAAAGCAGAAAAGGAAGAAAATGGAAGGTGACGCATCCTGGATAATACTTTCTATATGGTAGGTTTGTTCCTTATAGATGTTGGGACAGTGGAAGTCGAGTCAGAGGATACGTTTACGTAGATGGAGTGGCTAATACACCGACTGCCACGCGAATTTAATATATTTTGTTGTGGCAGCTGTGATAGACTGAAATATACTACACCATAACAATTAATTTTTGAAAAAATTACATTATGTTGTATATTTGTATGTTATTATATCATTGAAAAAGGAATATCTTACTGCATTTGTATTCTAGTATTTACATACTTTATTACGACAATGTTATCTGAGTTATTCACATTGTTGAAAATTTGTTAGTCCATAAAATTTGTCTTATCTTTATGACTCTAAAAGAATTTAATAAGGTGAATCACCGACGATTACCGTGACAGTCAACCTGAGAAATGGAAAGTTTTGAACATTTTGTATTGCTTCAGGTCCTCTTAATAGTTGATACTTTGGTGGAATTAATACGACTCGACATTTTCTTACCTTAATTATTTCTAATTTGGGGCTATTTCAAATTACACATACACACGTAGAAATTTACTTTAATTATTCCAAAGACAATTAAAATAACTTGAATCGAATGTACGTAGCAACTAATCGTGCCAAGAATCCAGATAATTTTCTCTAATTTAAATTGTTTAATCGAGGACGCAAAAGATTTGCCTGCTCTAAAGAATTAAAAGATTTATTGTATTACTCGGAAAAACAAGTTATCGATAATTTAAATTTTGGAATTTATTTTTCTCATTATAGGTGTTCGTCCATCATTCTGAATATTTCTCTCTTTTTATATTACATTGTGGTGATTTTAATTAAAACAAGAAGTACCATTTTCAATTTGTGCTTTATATCGTTGTGATTAATGGAAGGTAAACAATAAACGCCATATTCTTTCATTCCATAAATTGATCATTTAATCAAATACATGGTTAATAAAAATCATATTCAAATAAACGATTTGTTTTATGGAATTAACAGTATGTAGTAGAAAATTATGTACTTACATACGATAGAAAATTAATATAATTATGTTTGAACTGTTTCAGGTAAGTTCACAGTAACTGCATCAATGTACGCCTACAGTCTTCCCCTGGTCTACGATGCTATTTTGCATTTGACGATGATGATAAGTAAGTTTTTACTTTTTTCTTGTAATTTTCTATTTAATCTATGTATTAGTTATTTTCGAAAGAAAATTTAGATTAATCTTAAGTTGCATCTCGGATATTGATTTAACCGGAAATCTTACAATTAATAAAAAGATACTACGAGAATAATAACGCATCTGTTGCTTCTATTACGAACGTAAATTTATAATATTTACGATGAAATTATAATTGATATTTCAGTAAGAAACATAAAAAAACAACTAATAAAAGCTACTTTACTGTGAAAGTTATCAATACTAATAATTACCAAAGTTAAAATTATTAATGAATTTATTAATATCCATATTACAATGTCCGTGCCATTATGCATTTCATAATAGTTCATTAGTATTAAAATATATCGAAATAAAACGAAATTAGAATATGTTAAGTAGAATATTTCGATTAAACTAGAAGAAAACGAAATCAAGGTCGAAACAGATAAAATCAAGATAGTGTGTACGATAGTTCCCATGAAAAATCAGAAAAAGTTACAGATTATTCAACCGCGAAACAATGTTTTCCTTTCAAGCTGATTGCTTTTGTTATAGCTAGCGTACTTCGACTAAAATGTATCCGACATAAATGGTTCGAACATTTGTTTCAATTTAATTCGTATTACCGCACATTCGATCGAGTGAATTGTATTCGAATAAAAATCTGCACTCGCAAACAACTTCAAACTTTGTAGAAATATCATGATATTGTAGAAATATCATATCATGTAGAAATATCGAGAAATATCATACAGATTCATCTGATACGATTATTTCGCTTTTGAACGCCTTGAACCATTTTTTCGGAGAAAACAATGTCTTGAGAAATTCAGAAACGTCAGTTGTATTCAGCGTGAGGTCTAAATTGCGAAATATAAATACACTGACGACATTCGTTTAGTATCTTTTACTCATTGGTCGAATTATCGAGCGTTTATTCGCCAAATGATACATTGTGGAGACATTAGATCTCGTTACAGTAAAGCGTAATACTTGAAAATGTTACGCCTCGCTTCACAATGAAACAATGATGTATTTTTATTTGCAAAGCCCAGTATAATCTGAAAAGCAATCGTGTTTCAGTAGCCTTTTTGTTTGGTGGGCTCGCTCGTTTTTATACGCTTAATCAGCGATATTTTAACGCATTTAATTCTCCTTAGTGACGCTACCTGTTATTTATCATGCTTTTTCGGCTATATCTGCCCCGATGTTTCATATTATTTTAGATTTATAGACTCTATTCTATCGGATTGTAAAACTTCCAGTATAAATAGGTTTCATTCTGTCGTGTTCAATTTTTTTTTGCGCCTGAACGAATCTGATTTATTAAGTATCGCTTAATTTTTCTCCTAGTTTTATTGGAACAGGACTAGAAATATCTTTAACTTTCATAATGTTTGTGTCAGTGCAGATAGAAACACGTGTTTGATAATTAATCTTCCCAAGAGAATATCTTCAAACAACTGTGTGTTGGTACGTGTATTTTAAAAATACGTTCACGGCCAGCCGCGGAAGTCTTTGTACAGCTTTTAAATTTCAAATACTATAAAACATTTTTATCTTTGATACCAAAATTTGTATTGATCAATCTTACACATATACTTGAAAGAATATAATTTATTATGTAAATAATTATGGAGAAGACCAGCAACGTCCACGCAGCGAAATATATCAAAAGGAAATAAAAATATAGAAAGTATAATTTCATAAAGATGTCCGTGTATCATACGTCGATGAAACTATAAGAAGATAGATTTAACGTTGTATTTATATCTTATGATCCTAGAGTCTTGGTAAAATACAGAAGTTTCGTAATTTCTGGTGTAATTCCATTTCAAAACTTTTGTGAGCAAATGCTTTATATTTCCTAGATCCTCCCGCGAATGTGTTAATATGTTAAGCAAATTCAAATTCATTTTCTGCTGTTATGCAAATATAATGTACACGATTCTCTGACAAAAGCGCGAGTCTGTGTAGGCGCTTGTGGCTGATTATACGTTAAAATACGAAATAAAGGTGTTTATTGGGATAAGTAATTTTACTCCAACAGCTAAACCGCGAGAAACATTCCTTTTTGTGTAAAATACGAGTAAACAAGGAGATTCGAAATACCTTTTCTAAAATATCTTAGAATAATATCAGTGTCGGTGCATTTTACTCGAAAAATGGGATAAAAGAGAAATCTACGATGAATAATGACCTGTGAATAAATACCCATAATGATTACCAGTGACCAGAAAAAGAAATCTGGTACCGATAATGACTTCTGGTAGCGTCAAAAAATTCCACCATTGATTATGGTCATCGGGTGGCCGAGAAACAATTTCCTCTTCGATAATGCTTATCTATGGATAACAAACACACATAATGATTATCATTGATAGCCGAAAAGAAAATTTCGTCATCGTTAATGATTTGATGGTTTAATTAAATTAATCGTTTATGAGTAACCAAAAAATACACTCTCATCGCTGATAATGTTTATTCGTAAGCAAATCGAATTTCTGTAATCGATAATGATTACTAGATAGCAAAAACAATTTCTTATTATGTATGATGATTATTCCAAACTAAAATCATTTAAATTAACAATAAGATACTAATTCTCGTATTACATATAGCTTTTTTCACTTGGCTCGTAGCTGGACTATGAGATTTTATGCAAAATCGTAGCTGCATGGATATAATAATTTAAAGAGTAATATAAAGAATCATTATAGAAGATATACATACCTAGAAGAATTTGACATACCTGTTGAATATTATAAAGACTACTGTACTTTGGATATTTTATATCCAGGTTTTGCATATCGTTTTATGGATTCTTGTATGTTTAAGTTTCTCATAACTGCATAGAAACGCGATCTTTAGTTGTAAATGTTATGATTGCTGCTTTTATTTTATTTTCCTTTTTTTTTTTTTTTTTTTTTTTTGTTTTTAAGGCACTTGAACAGATCTTAGAAAGTCTGATAAAAAGCAATCTTGGGAAATTAAGCGCAGCTAATGCGAAATGAATAGAATTCTTAGAAATCATTGAGAACAATGTCGAGGGAAGTCGGGGCGTTACGAAGAAAAACTTAACAAACCGCAGTGCAGCGCTGCCGCAACGCGTAACTGGAATTGTGATTCTATCGGAAACTTAATTACCGTTTAAATCGTAATTAAGACCGCGAACGTACGTTGAGGCCCGATGAATTTGTTCTTCTGCCTCGTTCTATTGTCGATAAATTGTTACGACGCTACGTGAACAGTGTCAACCTCTTCGTGTGCTTCGTCCGTTCGTTGGAAACGACTCTAACGAGACCGATTTATTTGAACCTTGTTAAAGAAAAAATTGCGCGTGCCAGCAACAGCACCGCGTACAGTAAAGCGAAACTATTTAGCAAATACAGCGATGGACAAAAGAAGCTTTGAAATTGCTATTTTATAAATGTCAATAACATTTTGTACTAAATGTTCTTTACCATATTAGGAACAGTAGTCAATGCTGAGATACTCTGTATTATACTTATTCGTTACTTTTGTCAAACATAATTTTTTGTTTGTTTGTAAAATTCTTTTCGTACCACTTGTCTCTTGAATTATCTTTTGTCCTCATTTTACATGAAATTTTATTTGCTAACAATATTACAATTCATTTTCAAACATGTACGACCGCTCAAACACTTTTGCCACCTTGTAGACAGTACAGAGATATTGCTGTATATTTATCATCTTCTTCTAAATAGAATCACCGAATAGTAAACCTTCATTATTCGTCCCAAAATTGACCAACGATACATTACTCTTCAATATACAATGTATCGATGTATTTACTGGTTTTCAATCAAATTTGTCACATATTACTGTCTAAATTAACGTGGATAGTCTTTTTACGAGTTTGTGAGAAACCTTCTGATTCGATTGCTAACTTGAGAGATATAATAATCATTTTCAGAATGTTTAGTTGTAAATGTTATTTAAAAATTACTGTGCCATAATTTGTTTCTGTCCTGTGGTCGCCAGTATTTCAATGCGAATCTATTAGTTTCTCGAAACCGATTGTATCATATTATACTAATAAACTAGTAATCTAATTATTATCTGTTGTTTACGAATCGCACATCTCTAGAAGATTAAAGAGGAAACACCCATATGACCTAGTTTCGACATAAATGATCGATTAGTACCGTCATTACAAAGGTATGAATGTGTACAGCATATACATATGTATATGCATTGGTCTGCAATGGCATCTCAATGGAGATGACCAATTCACATGCTAGAAATCCCGACGGTTACATTAATCTGCCAAATTATGTTTGCAGAAATAAATTGTATAGGAAAAATATGAGAAACAAGAATTATAATTAATTATTTGTTAATTTTGTAGTTATTCTTCTTCAAATGCCCACCGATCCAAAAGTGCGCGATCTCACTGCGATAGTCGTGCGATTCTTATACGTTCCATTTCCTTGATCGTTTCACATCACAGACAGAACGAAGCTGCTGATTATTGATTTTTCGCAATTTTTAATACGAAACTTTGCATAATTGGTAATACCATTGATCTATACTCGAACGATGTGGCCCACAAGTATAGTCGTCGCGTCTACCAGCAAGATTTGGCATAGCGATTGCTATTCGATAGATGGCGACGAGTCCCTAATTAATTTTATCGATCATTGTGCACTACCTCGTCCAATTGTTGATCTACTGACTCAGTACTGAGTATTTTTACCAACGGCAGATATTTACGCGCGTACAATAAAATTTGTCAAGCGTTTCAGCACGTATCGCCTCTCGCGATAAATGGGAACGTGAAACGGTTGTCAAGTTGGAAATAAAAACGGTGGTTGCACAGCGAGTTCAACGCCGGACCCAGTAGCATAATCGAACGCGCAGTAATCTTCTTTCAGAAGAGGTGTATAATTACAAGAAACGAGCAAGCCAGCTTGATTCGTTTATCGTCGGTTAATGCAGGTGAATGGTTGGCGCGTATTTATGGTTGTCGCGAGAACTCGTTCGTAATTATCTGTTTTCTGCGATATTACGATTGGAACGAGGCTCTGACGGCTGGAGACCCTCCGCGCGTTTCCTGCGACCGGCGAGAAAATATCGCGATTACGTAAGCGCGAAATAAATTTTGCAGCGCGCGTTCTGAATTGTAACTGAATAAATTTCAGCCGAGGAGAATTTAGCGGGTGCGTAGTAGCTAACGGGTGAAAATGTTTCATTATGAACGCGACTGTTATTTATCGTCTGTAAACTGGTGAATTGTAACGTTGATAATAATTTAAATGCGTGATAAACGTCTTGATGTAATCGCCATCCACGCATGGCCACTTCACGTTCCTGTTGCCATTTTTTCACCATGCCATTTTTCATAATCCGTGGCAATTAAAACGCCACGCAACTTATCTGTTTTTCAGTATTCGTTTTCTCTTGTCCTTCCTTGTTGTTTCGGAAAAAATGTCCGAACACCTGCTTGTTTCAAATCAGATGTTTTTTAATTATACAATCACAAGAGAAACTTATAAATATGACCAAATTCTGTATCGTTGTTCGTTGAGATTCTCTAATTACTACGTGACTTTTCGTAAACTCTTATGCTTGAACATGTTGCAAGTTTCAGCTTCCGATTTCGCCATTACAACGAGTACGCGCATAAAGTTGCCAATTCGAAGAAAGAAAAAGTTAGAGTGAAAGAAATTGCAAGGATATTTCTTCATTGTCATATTATTGCGATATGGTAAAATTAATTTTAGTATGCAGTGGGTTATTAACAAAGGTTGAGACAAGTTATGGTACACATTTTTAGCAAAACTTGTAACAAAATATTCTGCAGAAGATATTTATTCCCAAACTTAATTTGTAAGGACAGATAAGAAAGGTTTACCTAAACTTACACTGTGATTAATTTAAACAATAATTTTTAAATCATGTTTCTAATATATTATCGGTTAATTTTTAATAATCAATAAGATAAGTGTTGCTTTTGATAGTTATTTTCCCATTAATTTGTACATTTTACTAGGATTCGTTATTTTAATAGAAACTGCGATACATAAATCGATAACAACACGATTCTTCATTAGATACCACATACTCGTTATTTTCAAATATTTTTACTTGCAAATAAGAGATTGAGGTAATTTGTTGTTTCACCTATATCTATTTTAGACTCACCAGGTTAGTATTTTATTTTGTACGTATCTTTTTACGTTATACATGATTTAGGTTTTGAAACACATCCTTCTTTCAGCAGAGCGCAATTAGTATGACTGAATTTAATTTGGAGGCCAGATTTGTTCGTTAAACCGAGGTTTTCAACGCCTTCTGGCACTAAAAAATACGTTTTACGTTTATAATTATGAAATCATTAGATGCTTCTCGTGTAATGCGAAGCAAACTCGATTGAAGTTAGGATGAGTTGGTTGCTTCAGCTTTTCCTTTACTGCTGACATTAAATTATTATTTGAATCAATTATGAAGCATTCTTAGTTGTCTTAAAGTTATCAGTCGTAGTTGCAATGTTCATCTATATTAATAGGAATGTAGTTATCAATTTAAATTTATTAACAGGGAATATGGTAATTGAAAAATTGGATACAAGACGTTCGCACAAAACATCTACTTGGAGTACCTTCGTGAGATTAGTGTAAGAAATATCAATAGTAAAATTTTCAATTAAAAATAAGAATGATAAACATACATGGATATTATTAATTTCAAATACGAATTATATCGATTACATTAAAATATTATAGAAATTTGATAGTAAGAATATTATAACAAAGACTTGTAGATACATAAAAACTTACACCATTGTAAAAGTTTAATTTGTTTTATAACGTTAATTGGATACAAGACGTTTGCGCAAAACATCTACTTGGAGTACCTTCGTGAGATTAGTGTAAGAAATATCAATAATAAAATTTTCAATTAAAAATAAGAATGATAAACATGCGTGGATATTATTAATTTCAAATACGAATTATATACATTAGATTAAAATATTATAGAAATTTAATAGTAAGAGTTGTAGATACATAAAAACTTACACCATTGTAAAAGTTTAATTCGCTTTATAACGTTAATTAGAAAGACAAGTTGATATATGATTTAATTAATGTATCATTTCATTTGACATTCCCTTTTAATTTCATTTAATTATTTGATCTTTGTTTTTGATAAAAGAAATAGATGTACATACGTTTCCACATGGGACAAGCCCAATTAGAGTAAGTAACTTGTTGAATGGAGGTTCACGTAAATTGACTTAAAAATGTCAATGAGATTTGCGATTAAACAAGAACAAATACCTTCATTTATTTTCTCAAATAAAAAGAAGATGGTGGAAATATTTGCAGTAGCTATTTAATTTAATGTTATTATACGCAAATATGGGATTTTTATTACAATTAGACGACGGTTAAATAAATATCCGCGTAACGTTGAATATTCAAGGCGTTAAAAGAGAGGACCGAAGACTTGAAAAAAAGCTTACAGCACCCAGAAGGACCAAAAAGACGTCCAATCAACATAGGTCCTGCAATCAATCCTTGCGACGTAAAGTCGATTTTTCTCATTCACCGATATTCCTTGTCACGAGTGAGTTTCGTCGTCGAACGTAAACAATGAGATTGATTCACAAGTATGTTGGCTCAAGGTTGTCAGAACGAACTATCCGTAATACGCAGATACGAGTTTTGTATTGCGATGGAAGCACAACATATGGAATATTTATTATAGCAAAAAAGCTTTTTACTTCGTGTACCTTTCTGTTAATCTCTGTTTGTATATATTAGTAATAGTTTCGCTTTGAGAATCTTGAGCTAACGGACTTCTGAAACAATACCTTTGTTTACGTCGAACGAAGAAACTCGCTCACGAGGTGGAATGTTCATAAACGATATAAATATTGATTCTACTACGACTTTACTACGTCTTAGAATCTTGCGTCCTTTTCTTCAACACTCTGTATAGTTGCGCTGATGGTCCCCTTGCGTAACTATTTATTTGTATGCAGCAATCTATTATTTCACAACAATATAACATGGAACAACTCAGGAGCTTGGTACAGTTTCAGTTCTCTTGTATTTGATAGATAACCAAGATGTCTTTTTGGATTTTCTGCCACGTGCGCGTAGGTTTTAATGTCGCGTACTGTGGCCTTCAAACAGCACGAATTATTTATTTATATTTTTACATAAGCTTCAAACCGGATAAGATTTTTCTAATTTTCTAGTCATTTCTCAGATTTACCTTGCTTTCTGTATGTTTCTTAAAACGTTTTACCTCGAAAACCTTCACTTTTAGCATAAATATGCGCGTTTCGAATATTTACATTTTATGAATCTAGAGATTAAAAAAGGTTGTCAATTACACAACGAATGGTGGTCGAAATAACTCGATCGTGCAGTCCTTAATAAAAATTAACTGGCTACAATTGTATTTGCGCCTTTTTTATCGATATTTGCTTAACCCGATTGTTTAGCTGAAATCGTGCAATTTCGCTGTATAACAATTCGTGTAATTAATGTTTCGCGTAATGAAATACGAAGGTAACAATTCCCGGGATTAAAATCCCGATGAGTTTAACATTCCATAATTCATTATCGCCAAACGTCAGAAATATCCAATAAATAACATTATTCGGATCACATCACGGACGGGTCATAATAATTATTGCTCTCATTGAACTTTGTCTTTTCATCGTCACAACTTCATCAGCTTTGCCCGCTGCAACGGATTTTAATTATTACTCGCACGACAGACCTGTACATGTTCTTTTGTCCGCCGTGTGTGTATTATTTTGTTGTTTGGAACGAAACTATTATGTCCCCTTGTTTTTCATCGAACGAACACAGTCTGTTCTTCTTTCGTATTAATCATGCTACATTATCTTGCAGTAACAGGCGAGGCTCGAACGTGTGTTTCGTGTTTGCAAACGAAAAATGCTTGCACATGCTGTCACTATTACGTCCGTGCTATGCAACCTCCGATATTTGTTTTTAAAATTGCTTTAGTAAATTTCAAAAGATAAATCGTCTTGTAGAGGTGAAAATATGAAAGGTAAATACAAATATTACAAGATTAGAAGTAGTAAGTGACAATACGAAAGAGGATACGATTGTTATTTGGCTGTAAATCTGTGCAAATTCAGCCATTTAAATTTTTAAGCCTTAGAGGAACAGTTTAACGAATATAAAACGCTTCGGATCAAACTTTTTAATTCGCACGGTTAAGTGGCTTTTGTTCGCGCAATTAATTTTGAATTTACAGGGTGTTCCGCGCAGTTAGAACCGGAGATATTTTTTAAACGCTTACAGACAAAACAAAGTGTCGTGGAACGATGTTAAATGGTTACAAACGAAGTATACGTAACTTTGTATGTACTAACTTTGTGCATTGCTATCGGTGCAATTACAAAATGAAGCTGCGTCTTTCTTTTCAATTGCAACTTGTACTCCTGCGTGCGAAAGTATCAATCTATCTAGTTATGCTTGAAAATTGTTAGTTCTCGTAGAAGTAATATCATAGGACGTTTATATTCCAAGTAAACTGCAGACGATTATGGCATTTATGAAAAATTGTAATATTGAAAAGTGCACAGAATTCGTACAAGTCAGAGAAATATATAAAACAGTCAAAGTTCAATATTCGTTACGATATTTCTCAAGTAAAGTGTATTTCTGCACAAGATGCAGCGTTTCTACCGATATTATCCGTCAGTTGTGTTTATAAAAATATAAATTTGCACGATGATTGACAGTAGAATCGCGAATGTTCACGTAGCATTAGAAATATTCAAATACTTTCCCATTTTTTTTATTCACGATGGTTGCTTGTTAAAACTATCAATCAAGGCATGGAAGATTTTAACCTGTTCGAAAATATTTTCCAGCCAAACTGTTATTTCCTTTATTCATACATACACGCTTGGAAATCTGTTTTCGCGGAAATTGAATGTACTTACATTATCAGTTAAACGTTACATGATACTGGCACAATTTCAGATTAAAGTTGGCAGGAAATGAAATAAACAATTAATTCCATACCACGGAAACAATATCACGTGACTTAATTAAGTTAGTTACTAAATCTAAATTCGAAACCGCATATATGAGGTATATGTGAGGCAATGTATACGCTCCTTAAATTAATTTCAGACCATTGCGGTTTATGCATGGTGCAGGCAAACTATCAATAGTATTCAATGTAGTAGAAAATGACTTACTAAACGTTAATCTGTCATTTCCTGTGAATAATCTTTCGCCGAAGCAGATTGCTAATTTTACGACCTTAACGTTATTTATCCCTGTATTTTCGCTTCTGTGATTCTTGTTACGCTTCTGGTTATATAATTTTTCGCCCGAGACCAATATAATCAACCGTGATTTATGTAATGAGTTGCTTGAATATTGATCTGTTTCAATCATTCGGTTCATTTGTAAGTCACTTTTAAACGGTCGGATTGAGTCATAAGATGCAAATAGGCGCTGCGACTGCAAGTTCTAAATTACCTGCTCGCCGTTATGACTTATGACTTTATGGCTTTGGAGTTGGCGTTGCTAGTGGTATGACAGCGAGAAAAAAGCTGTCAGCGAGTGGAGATCGAACGGTAGTAAAAGTTTTTGCGCGATTAAAACGAACAGAATAAAACGGTATATCGCACTAATTAGAAAACCTTGTAATTCCACTTTCATGAAAAACTGACGTTTTGACGCCCGGTGGCGAAAATTCTCTCGACTCTGGGAAAATCGCGCCGGTTTTAGAAAAAACGAACTTCCGTATCCGTCTAATTCTAACATTGCACGCTGCAATCGCGCAAAACTCCAAGTTTCACTTCGCTCTACAATGCTGTGTGCTGTCTACATCTGTTCGAACGCATAAATTCACGTGTCAGCAGTATTTCAACGGAATGATTCAAATTCCATTAACTGCATATTAACTGGCGTATTTGTGTATCGTTAACTTTGCACATTTATGTTGCACGTGTTGCACAATTCTACAGTTAGTACTCTGAAGTTATAGTTTAATTCGGATATGCTACAAAAGTGTAAACATATTTGCTGGCTCTGTAAAATCTATTATATTTTTAATAAAGTCAGATAACCTCGTATATTTCTTTAAAAAAAATACATTTGATAATTTTTATGATGTATTTGTGGTTCTTCGGGCTTCCTACTTCGAACCTGAAATTTCACGACTACCCCGAAGCTTTGAAAACGTCGGAACAAAGCGCAACGTGCTATTAAAAATACGATGGAAACTGGAAGAATCGACGTATTTTATTGCTACGTGTTATTAGATGGTTAATAATCGACATAAAATTTTAGAATGAGAATTTTTACGACGTCGGTTTTAATTTCGAAACACAAATGTGACTTGCTCTGGTAAAAAGGAGTTAGATACGCAAAAATCGATTTTGACTTTTTTCTGCTTTCCATAAGCGAAAATATGCTTTTTGCGACCAGACTGGCAACAAATTTCCAATAATTTTTTACCTCAGAATTCGCGATTACAACGAGCGTAGACACTTACTTGTTGCATTAACAAGAATTACAAAACATGTTTAATTGATCGTACAGGCTTCAGCGCTTAAAAGTACCGTGCAGCATACATATACACACTTTGATCAGCCTTAAACGAAAGAAAACACAGCTGAAAACGAAACAGACGAGCCGACTGCGTAACTTTAAAGAAATGCATAACTTTAAACGCGTTTATCTCGGAAAGTTATTTTCGCACGTTAACTTCTTTTTGCCAAAGCACGTCACAAATATGCAAATAGCTGCGGCAAACACGAATTATACTTTTATGTAAAGAGAAGAAACGTTTCTTCTCTTGCGTGTCTTAAAATGTTTAAAGTCGTTGAAGTCTAAAGACTTTTTTAATACTTGGACTGGCGATATTCGCATTGTGTAATGCCGTGGAAATTCCAAAATCGCGATAATCACTATAATATAACGCTAATAGCAAAAAGATAATCTGTAATATTCTCGGCAACGAATATGTAAGTAACAAATCGTACAATTTTACAGTTTCATAGCAGTGCGTTTAAAGTCGAACAACATTCGCGACAGAGAACCAGGATATTACCAGCCTCGTGTAATTTGTAGCAAATATAACGTATTGTTTGTAAAAAAAAAATTCACGTTCTAATCACTGTGCCATAATCTACGAGATGTGAAATGATCTGTTTCGGGGGGCAATTGATTACAGGAAAAGAAAAGTAGGTCAGTGATGTAAGAATATTAGTCGAAGGAGACAGTTATGAATCAAAATGAAACGAAGAAGGATTCAGCAGCGATGAGCGCGATTGAGAATTCATGGAAAACTTTTTTTCTGTCGGAACTAATTTTCTTAAATTTGAAAATAATAAGCTGGTGTCCAATAACTCGCTACGATATATTATCGTACTGATAATTGAATTTCAGAAAAGTTACTCGAATATCTGCGATATAATACGTGTTTGTGTAATTGTTTTACGTAAAGTGTCGTAAAAAAATTGATGACTTGCTTCGAACAGCGTTAGCAAGCGTTAACGCATATTTCTTTTAAAGGTCTGCACATCATTTTTTATCGTAACGAATCGATTTATTAATTTACAAATATAGATTTATTTAGCATTAAAGCATGATTAATACCAGAACGAAGTTAATTATCACAACGTGCGTAATAAATCTAAATTACCAATACAAATTTAACGAACAATAGATAATCGTATTGTCGTTTAAAAATTAACACTCGCAATATATTTTGTACCTACATTTTACACAAACTATTCACCCTATTAATTCCTAGCGTTTTTTTTTTTCGTACATGGTAGATCTGCTTGAATAAAGTTCCATTATTTTTTATACCCAATACAATCAATTACTGCTATATCCAATAATTTTCTATTCCACGCGATGACCCGAATAGATTTTTTTTACCTTACCGTGGTTTTCGCGTAGTGACGAAACCATACACGGTTTTTACGCTGATAGTTACCTTTTTTTTTTTTTTTTTTTTTGTCATATTACACGACAGGGGTTTCAACAAACGACATCCATAAAAGCGCAACGCAGAAAGATATAAAATATAATGTTACAAAAATTACATACACGCGTTATACGTATCCACATGAAATCAGAAAAATAATAGGCTTAATATCGTATTATAATAATGTCCGTAAGTCAATGTCCTCGGCGGTGAGGAAATTGAAGAGTGCTTGTAGAAAACATTGTAAGTGGCAAGAAACAAGTTTTCCAGGGGGGAAAGAAAACTTATGGAAATTCACGAAGAAGAAAATTATATCTATAGGAAAGTCTGTAGATTTATTCCACCTCTTAGTTGTAAAGAAAACTCGATGTTCCATTCATTTAGGTAAATGGCATCGACAGAAGCCAAGAAACTATTAACTAATGTTTATTGGCACTTATACTCTTCTCTATAGAGACGACGTTATGACACCATCTTCTAGCGTTATTAATAACCGTTTACAAAGAGAAGTTGAATTTTAATTTTATACCACAGTATTCTCACTAACATGTTGAGCATTTTACAATAAAGAGTCAACATTTTTCACTGTTCTATTAATAAGTAGCTTAATTTCTGACGTAATTTTATTTCAACACTTTCTCGAGTCAAACGTTTGAATTTTTTAAATTTCTTTTAGAAATAATAATTCGAAGAATAATGAAGAATAATTATATTGATATTGAGGATAAATAATTTCGTGACAGATTGCGTTTTGAATTTCGTTGGCAAATCACACGCACAAGATTTATTAGCTCTACATAGACATTCGTGACTGTAAGTAGATTTTGCTATCTCCATCGCATCTTGACATAGCAATCGCAAGTATTATGTGCATATAATTTCCCTAAAACATTCCATATAGGAATTAAACCTTGAACTAAGTTTGGTCGAAATGAATTAGGAAGTTTGCTAATTGACGACACGGGAATCCGCGAATAACGAGATTAGATACGAAAATACAAGGTGTCTCGTTTTAATCGATCCACGTAAATACAGTAGAGGACAGAAGAAAATTTAAAGGACATGCAGTGCCAAGAAACACGATAATTTTAAATAAAAAAAGAGATATTATTCGTCTCCAGAATAGACTGTTATCCACGTGGTAAAAAATGTTCAGTACAAAGATATTATTAATGCAGATTAATTATTGTACACAAGTACGAATCTTAAACTTTCTTTCGCCCCCTTTCATTTGCATCGAATGGCGTATAAGAAAATGTACAGTTCCATTTGAAAAAGCAAAGATCATCTTGAAACGCCTTCACTCAAACAAATCTGCTGATTATCATAAGACGTGCCCCTTGAAACAGAGCAAGTTTCATTTCAAATATTCCTTCGAATAACGTTCAGCTTGGAACAGCAGTCCTTATCTCAGGACTTAAGTGAAAATTTAAGCCCGAAACGTGGCAAATACGTAAAACTAAAACACTCGTGTCAGCACCTCAACAGCTTTGCTGCAGGAAAATTGATTCGATGCAAGACAAACAAACAAGTACTCGTAGTAAATATTTCTTATTCGAGTAATACGGTAACACCTAGCGTGTGCGAGGCTTCGTGTCCTCCTGCAAAATCCGCTCACCGCATGTTAAGAACTGCTTGACGTAAGAAATATTTTGCGTGGGTGGATCAGAGTGAGACGCTCTGTACAGCATGAATATTAATTAATTCGTTTCACATACACGTTGTACACCTTCATCGAGCCACTTGTTTCATAACACAATAGGATCCGTCGAAAGTGTTCTATAGCAAACGTTGTACGACATGCTACGAGCACGTTCAACACTTGAGAAGTTCGCGCCACTCGAGGTAGCATTTCGTCGGGGCCCGGTAAAAACTTGAAGCTTATTCGAGATCTGACAGATTTACCGCCCTCGGTCTACTGACATTTGCGTTAATTGCGAGGTTTCACCCCCTGTTCCGTGTTGCGTCGATGGTTACAAACTTCACAGCGGCGGAACTTTGCCTTCGCCGACGATTTCATGGTCCTCGTCCCCTTGCCTCGCTGTCGCAGCGGCAGCTGACTTAGTCTCGTTGAAGAGAGTAAGTCATAAAACAGCGTGACAGGTTTCATTCGACTGATCGACATTGGCCTTCGTCGATGCTGCGCTGCTCCTTTTTGGCAGCCACGATTCGCGCATTGCCGCAAGCCAATTGCTTTTTTATCGACTCCTTTTCACAGAACGGAAGTGTATCGATCAGACGATTACGAGTGGTCCGATTTGTCTTTGGCGACGCGTGTGGCCTTATTGTAAATAGTATTTGATGGAATCACGAGTTGCTGTTTTTACCTAGGGAATAAATGGAACAAGTTACTCGAGTCAGCCGGGTTTCAACAGTGTAAAAGTCAATCTTGAACTTTGTACGGAAGAGACAAACTTTTGTGCGTTACCCAGACACTGTTAGTCTTTAATGCGCTAACGAAATAACGAGAATATGTTGCGTACTTTGATCCCAACGAGAAAGTGTTTATGACAGCTTGTGGAAGGATTGTTTAAATCATCGAGGAAATGTTAGACAAGTAAGAACTTGATAAGGAAATGATAAAACATGGTTACGAAAAGTAAAATAATGTAGATATGATGTTGAACTTTGATACGTTATAAGTGAAATGAGAATATTAACAACATGAACGAACTTTTTATCTTCTGACGATGACTTGTAAGTTTTATTCTCATGAAAAACTAGGTTCAGCTGTTAATATACGGAATATATTTTTCTATTTGTCAGGCTAGGAATAATGACGCAAGTTGTTTGCTACTAAATGTTCAATTTTGATCAAAAGAATTGTTCAGAAATTATAAGGCGAATTACTTGACTTGATTGAAATATCTCTATCTTATTCTTTATGCATCATGTAATAAATACAATTTGCGTAGAAGAAAGTATAGTAACTCTGTTCGTCAGTTACTTTCTAAGAAATATCTTTCTCACTTGGTTTGAAAATGATTTTCTTCTTTGAATTATGTATTTTTCTCGTTCGTCACAATATCTGTATTTACTCAAATTATATAGAATGATATCATGTTTCAAAAAAGTAGTACCAATATATCTTTATCAGTATCTACGTTATTATTTTGTTTTCTTATAGACACTCGGTGCTTTTCATTCGCTCGATAAATATCATTGTCAATTAGTCAAATAAAAGTAGTTTTTGTGAGTTACTTTATACTTGTTTAGTTCATTAGAAGTCACTCATTTTGTGAATTTAATAATAAGATAATTTAAAAAATGACCTTCGTCTTTAATAGTCTAAATGATTAAAAATAAATGAGTTTTGTCTTTTATAAACTGAATGATTTAAAATATGAGTTTTATCTTAATAAACTAAATGGTTTGAAAGATTGCTTTTATCTTTAATAAACAAAATGATTCAAAGAGCGAGTCTTATCTTAAACAAACTAGATACTTAGATACTACAGCAAATTAAATGCTTTCTTTAATAAACAAAATAATTTAAAAAACGAGTTCTATTTTTGATAAACCAGAAATTTATCTTTACATGATCTCGTATATTATAAAATGTGAAAATAGCTTTCACATATTTCATATTATTCCAGTTATCGCGCAAATTTTTTTGCAAAGAAACCAGCGAAATGAGCACGTAAAGACTACAGATACAATATGATCGTAAGGATACGTTATATCGAATATTTCCAATGAAAATAATCGCTTGCGGAACGTTACAGAGAAATAACAAGCGGAGAAAGCAGCCGTGATTTTTCTGCTTATATCAGTGGATATATGCACGGCGGAATTCGAATATCTAAGAGTTTAAATCAGAAAATTGCGCTGTCTCTGAGATTCGTCCGGCTATTTTCGTGATTTTGACGATGCAATTGCCGTGGAGTGTGCTTTTCGTGAAAATCCACATGCCGAATTTTATTGGAATTGGCAAACGATCGCGACTGCGTTTCGATATCGTTCCGCAATTTATAAATCGAGTGGAAAATGGCATCGTTGCGAATAAAAGTTCCTCGACGAATTTCGCAACGAAAGTAAAGAGTATCTACAGAAAATTTAGTGTAATCTTGCCGCATGGTAGAATCATACGACGCGTTTATTGGTAATTTCCATTTCTCCCCTCGCGTTCTTCGAATTGTAGTCGCAATAAATAGCATGAAAATATTTTATGTATCGTGTTTTTTATGTTCTTTGACAATTGTATCTTTCGTAAAGAATCAAATTCGACGCTTGCGATCAGACAGAATTATACGAGCGTGTTTCTCGTAACACGTAAATGTGAACAGTTGCAAGATATGTCTTTACGGTCACACTCTTTGGTCACGTATAAGACGACTTTAAAACTGCCCAGTCTTGAAAATAAAATTCTGAAAAATTTTTTTAAATTTAGTTCATAAAAACTTAGATACGAAATTTCGTTAGAAACTTCGACACTTTTAATCTTATCGACATCAAAAACATCGTTTCCCATTACTGACCCTTCCTCCAACCTACAAGATATTAATATATATATGTCTCTTGTGAATTTAGTGAATTTATGGGGTATAAAAGCTATTCGTTATCCTTTTAAATACACGTGTAAGTTGGATCAGTAGGAAATTTTATACCGCGACTTATACAACTTCCTTCTGCCAATAATTTGAATTTAAGAAGAGTACGTACATCGTGCGACTGTATATTATTTTCGGAATTACAAGCCACACTAATGAATTCATAAATTTGAATCACGATTCGCAAATTGTCACATAAAATTTGCCTAAAGGCCTCCACCAACAATAACGTCTCATTAAACTTCTAGTTACGGTTATTGTGCTCGTCATTGCAAAAATATAATACTTTATAACTGCTGTATTATAATAATTGACGACGCTAAATCACACGTCAGCATGTTTTCCACTCAACTTTCTTACGTAAATTACATATTACATATCGCGGCCACTTGTCGCTCGGTGCTTTCCATTTTGTAGGAGCTCGTACGTAGCAACGTTTCGCTCGCAAGGTGCACGTCGCCAAAAAGCAAAAGTTACAAGCAACGCTCTGACCATGGATCGCACAGTCTGTGGCTACTTGAATCTGCACGCATGCAAACCGATGCAACACCTATACGCGCGTACACTAGTGCACTCTCGATACGAAATATCTGGATAATTAATCGGCCACCAGGTGCACAAGCCCGTGGTTACACCTATGGTACACCGTAAAACTTTCACGAATACATACACACTGACGTCGAACCGGTACATTTAGTACGGAATATCACACTTTTTACATATGACAGTACAGTTGTATGAGCAGTACAGCTGTAGCATACTCGATAATCCTTCTATTTTCTAGTAATTTGTCGATTAAGGCGTAAAGGATCAGACTCGAGCATTCGAAATACGACGATGCATTTGAACGAAATATTAGGTTGTCAGAAATGTTTCTTTCGTTTTATAAGGAGATAATAGACGCGCAATGTTTTTTGTTTTATACTAGTTTATTGAATTATGCACGAATGTCATAATAGAAATAGAACGAAATGGATCACACCTAATTCGATAAAACAATATAAAACGGAAATTGTTGTTCAGCTATTATCATCTTATAGAACGAAAGAAACTTTTCGGACAACCTAATACATTTATTTGAAATAGGATAAATGTAACAAATTGGAATGCAATAAATGTAACGAATTGAAACAACGAATACCTTTCTGTGATTTCGGGTTTATGTCGCATCGACACCTGACTCGTTGGCGACAATTTCCATTTGGTGTCTTTTGAATAAATTTCGTGGTAGACGTGGCTTTCTTTGTGGTAATTTAGTGTGATTTAGCGTAAGGTAATTTCTTTGATGTGGTCCTTTGATATCTAAACGGTGTTTCGATTCAATTCGTACTCGAGTTTTCTTTTATTTAGAAGCGATCAATTTATTAATTTATCAATTTATGTCGGGTTCTAAGCTCTCACGAGGGTTGATGGATGCCGTGCTTTTAACGAAACGCAGCACATAACGCGATATTATTATTATTTTATTTATTTTAACATAGACAAAATAGCTTCGCTCTATGTGCAATTCGAATGAATCATCTTGAAATAATTTCTTATTTGAGCTAATTGTAATACACGAACGAGCAATGTGACGGAAGATGTTGTGACGAGATTATGTGTTGTTTTACTCGAATCAACTAACTTCTGTTTGATCACAGTAAACCATAATTAACTTGGAATCCGTGATGGTTAAACGTAATGTAATCACGCTTGCCCTTGAAATTATTCTCGCTAGAAATATTTCGTCAGAGACTCATTCATATTGCATGCCATGTAATCATTCCGTGATTATGTCAGTCAAGGTCGTTTCACATAAAAACAATCTCCGCACAGGGGCAAATGATGGAAGTATATCATTATATTTAACAGAAGCTTCCTTTATCTTTGCGTAATCTTGCAGAATTTCTACTTCTCTACGAATTATTCTTTCTAACGCAGTTCAAAGTGTCGATATAAAAGCACCAGAAAATATTTATCTAATCATCGAAACAAAATAAAAGATTACTTCGTCTTATAAAAATTGTTTCATGTTGAAATAAATCAACACGCAATTGTTCCCTAATAACGTACGCTCAAATAATCCAAACAATCATTGTTCAAACATATTATTAGGTTGTCCGGGAAGTGTCTTTCCTCCGCAAACGTGTTTTTTACAACAATGCACCTTCGTACAAACGTGAAACCAAGTCTGCGAAATTATGTACGTAATTCGAGAAAATAATATAAAACAAAAAAACGTAGTGCGTCTATTATTTTCTTATAAAACGAAAGGAACTTTTCGGACAACCTAATACATATTCGAACAACGCCAGGGTATTCCGTGTTCGCTCAACAATTCTTCGATTTTCTATTAAATTATCGATCAAAGTGGAAAGTATGGCGGCGTTCGATTAATTCGTTAGTTTCACCGCGGAGCAATGGCGCAGATGTTTAGCTTACAGTTCGTGAGCGTGGTTAGTTATTTCTTGCTTAATCACGGCAATCCTTTGTTTTTGTGGGAAATAACCTGCGCAGAGAATCGCGCTTCAATCGAAGTAGATCGGGAACGTGGAAGTGGTGCACGGTAATCGATCTGACTTGTTTCGTTGCTGCACAGACTCGTTAAATCGCTACGATCGGTGGAACACTTGCATAAGAAAGTTGGCCGATGTCTTCTTCGTTTATGATTTACATTCTTCCTCGAGCTTACAATTACTTTGCGTTAACAGCATCGCCACTGATATACAAGAGGAGTAGGTATAACGTTGGATAAAAGCTTCGTGTTTTTCGTTTTTAATAGATTCTTTGAACATTTCTTACGATCTAGAAACTTTATAATGCATGTAAGTAGCTGCACTGCCGTTCAGAATTATCCGCACACTTTGGTCTATTTGCGGTGTAACGGTATTTGAATTTGATCAAAGTGTAGAAATTAACGGTGAATTGGTAATTAGAACCACCGCTTGCTACTTTTTGTCGAATTAACGGACTATAAATTTGAATTTTTCGTTAGAACACATCGTAGACACACATTGAACACAATATATTGTTATTTAATCGTTCAGTTTCATCAGTTAATTCAGTTCAAACGAACAATCTTAATGTGATTTACAGATAAAAAGCTTGCCAAGTAACAAAATAGCTGTACGAGGTTTGTAGATTTTTAAAAATGAACCTAATTGCTTTATAATATTTTAGAACCCAGCTTCATGTTTCAAATACATATTTTTGTGTTTATTAGCATACGTTACGATAAGTTTAATCATTTCTAGATATTGAGTATATTAGGTATAGCTTTGCAATTAAAATACATTTTTAACAACAAGTGTCTGGATGCTTTTGAACAATGTTTTGACTTATTGCATTTCGCTGTCATTCGTACAATGTTCATCTTTAATTTTTAATCTTCCTGCGGTCTTCGAATGTTTTACATTTCCATCTTGCTTTAGTTTCGACTGACAAAAGGACTTGCGATATTTGGTATTTCGAATGATTGATACACATTTGACGAATCAGTAAACGATTCTTTCACAGTTCCCTGGAATTTAAACGATATCATCCTAATTCTATGCAAAGTAGATGATCCAAAGGATGCAGCAGAGTTACAATGCTATGGATTGACTACAGAGATGATTTACATTGAAGCAGAATTCGAAGTTACGAGATACGAATTGTTTGACGTCCATTGTAAATATAATTAACAGTGTTTGCTTGTAACTGAATCAGTTAAATAGCAAGGAATATGGAAGCTGCAAGGACCGGCATAACGATACCCCATCTAATTTAATTTCCAAAATGCCCGGAAGCAAGCTAGCTCGAACGGCTGTTCCATGAGCGAACTTTGAAACTGTCATTAAAATTTAACAGAAAATCTACCTTCTGCGCCAACGGCAACGTCGATATATGTACATAGATCTTGATGTCTGTCGCGTAGGCAAACTAGTTACTATTACCAAAACTTTATCATTTACGATCGTAATTAATTTATTTAATTAATCTTTTATTTCGAATAATAGAACTACCATGAACTGGTTATGTAGAGGTTTATGTGTAGAGGATGGTTAATCGGTGAGGTTTAATGGACGAGATTGCTCATTGTTGAAACCATCGAATATATTTAAAATGATGAATTAGTATACAGATAATGTTGGCAAAGACGCTTGTACTAACCGATTCGCTAAGACAGTGTATTAGTCATAAAATAGGATCGCTAATGACTCGTTAATTAGATCGCTGATAATTCGTTGATAACTGATCGACAACTGACTGTAACTCATTTCCTTGCGATCTCTTATTATACTAGTCGGGGCAGAGTCGGAAAATTCAAATTCGTTTTTGTTCGACGGTTGCACGTAGCGCCGACATTGTTTTGCTCGGAGTTTATTTATTCTTACATTACGCGTATCCGAACGATCTTGATACTCTGAGGTAAAACAACAACGTGATTTGATTTGTCCTCTAACTCATGTGTCGCTACAGTTACATCGTTCACAAAGTAATACATTTGCCATATATACGTGTCGGAGATGAAAGGACGTCGGGGCCTTTCTTTTGGAATGTTTTGGAAGGTCCCCAATACTTTGGTCTAGACTATTTATGTAGGAATGTTATATCATAAGTTAACAGAAAAGAGTATGATAAATACAATATCGTTGCACTCACACGAAATCGAATATAATACCGCGTTTCGCGTATTCGTTTCTCACTAATTCTACGTCACAACAACACAACGAACTTCACTCGATCACGATAAATTCAACTCTGACAGCATTTCCCATGCTCATTTTTCCCTTAACAAACCTTGGTAACGCACACAACACTCCTTGACAACATTAACATATCTTGACAACGTTTATAAACAATTACCCCTCACGCCACGTTCTTCCCTGACGTCACACCATCCCACATTTATTATAGCTGTACTTAAATAATAGAACTTAGAAATAGTTGTTGTGATACGATCTGATTATGTTTGCCCGAGATTTATAACAGTAGGCTTGGGCTTGAAGTGACGTAACGGGTCGCTGAACGTAGCCACGGTCACGGGAGGGACGTGTACCTAACAGAGGTATGGAGTAATTAAATAGCTCTCCTTAAAAACAAAGATTGACCCGAAAGATGGGGAGAGAAGTATATAAGGGCAGTTCCACTTGGGTTGGGGTGCAGTTCATTCAGTTAAGTTCTACTTGTACGTTGAGTCACGCCACGTTGACCGTGGTTTCGTTATCGAACCTAAATTCATTGTCATCGGCATCTCGATCATCCAATCACCGTTATTACTTGTTACACTAATAATAAATAATGTGTAATAATCACATTTGTATCAGTAAATATCATCTATAGTACATCACAACGATGGCCAATTCACGTGAAGATTCATTATACGCCCCTAACCCAATGATAACTCGAATCTTCATTTGGATTAGTCATTGTTATACAATATAAATGATATTTAATGGTACAAATATGATTATTACAGAATTTGACAATTAACCATGGTAATTAGATATTCTAAATGCTAATGACAATAATCTTAGGTTCAATAATACACGGCCAACAAGATGGCAAATGCGCTTCTTCTCCAAAGCTCAAGTGGAACTGAACTTACTTGTTCACAGTCCAAGTGGAATTCTCCCATGTACTTTTCTCTGTACCCCTCGGGTCAACTATATTTTTAAGGAGAACTATACAACTACTCCATACCTCTGTTAGGTAAAAACGTTCATCCCGTGACCGTGGCTACGTGTAGCGACCAGATATGTCACTTCGAGTCCAAGCCTACTATCATAAATCTCGGGCAAACATAATCAGATTAAATCATAAGCGACTACTTCTAAGTTTTATTATTTAAGTACAGTTATAATAAAAAGTCTAGACTAAAGTATTGTGGGGCCAAAAATTCCAAAGGAAAGGCCCCGATGTTCTTTCATCTCTGACATATATATATATATATATATATATATATATATATATATTTATTTATTTATTTATTTATTTCTAATAATTAGATCGTGGTCATTTATGGAAATTCATGTTTTTGTGAAAATATTGAAATATGGAACGTATTGTAGATAGAGGATTATATCAGGTACCTGTTAAATATTATAGTTATTTGCATTCTATGCTTCTTGTATCTTCGAATTTCCAATAAAATAAAAATAAATAAATAAAATTTCGCAGTGTGCCAATGAATACTTTAAAGAGAAGGTTTTTTTATTATTGTTTGAAGTAAAAATATTACGTTTTCGCTAGTGAAACATTATCTTGTACGCGTATTTTATATTCAAGTTTGCGTAAATTGTCAGTACGGAGCTAAGATTTGGGTTCAGAACTACATGAAATCCTTCTCTTAATCTTTTAAACTACGTTTAATCTCAGTATCAAAAGAAAGATAAAGAAGAGCTTCATCTACTTAACAAGATCCAGTTTTCTCGGTATGGCGAGAAACATTCTAAGAAACTAAATTTCTTCTTACATATTTTATCTGTATTTAAACAAAATCTACGTACGAGTGAAAAGAGAAAGAAAACGAAAAATCGATTAAGAAGTTATGGCTGCGATCGTGTTCAAGTATCGAAATATATCCCTTTCGATTGATTCGAACCTTTTTCCGTATGCACGACTAAACTTCGTACCGGGAAAAAAAAGCAAAGAAAAGAAAGAGAATAAAGGACTTGGGGAAAAAGGTCAATGGGTCACTGCAGAGAGAGCTTTTTCTCGAGATTTAAATGTTACCGGATATTAAACTGGTTGGACGGAATAACCTTGCTCTTGGAAAATGTCAAATCGTTTGATTTTAATACCATGCCACTGTCACTTCCAAACAGTTTCTTTCGTATACTTCTCGATTATTATTCAGTCTACCGCGAAATTCTTTTCGACTGTTCCTCCAAAGGCTGCGATTATTCTTTGTGAGAAACTTCTTAAAAATCATATTAAATCTTGCTACTGAACCTTCTCGGACCATCATTTTCTCCGTTTTTCTACTTGTTATTCATGTCGGACGTTTATAAAAATTAAGCATCACCCGGAAGAAAAGCAAGTAAATCGCTGCACGGCGTTGAGAAACTGAAAGATTTCCGAACAACGACAGAGGAAACGAATGGATCTTGAGTCATTTAACTGTACTCGCGCGAAGGATTCTCGCGTAAAATAAAGAGCAAGGTGATTAATTGAGAAAATACGCTCGTGTTTTAATTGGACTAATTCGTTGTCGTAAGAATCTCTTGCTAATTATTTTATATTCAGAACGATAGAATCCAAGAAATATGTATTGACCGACGAGAGAAAGTTTATAAGATGAGAAATGTCTAACGACGTCGTAATTTCATAAAATGAATTTATATTTAATTATGAGGATACTGTGTCTCCGGTTAAAGGCAACTTCCGTTTTCTCGCACAAGGCCAAACGAAATGAAATTTAAGGAACACTTCCGTCCCATTTTAGTTTGCACATTTACGATGAAATAAATAATCGAAGATTCAACGCTTTTCCATTGAACATGGATAAATTTGGGGAAGAATTTGGAAAAGAAAAAAAAGACACGGATACAAAAACACGTTGCAGATTTTGGCCAACATTTTTACATTTATAGTGTAGATAAGAGCAATGAATAAATATAATAGAAAGACTATGCCAGCTAAAGAAGGCCATAGCTCCTTCGTGTTTCATGACATGAAAAACGTTCATGGCACAGTTTGAATGGCCTCGATGAAGCAATATCCTGAAAAACCAAATTTTTCTTATCCGATCATATTTTCCGTGTTTTTCCAGGTCATTGGTATGTTTTATGTGGGAAACGTGTAGTATGTTTTTCTATTGCGTCTGTATATGTATGCGGCGAGTAAAAAGATACGCCTGGGTATGCCTGAATCATGAAGTTCAGATGACCTTGAAAAGCAACAATGTGATGAAACTGCTGCGGTGATACGCGAACTTGCTGCGTGTGTCGTAGTTGTAAATGATCAAAGTGATGTCCGCCGCCAGCTGTACGCTTGATGACACGAGCAAATACAGATTGCTCTGCTCTTTTTATCGTTTCCGGTGGGATAGCGTCACAAGAGCTAATTATAAAGTTCGTCGTGTATTTCGGAGTACAGTAGAATTTCCAGTAACCGAATGAATAGAATTTTCAGGTAACGCGCATCTTTTTTTCTGGCTATTATTCTATATTTCAAAAAGAATGCTAACGTTTTTTAAATTTATTTATGGATTTCATATCTTTTCTATCGCTAAATCTTTGTCAACGCATTCAGCTACGTTGAGTCATATTTTGTTCGTGACTCGCATCATCCGAGTCCTGCAACGCCACAATCGCATCGAAATAACAAGACACGCCAAATTCATCGTTACTTCTCAGCACTTAAAACGTTGGTAACAATATTTATTCAAATTTCGAAACTTCTCCGTCTAATACAAATTGAAATATTCGTATATTTATTGTCGATTATGGGAATAAAATTATGATCGAAATTATGATTCATTATGGAAACTGTAATTATGCAGCCTAGTCATTTATTTCTCAAATCCATTAAAGCTTTTCTACTTCTCGATACAGCCGAATAATTTTTAACTACTAACTACTATCTTCTGATATCATTAACCGTGGATCTACTAAGGTTGAAGATTTTATCAATTTTCCCAGCACTGGCACGCTCTTTTCTAGTTTTTAAAATCAGCTTATATCGTTTATAAATATTATATACTCACTCGTACAAGCTTCACATTAAAATAATCAGAAAGATATGAAATTGTAGAGACATCTAAATATAGTAAAACTAACGCTGCAGGTCCCAATGTAATACAATAGTTACTAAAATTCATAGTGTGTCAATACCAAATTTTCTTCCTCTTTCCTAATTAAGATTCAAAGCCACACGAATTACACCAGGCTCATATTAGCGACACTGTGAAAAGGGGGGCGATGCCACGTGCTATTTTACATTACACTATTCCATCAAACAGTCCGGTTTTCTTTATAAATGTTAAGAAAAATCCTGACTTTTTCCATTTTCCAATTTATCCTTCAGAAGGGGTACTAATGCGCGTTCTTCACGGATCCGCCACTATATCTCGTGTAATTTCATCGCTTTACTTGGAATAAGCAGAAGATGCCTCGCTGGAATACGCTCGCTAAATAGCTTGTTTCGTCGAAATCGACTGACAACCATGACTATGATATACTCGTTCCTTTATTTAAATGATGCATTTACATAAGCTGTTAATGTACATACGTCTGAAGCTCACGTTGCAAAGGGATCAAGACGTTCCACGTGCGTATCGCGTACGTGTCGTTTGCTTCGAGTATTTGTTTTCTTCCTTGCTGCTCGTTTAATCTACGCAGTTTATTGCACCAGTGGCGTGATGTTGACTGGCTTTTATATGGCGAATATAGTACGCGGCTATGAATAATCGATGCGCATTTGTGAATGATAGATCGAGTTAGATTACGAAGCTGCGTAACGTGATAACGGAACTACACTGGTTGGCAAAAAGACAGCGTACGCAGACTATTATTAAGTTATAAGTTCTCATATACTTACTCGACATTTTTCACATTTTTTTCATCAATGTTACTTCATGCAACGTACACAGGGTGTCCTAGTTTTCTCCCGTAAAACTTCACCAGAATATTCTATGAATAAAAATAAGAAAAAAGAATATTACGTAAACGTGGACTCTTACAAATTCTTTATTTAAAAAGTTAGAATAAAAATACGAAATGACAATGGACTGCTATCTTGCTCGGTACCGCATAACGATAGATTCTGCGTTCGCGTTATTTTATTTTCCATGTTTCTCCTATGCAATTTGTCTGTGAAGAATTCCATTTCAAAATGTTGTCAATTATGGATGCAAAAACCTGCATATATGGAAAATAGACTCTATTGCATTACTAATTCCTTGTTGATTTTACTTAATTACAGCAAATACGTCACGAATCCTTTGCATTAACTCCTCACGTGTATCAATTTGCGTTTGATAAATTGTTTTTTTCACAGTTCGCCACAAGTAAAAATCCATTAGCTTAATATCCGCTGATTCTGGGGGACAGCGAATTGGTCCCTGTATTTAATGTTCCTTGAGGGTAATGGTCGTTTAATCATTGCCGTACTGGTTGATTAAATCAACGACCTGAGCAGGTAAACATTAAAACTTCTATAAATCTATCAAACACATATCGGCAATGTGTTGACAAAACACTAATTTGTAATCATTTCGTATTTTTGATATAACAATGTTTTTATGTTATGTTTTAATGTTATAGTATGTTTTTAATAAAACAGTCAAGAGTTTATATTTATAGAACATTTTTTGTTGAATATGCTGGCATAGTTTTGTGGAAAAAAATTGAGATATAACTATATCGTTCTTCGTTTATATTTGCCGTCAAAAAGTGCAGACGCACGAAATAGCAAATATGAAATTTTGGGAGTTTCTGTGTATATACTTCTATATTATTATATACATCATTTTGTACCATTTTGTACCTTGCAATTTTGAATGTTTCTACGTACCATCTAGAAATACCTTGAAAAACATATTCCTGAATGCATTTATCAAAATTAACACATTTTTTCCGAAATTAAAGATAGCTTCATTTCTGTCTTTATTTTATGCTATAGTATATTTTGTTTTACCATTTTTCATAAGATTTAATTTATGCAGAATAATTTTTGGATGGGGAAAATTTTCAATTTTGCACGAACATTTTTGCATTTTCATATTCCTTTTCGGTAGAAATATTTTCTACTACAAAAGACTCATTTCACAAAAATAAGGCGTCATTACATGTGTGAAAATCGTTTGCATATGAAAAATTTGAAATATCGGCTCAAGCTATTTGTGGGAAAAACCGCGGAGCCAATATTTCAGCTCTTGGGTACTGCGACGGCTAAAATATTTAAAATATTCGCTAAAAGGATGAGGTGCGAAAAAGAGTATAGGAAAAAGAGATTTTAATCATTCTAGTATTAAAAAGGGGAAATTTGCCGATTTTCAAGATTGTAATCTCCATAAACGGAAGCCAGTGGTTATTTATAATTCATTTATAAAGGGAAATAAACAATGAATAAAGTTAGCCAAATGGAATTAAATAATAAATCATTCGATATTATAGAGACAAAATTGTAAGACAAAATTGCTTGATAATTTATTATATTAATAACTATTTATTACTTTTATTGCAAATAATAGTTCGATAATATAAAAACAAGCACTGAATTTTCACCTCGTGATAGTCTTCGAGAGTTAAATTAATTCAGAAAATATTTCTCGTATACTGCAATATTAAACGACCGAAACATAAAAGGGAAGCTTATATGAACAGCAGGCTATAAACAATTGAATTTCGTAAGAGAAGATGTAGGACAAAAAAGAAATGACTTTCTGTAATATTTGTACAGAGGGGAGATTTAATCTAGATAGTTCTACTGACCTTATATGCCATTTAATATCATTACACTCGAAAAGAAGAATTAACAAAAGTACGTCATTAAACATGTGCGAAGTGCGAGTTCAAATGATTGAAAGATGGTATTCGTTTAAGAACCACATGAATAGCCTACTTACCTTAATTGGAAACGAGAACGAATTAGCAAGCGCGTCTGGCATATTGTTGGAAATAATTTTATTTTTACCGAGATAATGTCACCGTTCACACTATAGAAATTCTTAAAGACTGTTTCTCATGTGAGAATATTCTACTTCTGAACTATCTAGCATACTTACCTCATTCAAACATTGTTCAGAATCGTTGGAGACATCTGGTTCGGATCGTTTATTTTAGGATATCACTGAACTAAAATAATCTCTTAAAAGAGTATTTATTCGCTATCGAATGAAATTATCGAAGTCGTAGACTATTACAAAAGAAAGTAGTTTTTCTTAATTTCTAAGAAAATAAGAATTTCAATGCTAAAACTCTATTGTCGTCAAATCGTGAAATTCTGTCGTATCAATTTTAGTAACTTTGTTGTTAAATCCAACGAAGAGAACGAATTATAGTTTGCAGTTACGAATAGATTATAAGCTAATGCTTATGTCGATCATATAAATAATGTTATCATCTATCTAAAACTAGGTGAATTTTAAATATTTTTTTTTTTATATTTGGTAGACTTTTTACGATCAATTCTCATTGAGAATTGTGTGTAAATTATTCTGGCGTGATACTGTAACTTGGATTATAAGAGTTTATAGTATGTTTGATTCTGGTTGAATCTAATGCTTAAATCTAAAGGATATTATCTTTTTAGTCTGCGGATCTGATCCGTCGTGTCAAGTAATTGGATAACTAATGATTTTAAATATTTCCTGCTAAATTTAAAGATAGTACACACGCGAAAGCTTGTTGCCTAAGCATCATGGCGTTTAATATCGGAAGTAATAATTATTCGCCGTCATTTTGTCATTGTTATCATTTCGAAAATCCTTGCTTATACTTTAGTTACGTCGATGTGAATTTTAATCGGTAATACTGCTGAAAATTACATAATAAGGATCCCTTGTTTATTAATTAAATTCATACGATATTTGATCGTACAATTAAATGCGACAAACTGGTAGAAATTGATATATTCAAATGGAAGCCACGATAATTAACACATTTTTGATTTACATATAAGATATACGTGTCAACTATTATATATTCCGCTTCAGCTCCATTAAGGAAATAAATAAAACGTGCAGCAATAAGTGATATGCAAACGAGCACAAGTCCTGTGCATATCCACGTTTCATTCGTACACGTGGTTTCGATAGCCTCGAATTTCCATATGTTTCGTCGAATTGCAAATAAGAAGTATTCGATTTTCCAGACAGAAAATACAACCGCTAGATTTCTAGCTGATTTTTGTCCCCTCTTCCCTCTTGCATTCGACGAAGTTGCTCCATCTATTTTTCAGGACAAGTCAATAGCAAAAGTGGTAGGTTGTACAGCGCATATCGTTTCCTGCTCTACGAATATTCGAAAATAGCCGAGCTATTTACTTCGGTGTATGTATCGGCGAGATTCGCTGAAACTTTTGAAAGGAAAGCTATTTGAAACTGTGTAACGTGTCGAATATAAATGCGTTCGCTCCGTAAAACGTTATGAATCAGCGGGTAACCGGGACGAATGCATCATAGCGCTGACCTGGGAAAATGATCCCAGGAGAAGCCAATTTATCGATACACGAGCTGAATACAATGGGATGCTTGATTTCATCCTTTTTCTTCTTTTTTTGTCCATTTTATAACTGCTCTTTAAAAAATTGCGATTTGTCTTCGGGACATTCGGCAATTTTGTGCGGCGTGTTTGTACTCATAGCTTGTAGATATTTTCTCGAATTTGTACAGTTTCTCAGATTGTTAAGTCGTTTCGATGTTTTCTAATTAATCTGCTCGGAACGAGTTGGCTGCGTAGATTGCGTGTTTGCTTGACTATTTGGGTGGTTGGATAGCCACTGTTTGTGGCTCTTAATATGCTTTACGATCATTTTCTCAACTGCTGCTATTTCCAGATCTTTTCTAAGGTCGTCGTCATTCGAAGGATTTTCGTTTTCGTTTCTAACCTATAACGAGGCGTTTATTCTTGTCCGTAGAATAATCAATTATGATTTTTTTGACGCGACTGCTGACTGTTGTATCTCAGAGCTCACTCCAATAGGTCCAGATAGATCTCGTAATTCTTTTGTGGATTAAAAATTTATTTTCTCTACTTAGTTTTGAGTCTTTTCCTATGTTTCTAGGTTCCTATGCTTTCTATGTAGCCCGTGTGTCTTCCTTTGTTTCTAATTTGTTCTACGTTCTTTCGAATATGCTGCTTCCATGCGAGTCCTCTATTCAAGTGCTTGATTTCATAAAAAACAATTTTGAACTTCATAATAAGATGTATAACCGTGATAATATTTATAATCCCATACGACTCTGTTGTATGTTAATTACAAGATATTTAAAGGGATCGAGAAAATTGTTGTAACTTTATCTGTAACTTCATATTTACGGTATTTCCTACGTAATTTGTTTAAGTTTCGTAAAATCTCCTTCGTCTTTATAATGTGAGATTAAATCTACGTTAAATCGTAACATCACTATGTTTATACATTCGTAATCATGCTGTGATTGATATACTAAGTTTTATTCAGTACTCGTCCTATCAAAGTAGCATAAACTTGCATTACTATTCAAGTATAATATTCTATAAGAAAATGAAAAGATTGTCTAAATAGCGACGAGATTAATAAAAGTACGTGGTTGTTTAGAAATGTTTTGTATAATATATTTAAATACCCGATACAACCAACATGTCCAACAAGAGCTATAATTAAATAATATTACATGATCCATAATCGACGCTCCAAATTGTCCTCCGAATTTTCACTCATCCGTAATTACATTCGTGGACAAATCACCGTCAGATAGTCGATAATGCGATCAGTATAATCGAATTCGTGAATCATATGATATTCCTAATATAACAAAAATACTAAAAAAGTAACTCGAAGTAGAGGAAAACTGAGATCAGAATACCATTACATAATCAGAACGAGTCTACTATTTTATACGAAATAAAACTCTAGTTGCGTAATTTGTGGCATATGTAAGTACATATTACGTATAGCATATTTTTAGTAATTAAAAAAAGTTTTTCTGGTTATAAAGAGAAGGAGATATTTTCGATTTGATAAATGGCTAATACAGTTTTTATACTTTGATAGTGATGAATAGGCGTGCATACACATTATCGTTCACGACTGTTGAGGCTTGTCATGCCACCTACGGCGACGCCCACCGCTTTAGGTTTCTAAAGGAAAATGTCCAATGCCACAAGAAACGAACCAGCAACAGTTCTTTCAGTTTCGGACACTTAGAGGACACATGGCTGCAAACAGAGTCATAAATTAGGTACCCTGACCTTCCTTAATTTCAAGCACACTGCACCCAGCCACAATATACATCCCCTTTCTCATCCTTCGCTAACAATTTATAGCAAACATCTAGTAAAACATGATTCCTACATACACCTCTTCTTCTAATTTAAATAAATGCAAATTATCTGTATGGATTGGCACAGCTCTTTGATATTGATTGCGTCGTATGAAATTTTCGATATCAGAATAATTTAAATACTAATATACCGCGGTTTTTTATGCATTTTTCCGGGATCTGAAGATACAAAAGTGCACAAAACGCATATACATAGTATGAAAAAATATATAAAATGTCTAATGTGTGTTTATTATAATATCTGATAGACGAAATAAATTTCTACTTGGATTCAATTTCTTTATGTATGACCATTATTGTATTTGATTATGATCATTTATGTATGACAAAGATATAAAAATATATGAAAATCCACAATCCACTAATAGATTGTGAAATTCTGCATTGATATTTTTAATTTGTGTGTATATGATGCAATTTTTGTGTGCATATGATGCAAAGATTATTTCAACTCAATGTACCTCCGCTTTCACTGTTTATTAATATACTCGTTAATGTGTTTCACAGCTATTTAACTGTCAAGAATACGACATTTCCGAAGAATTTAATACTTTCCTGATATGGATTTAAAGTAGGTCGCAGCGAAGCAGGAACGTACTGAAATGTTAATTTGGTCTTTGGGAAATATTCCGCGAGCGAGAGGATGATAAAACAAAATTTTATGGAGTTTAAATTAGGATGAAATATTCAGTAATAAAATGGTTTTAATAAATGTCATGTCCGAAAGGTATACTCCTTCTTTTATGCGAAACAACAATAACAGCATAATATATAGCAAATTGAAATTACGCGTCAAAAATTGATTTCGAAACGATTAATTAATAAATACGATCGCGCGTTTGTGCACAACAGTTCACTCGGCTGTACATGTTATAAATCACTGTAACACAATTAGCTGAATCGAGGTACGAAACGACCAATTAGAACTATTTCTAAAGACTGAAAGCAAAAAGGGATAGCCGCAAAATTTCAATCATTCATCGAGTCAAAAGAACGGAATATATCGGCTGATAACTCGTTCCGAAAAAGCCATTTATGCTAGTGATGCATATTTTGATTAAATAAAAATGATTTATTTGTAAATATCTCTCTTTTCAAAAAAAAATTTTATAAAATGAAACTTAATCCAACATCATCTTTGCGAATTTAACAGTTTCACGCATGAATACAGTAACATAGTTTGAAAACGTATCTGTTGGCATTTTTCTTTTGCAATATTCAAAACCGCGCAAAATTAATGTGGCGTGTAATATAGGCGGAATGCCTAGATCTATCCAAATTTCGAATATACATAATAATAATAACGATATTTATTTCAAACGACTGTCCGCGATAATAATCAGTGCTAATAACTTCCCAAATCACACAATAATGTCACTCATAATATCGGAAGTTGTTTATAGCCAGGAAATTTACTGCACGCGGAAGTATTTATTACTCGATTTCTGATTAATAGACTGCGGATGTTTATGCATAATTTACAGCTGTGAAAATGCATACGATGCACGCAATTTACAAAAATATATAAATTACCCAAATTCGAGTTTGATGCATAAACCAAATCTTTCTGTTTACCTACTGTTTCTTTAATTGTATTATACAGGGTGGTTGGTAACTGGTGATACAAGCGTAAAGGGGGTGATTCTACGCGAAAAAAGAAGTCGAAAATATACAATAAAAAATTTTCGTTTGAGGCTTTGTTTTCGAGGAAATCGACTTTGAATTTTTGCTCGGTACGCGTGCACTTTATCACGTCTCGTTATAACGAATCTCACTGTAGATCGTTGTCTCGATGGAAAAATTAAACAAAAATTTTTATTCTATATTTTCGACTTCTTTTTTCGCGTAGAATCACCCCCTTTCCGCTTGTACCACCAGTTACCAACCACCCTGTATATTCATAAAAATAGTCTTACGCGAAAATCCTCTGTCTAGCGATTAAAATCGACGTCCAGTTATCGACGATAATAGTGCAAATTCGAAGCAACGAACGCGTTTCCAACTCACCCCCTGCTGTATTCTTGCTCAGTGAGGTTTGTTAGGATTTAATTAACAGCGCATTATGTCACTGTTTTCAATTCATATGGAGGGGCTTGGCGTGTTTGCGTTTCTGCTTGATGCATCCTGAAACTCGGATGATCATTATAGCGAGCAAACGGGGGATTTCGCGTCTTCGGCACAGACTCGCTTTGTCGTTGTCGTGCAAGTGCGTCGTCGGTTCGTTTGCCATTCACGGATCAGTGCAAAGGGAAGAGCCCTTCTCGATGTCACTCCCTCGATCCTTCGTCTTTACGTGGAATTTCCCCACGAGCTAATATCGTGCCACGGAAAAGTAATGGGGTCCCCGCCGTTGCATGATCCCATTAACGTTAGGTGCAGATGTTTACGCGTCTGCTGCTTGAGCACCCATCTCGAGGCAAACGCACGATCCTCCTCTTCGTAGACTGTTTTTCCGATTACTTCATCGACGTTGTCACCGCAGGTGCATGTGTGAATATAATTCCTAAACCTAATCAACTGCATCTGCATTACACGTTACGCGTCTATCGTTTGAGTATATAAGTCGTAGATGGTTTTTCTCATTATTTCACGGACTTTGTTGTCAAGTAGTATAGGTGAAATTGTAGCTTAGGCAGTAGAATATTTATTGCAGTTATTTACTGCATTTCCCATTTATTTATTTGCTTATTTATTTATTAAGACTGGAAATTAAATAAGAACCGTTTGGCGTATCGGATAACAAAGTAGGGAAAGGTTAGAATTATATGTCGTAAATAATTATAAAGACAACTACATTTTTTGATTTTTCATAATAATAAAATAAAATTTGATAGGATCGTTTATATAATTCCATATTATAACATAAAACAAAATTGAGGATACGACGAGTAGAGATTTTCTTCTCTGCAAGTCTGGAAAAAGTTAAATTTTCTCTTGAAATTGTGCCTTTGGCTGTGAAAAAATATAAACTCAGTATTAATTCTGTTACCTCTTCGTTCAATATTTAGTAACTTTTTCTTTATTTTTTATTACCTCTATTAATCTGTTAGATACACTATTCACTAACTTATTTAAAGTTTCGTCCTGAGTACTCGGTCACGCTGATTTTATACTTCTCCTTCTTCGTTCAACGATATTTTCTATATAAGTGGCTTCTTCTGATCCTAAACTTTTCTCACTAGAATTGCCCACGGTTTCTCGATCGGTTTTAGATCAACACTCAATGTTGTTCATTGTAATAATTTTATTCCGAATGATATTAACACTACCCTGCTCCGGCTGTATGAAAAGGAGCATTGTCTCGTTGAAGAATTGTCTTTTTATCTTCCATTTCGGTTATGAAAGGCGACAATTCGCCATATGACAGCTCTTGATATCATTTAGCCTTGAATTCACTCTTTACGAAAAATATTTCACTTGACATATTCAAACATGGTCAATGGTTTCTTGGAAATAATGAAAAAATAACGCAGAAAATGTGTTTCAGTTTATAATTATTCACAGCACTATATACAGTTAAATATGTAGATATAAGCATGAAAAATAATTAAAATATACGGTCCAGCGAGTATTTTAAGGAGACTAAAGTTTGCCGAAATAGACCTATTTTCGCAAGAGAGTTGGCATGATCTAGCTGACGATTAAAAAAATTGATGCAACCATAGGTTGTGCGGTGTTGATTAGTGTGGAACAAATTGCTATTTCTAAGACATCTCGAAGGAACGTTTCCTCCACACTGAAGCAACATAATCAGAGGGAGACTGCGTTTTTGCCGAAGCAACAAAATGTTGTCTGTTCTTCCTACATGTCCCATATGCTCAACAAATACCAACTTGCAAAAACAATTTGTTCCCAACAACAAATTGTTTCTGCGCAAGTACGTTTCTCCGCGTGTTTCTCAGCTTTCTTTTTTTGTCTTTGCCACTCCGAATGAAAACAGGCAACAAGCAACGATCTTTGTTACTGGAAACAAAAATATGAAGAAACACGAAGAAGCTTTGGCCAACAACTGCAGCTTCGACGAAAGTTCTTCGTTGCTGTTTCACCGAGACAGTTACGAGCTAAATATTACGACGCTATCATAGAAAAGACACGTGTGAATATAATTTCCAACGGAAATCATCGGTTCGGCACAGGGTTACATTGTGTTGGATGCTATTCGACAAAGCAGCGATTCACGTCAAAAGTGATTAGAAAGCTGCAGTATGCTATTTATTACTCTATCATTACATTCGGCCAGCCGATACATTGTAATCGTCGATTTCGCGATACCGCGTGGCTTCATTGTTTTAAATTGCAAAAGCATTCCACACTCTACCCGTAATAATGGTGCTCGGTCATGTTGATTGTTGCGGCTGACAACAAGTGCAAGCCGCGAGGAGCAAACGTTCACAGCACGATTTCTCATTTTTACGTTCTACTTACGATTCTTCGCTCGCCGTGCAAAGAACGTTCAGCTTCTGCCGGTAACAGCGATCGAACGTGCAGCGTTCGAAAATAAAACTGGCAATGAATCTCCATAGATATGGTTCACGGACGAGGGTCGGGATGAGTCGGTATCGAGGCTGAATGCAAAGGAAGAAACGCGGTGAACGGTCGCATAACGGATCGTTGGTGAAACGCGTAATTGCGGTAGGCGACTGGTAACGAGCGTCCTTATAATAATCGTGCTTTAAGAGGCTGAGTGCCCGGAACGGTAGAAAATGCAATAAAGCTAAGGCACAAGAAGTGTGGGCGGTTCGGTTTGGTTCAGCTTGACACGGCGCGGACGCGTTGTACATTCTCGTCCATAAAGTGAAGTCCACGCTCGTACAAATAGACCCGGACGCTCGTATACCGCGGCATGAGGAAAACCGTAGGAAAATTCAGTCGTGAAAAATCAACGTGGAAGGCAGGAAGGTTGTGCGTATGCGTGAGACTTGCTCCGAATGTCTCAGACAGAGACAAAGACGCTCTACTTATCTGTGTCTATGTCGAAAGGACTAGAGCTTTGTTGTCTCCCATGTAGATTTCTCACGACACAATTTTCGGACGGATTTGCCTAGCGATGGTCCGCGCCTGTTTATGTGATCGTGGCCAAGCCTACGCTAACAAGCAAATCTCTGACTTCAACTGAGTCTAATGCTGACAGACTTAAGCTGAGTCTACGCTGACAGACAGTTGTCCGCAGAAACGTGTCACGATCAATCAGCATCTGCCTTTCGTGGAAAATCTGCGGAAAGACAGATGCTGATCGTCTGTCAGCGTAGATTTAGCTTAAGTCATCAGACGCTTGCTTATTTTGGTTAAAATGATTACCAGAGTGTATTAGCTTAGCCAATTAGACCGCTTCTGATGTTTCTAAAGCAGAAACAACTATTCGTACCTCATAAAACGCACGTACCTATAGTCTAAAAGGTGAGATGTGGACGTGTAATTTAAAAGAAAATTCGTTATATTCTGATCGTGACTTTTCTTTTTGACGAAGGTAAAGGTACGTTACTCTGATGTGCATGGCGACGATATGTACCATGAACGAAAGAATGGTGCCAAGATGGTTCTTCCTAGGCTGGTAAGGATCAAATCTCCAGTCTAATTCGAAATAATCCACGTCACGCCATATTTCACCAAATTGCTGTATCATTTGTATCAACGTGGTGTGGTTTCCTGGCGAAGATTGCTTCTTAGCCAACCCAATGGACGACTTTCTAGGTTGATCTTATCGCTCATCCACAAGTTACTCAGCCGAATCGAAATATTTCACGATCTTCTACCACGGTATAATTAATATCACGAAATACAGGTATCATGTAGGTGAAATGTGGAAATTACGCGATGCCAAAAGTATGTACATTCCAACAATAATTTTGCCCAAAGTAGGCAGGTGTCCGGTGGCTTGTGGACGGGAGTATACACTGGACCAGGAAGTGGCACGACGGTACACTAACCGCATGGAGTTTTTCTCATTGCTTGGTACTTTACGTAATTGACTTCCTGGTAGCGGCGCGGAGGATGGCACGGGCATGGGTCCGAAAGGAGTCAGGCTAGGAGGGCAGTTTAGCACGCGGAATGATCTCGCGGCGAGTGGCGAGTGGCGACCGGCGAGTGGCAAGCGACTCGAATGTGCGCGCACGTGGGGAACGCCAGCTCGCGGTGCCCCTTTTTACAGTAATCACATAATAATGGGAGTGTAAAATTCATAAAGCGCGCCCGAGCCGCGGTAACACCCGAGGAATCTTGCTCGTTCGCAGCCGGGCTCTCTCCCTCTCTCTCTCTCTCTCTCTCTCTCTCTCTCTGTTAGCTCAGGCTTCGTCGGAGTCCGCCTGAGCGTCGTTCGCTCGTTTCCGTTCTCTCTTCTCCTTGGTCGAGCCGAAACGGGATGACGGGCATTTAGCGCAAAATAAAGAGCGACATGCCGACCGTTTTACGAGGTTTAAGTATTGCTGGGAACGTTTGACTCCGCAGGCGTCCGTTATGCTTCTTAAGGAGCACCGAACAGTCTACTGTTTCGTTTCATTACTCCGCGCCGTGGTATGTTTGGGCGGAAGAAGACTATTAGAAGAAAAATTGTGGGATAAAAATCTGTTGTGCCGGCCTCTATCCGTTCATCGTGGAAAAAAGGCAAGACCTCAATTGTCTTTTTTTTCTGGAAAAGAAAAACTTGTTTCTTTGAAATGGGGTTTCAAGTTATTACCGTAAAAACATAATGTAGAGAAATTAATCACAACCCTCGAAGTTTCATCGTTACTCTAGTCGATCTTACAAAGTTTTAGTTTTACTTGCTCTTGATCAATGGGAAATATTTATACTTACCGAAACTCTCTTGAAACTATTTGCATCTTTCGTGATTTTTATGGTTGGTAATATGAAACTGCCTAGCATGATCATCTTGTCAGCGATCTAAGGCTATTTACTTGTTCGCAGTATGCAAATATTTAATCGTTTCAGCAATGTAACACGAGTGATCGTTGCAAGATTTCAGCTAGCTGAATGTAAATTTAATTATGCTGATTAAAAGTTTATTTTAATGAATTAAAGTTAAATATTATATAATGCAATTTCGTAGATTGCAGATTCAACAAAAATTATTTGTATTACGGGGCGTAATTAAACGCGAAGTAAATTAAGCACAGTATTTATTAGAAAATTAAATTCTTATCATCTAGAACTAATTATTGACGTGAAATATATATTTATAACTTACGGATGAAAGGAGATCCATCTGTTTTTTAATTTAAGAAAAAGTTTTGCGAAGGAATTAAACGTAATGAGTGTAGAAGGAATTATGATCACATGAACGACAGCGCGGCTAATAATTATTCGATAATTATCGAGTCATTCCTCTGCCATATCACTCGTGTAATCGGCCCCTTAATTTCTCAATCCGTCCATCTTCAAGCAAACTGCGCGGATCCGGAGTTTAAGACTAATTGGCCTTGATTCCGACTAATTGGTGCGCATGATATCGTTTGTGTTTCTAGTCATCCGTCTCTAATAACGCATCATTACAAGCGATAAATTTACTCATTCAATGGAAATATCTCGCATTCTTCTTTCTCTTTCTTTTTCTTTTTTTTCTTTTTTAGTCGTCAAACTAGAGAATACGAGGAAATTTTTACGAAGAAAATTACATCGAAATGGACTTTGATATAATGTACCTTTTTTTCTACTGTAATTATAATTACGCTTAAGATATACAGGGTGTAACAGAACACGTGAGACTCAGTTCGACAGATTGTACATCTGGAAACGATGAAAACGGTTCGTATAAATAGGCGTTCCATCTGCATTTGTTACGAGATTTAACGAATTTTGTAAACAGAGCGAACCTATTCGAAATATTAAAATACCAAAGTTGAGAATGAAACAAGCGGTTGATACAATACATTTCAGTATTTATTATGCCACTAACAACGAGTCAGTAATCTGTTCTATAAATAACTAAATTTAGTGAATTTCAAGACGAATTGACTAGCTTGAATTGTAATATATATATATATGGAAAATATGGAAATATGGAAAAATAAATATAAATTTAGCTTTGTGTTTGTAATAAAAAAACAATCCGTTTGTAATATAATATTTCGTGTTGTTTCACTAACAGCGCTATGTACGATGGTTTGCTCTTTAAAATTATCTCTTGACAGATTAACATCTAAAGAATGTTAACTATGAATATGAAAACATGGATTTTGTTTTCTAGAACACGCGTATAATTCGTTGTTTTATATTTTACGGTCTCTTAATCGAGGATTAAATATTTTTCAACATTCTTTGGTGTCGTAATGCAAAGTATGAGATTGAATTCCTAGCTTTTATTCGATTAGTCACTTCCCTTTCATTCTTATAAGAAGGTTTTACTATCGTGCAATGACTCGTCCGCAATAGTCAGGAAGATCGTTCAGAGCCAACGATGCATCGAGATCAGGTAACGTGAAGATGATGATGTGATTTATCGTCGGCATATGAGCTTGCTATTCAGATATCGGAGATGACGTGTGACGGATCATATTGTGAGTAAGGATGAAAAATCGACATGATGTCGTTCAATTTGAGCTGTGTTGAAAGTGTAGTACAACGTCAATATAATTATACCTACGTATTACGATCTTGCTCACGTATTGTTCTTGATTACATAATGTACATATATTGTCGCGTTCAACAAATTTTGAGGTAGAACTTATCCAAAAAATTGATCGAAAATAGATGATTTACATTTCGCATTTAATATTAAATACAGCGATAAAATTGTATTTATTTGATCGTATTGACTTTTAGAGTAAACAAAAATGTATTGAGAAATGAAATTTTTCCCATGATAGGATTAGTGTGATTTCTTTCAACGATAATTTTTTCAAGGATAAATTCATTTCTATTACTTGTACTAATAGTATAATATACATGGAGAATTATATTTATATATGTTTTTGTGGATAATACATACTTTCAGATTATAATAATTATCTTGTTAATTAATCCAGGTCGTTGCATGCGTTTCTGCACGTTAATCAATTTTTTAACCAGACAATAAAACGTAAACTGGAAATTAAGTGTGCTTCAAAGCGATAAAAGTTGCTGAAAGAGATACAGCATAGTCGTAAAACCATTTGCCCAATAAGATGAACGTGTTCTGATCATTGCAACAGCAGTTTTAGAAGCTCGAGCTTCATTTAAAGCCGTACAATATTGACTCGAAATTGGTTTGTTCATTGAAGCACAGAATACACCACAGTAATGGAAGTTCTGATGTTTAATGCGCTTCTGTCAGTTCGAGATACTTCTATTTCGGCCAAGTAATTACAATAGATATGAAGTTTAAAATATCGCTCTGTTCAAAGCTTCTGTAAAATATTGTGTATCAATTAGTCAGATGGTAAATCGATAGTACAAAGATAAGTAAGATACAATGTAAAAAATGAGAGAAAAAACTAATTACTCTGGAGTTTTTTAAGCATATATATTACTTTTATTTTAAATTGTTTATTCAAAGTATGTTAAGGCAGACGCATAAGAGTTTTCCCATTTTTCTATAGAAAAGTTCGTAATATTATACATCGGCTACAAAAATTACGTTATTTTGTTTAAAGACTGATAAAATTTATAATGTAAGATAAATTGATCATATCGACAAGAACAAAATTAATTCACAAAATATAATTCATCGTGATGTAATATGTCATGTAGCGTAGAATTAGTCAGTGATTTTTATATGGAATTATGCGCATATACATTTGCATGTTACATTAACATGTTGACTGCCACGCATGTTTTCAAAGAAATCTCCGTCAGGCCACGCGTACAGCAGTACCAAGCGTTCTCTGCTAGGTACTCCCATCGATATTTTAGTAATGCGAGTCGCTCAAGCGATGGTCTCGAGAATGATCTTTCGTTTCGTTTGTTCGCAACATTAAAACCACTAGCTGTTGTTGAATATAACAAAGGAAAGCGTGGTATAGATTATTCCGACCAAATGGTTTCTTATATCACCACAATTAGAAAAGGAATCAAATGGTACAGAAAACTTGGCGTTCAATTCCTTCCTGGGAATTTCTGTTGTAAACGCTTTGACGGTTTACAAAATTGCAACAAGAAAAAATATAAATATTAGAATATTTAGACAATTATTAGTTGGAAAATTATTAGGGTTGTCTGAAAATACAAAAATCCTTGTCTTCGACGGAGTCAGCATAACATCGCCGTTCGGAAAAACGATTCCGGAAGAAGCATTAGACGCGCGTGCAAACTATGTTATGCGAATAAAAGACGTCGAATGGACCGAACAAAGGCAGAAAAGAATTTGAAGAAAACAACAACTTATTGTCCAAATTGTCCTGACCAGCCTCACCTACGTATAGAATGCTTTAAAGTTTTACATTCTAAATAATTTTTTTAATCAACCATTTTATTTTATAACAATTCAACAACTTTATTATTATGGAATATCTTTTCAAATACCTACGACGATACTTCGCAAGTAGTCAAATAAGCGACACCCGAATATGGGTACGTGGTCTGACCAGAAACTTTGCTGACACCCGAATACGGGTGTCCTGGCAGTCAACGTGTCAAACATAATGACAAAAATTACATTAATTAAAATTAGGCTAACTAATAATATTTCATTCGCACGATCGATCCATATCGTACATTTTATTGACTGTGCTATGTTTTTTTCGATCAGTTTCAACCCAATATGTATATTTACCTAACACACAAGGTATCCACATACCTTTGTGTTTGTGAAAGTGAAGAAGGCCTTATTGGTATGCATGGCTTCTCGTGTCAAGTGTACATACGTTAAAAAACATAAACACCTTTTGAAAACAGAACGAATTCTTTCTGCTCGTCAAAATGTAAACAAGATTGAGACATAAAAATTCACGGATCGTACATCGATTTTATCGCAATTGGATCGGCGAATTTTTATCCGTTTTAATCCACTTGCGCGTTACGTAATTCCATGCTTCATTATGAAGTAGGTTTTAATTCATATGATTTTATGATATTGGAGAGTTTAATAAAATTATCAAGCAGATTTAACATTATAACGAGGTCTTGAATAAATACTGATGCAGATTGCACGCTGAATGTAATATTATTAGCAATCAGATATGTCATTCTTCCTCTCCATAATTTGTATGTTACGTGAGACGCAACGATCGATGAAGAGTCAATTGATGCAGGTAATTCGTAGAATTACGAGAACGATTCTAACCTCGAGTGACTCATTGTCGTCGACGATTCATGTTCATGATATAATTGCGTCAGCTTGTAAGCTCGGCTCAAGTATCACGGTGCATGTTTACCTTGTCATTTAATTTGTAATACTTTTTGAATATAAAGTGAGCACAGAAGAATAAGAAAGAACGCCGCAATAGATTCCATTCGTTTTCTTCGAATGGAAATATTATATAATTATGCGAAACATTCAGCTACTCGTATTAATTCCCCTCAGTTATTTTCTTCTTTATAATATTTCTCGTGATTATGTTCACAATTGACTGATGATTGTAACTTGAAAACTATTAACGGAAGAACGGGAAACGAAAAGATACTCTATGATTGTTTACAGGAGATGTAAAATTTGCAATTAATATAAATTACTATTTATAATTATACATTTTTCATAAAATTAGTCGATGATTTTGAAACGTTATGTGGGTTTACTTTACCTTTGTTCAAATCATTCGAAGAGGATAACAACTTTACAGAAACTCACATGATACATGAGAAAACCTTAGAATTTCATATCACGCAATGATATTTTTATTTGTTCGAGCCACAAAACCAAAAGCACAGCCAAAACTCTAAATCAAAATCAAAAAATTGATCGAATTTCAAGAACTTTGGCTTGTGAATGGCTCGTTTCATCAACATCGTAACCGGCATAACACAACTTGATTGTATCGATTATTTGCAACAGTATCGAGCTATACGCGAGACTTGCAACTTAGAAGCAACCACTGCGTTTCCTGGAACTCGTTCGAAACGTGTTCTCCTTTCTACCAATTGACAATCGACGATAATAAGCGTCTTTGTATTATTGAATTTAACAAGCAGCGAAAGCCGAGGTGCGCTGACATATTCACGGATGAGACTTACATCGCGACGACTGTTGCGTTTATTACATAGCAGTGAATCGGCAATACACAACTGTAATGGAAAAAGAAAGGACGGGATCGCTTGTCGATTCAACTCGCGTTTGCACCATCGGTGGTAAACTAGACGCGTTTTTGCCGGAGCATTAACCTCTCGGTAACCACCTTTTCTCCATTTTTAGCCTTGTTTTCCTTTTCTCATTCCAAATCTCTCTTCCGTCTTAGTTCTTCGCTGTTTTCCATTCCAAGTTGTCTCTTCTTCTTTGCGCTTTCTTACTCCACCTTTTCCACGTTTCTTCCGTTTATTCCTGTCGAGAATTCCGAATCGGCCAGGCCTCGACGCTTGTTTGGGAAAATAAAAGTATCCCGATAGACTTTACGCTGCAATTTCTACGATAAGTACGCACGCTGCATTACATTTGAAAGGAAGCGACAGACTGGATACATCGGAGTTTGGCGACCAACGCAAATTCAAATTTAAGTACAACGTTTCTTCTAACGATTTCTCACGAGACACCAAATGAAACTGTTCTGATTTTATGACCAAGACGCGTCCACAGCGAAATTCTGTCTGCAGAGATTGTACCGAAGGTTGACCAATTTGCAAGAAAAGTAATATTAATCGACTACAGCCACTTCGATTGCAAATTTAAATTGTTTTAAATACACATTTAATTCTTTAAAAAAGTTATTAAAAAAGTTCTTCGTGTCGAAGGTTGACCAATTTACAAGAAAATAATATTAATCGACTACAGCCACTTCGATTGCAAATTTAAATTGTTTTAAATACACATTTAATTCTTTAAAAAAGTTATTAAAAAAGTTCTTCGTGTCGAAGGTTGACCAATTTGCAAGAAAATAATATTAATCGACTACAGCCACTTCGATTGCAAATTTAAATTGTTTTAAATACACATTTAATTCTTTAAAAAAGTTATTAAAAAAGTTCTTCGTGTCGAAGGTTGACCAATTTGCAAGAAAGTAATATTAATCGACTAGAGCCGCTTCGATTGCAAATTTAAATTGTATTAAATACACATTTGATTTAATTTAATACACATAAAAATACACATTTAAAGGAAAAGTTTGCGGTAATTTGAAACGTAAACTACCAACTAGATTTCAAGAAGAGATCTAAAATTGAGGGTCACGTTACTACCTACTTTTCCATTCCTCAATCTCTCACTCGTTAACCTTTCCTCGTGTCTCTTCTCGTACATTAATCTCCCAGTCTTTTCCTCCTTATCAACGCGGTTCCTCTTTCGTAGGTCTCGCTTCGCTTGTCCGCTCGGCGGCTTTGTTTCCCGCTGGCTCGTCCTCCCTTCGTCGTAGCATCCGCGCGCCGTGCTAACGGCGCGAACACTTTCTGGTTAACGGTCCCTCACTATGGGATTATGTAAATTAAACGAGCGTGATGTCCGCGCGAGAACGTGTTCGCGTTTGCACGGTCGGCCGATTGCACCGGACACGATGCACGCCAGTATGTTATCTTTTTGATTGCGCCGCGCGGCAGACGCGGTCTTTTGCGCGGCCGTCACAGGAGCCTTGAGCTTTTTTTCCAGCCAACTTCCCTCGGCGGACCATCGGTCGACCGTCCGATAGTAACGACGCGCGGCGTTATCCTTCCCTTTTCGCTCTGTAATCTTCCGCTGCTTCAGGGAGTCGCAACTATGCTTTCGCGGTCTCGCTCCGCTGTGTTTTCGATTCTGCAACCTGAACTTTCCATTTAAGGTTTTTCATCCGATTCCCGTTTTATGAGCACCGGCGCTCTTACGCTGCGCGTTTTTTCTTCATTCTAATTGGAGTCCTCTGCATGCCTGCCGACGGTTTACGAGCTTCGATTTCGTTACCGCGAAAAATCTACTTCTTGCTGTGCTCCATATCACAGTCGCGCAAACTTATCTGTCACAAATCTCGGGCAAACATAATCAGATCGTATCGCAACAACTACATCTAAGTTTTATTATTTAAGTACAGCTATGATAAATAGTTTAGACCAAAGTATTGGGGATCTTCTCAAAATTCCAAAAGAAAGGCCCCGTTGGCCCATCTCCGACATATACAAAGTGTTTGGTAACTGGTGGTACAAACGGAAAGGGGGTGAATCTACGCGAAAAAAGAAGTCGAAAATATAGAATACAAATTTTTCGTTTGAAGCTTTGTTTTTGAGAAAATCGACTTTGAGTTTTCGCTCGGTACGCGTGCGGTACGTTATAACGGATCTCACTGTAGATCGTTGTCTCGATGGAAAAAATAAAAAAAAGAAATTAAAAAATATATTTTCGACTTCTTTTTTCGCGTAGAATCACCTCCTTTCCACTTGTACCACCAGTTACCAACCACCCTGTATATTATATTTGGCCCGATCATCGTACTACGGGCTATGCCCTTAATATTTACGTCTGGCCCAGTCGTCTACTACAGACTATGTCCGCAATTGTAGGTTAAGGGATTAAGATGGTCGTTGATAGCCTCGAAACGTGCTTGTGACCTTGAACGTACAATTAAAGGAAGGAAGGAAGTACGATTGCGTAGTGTAATTGAAAAGCATCATTGAAAAACACAAACGTAAGATTGAATGGCGTATGAACGAGAAGGGGAAGATACGGCGCGTACACACGAAACGAGTACAGACGTGAAAGACAAGTATAAACATTTCACTCGCTTCTTCAGAGTCCTATGCTGTAATCCAGTTACATCCTATTATTCAATTACATTCAATTGCATTGTAATTCGACTGCACTGGTGATTACGTTAATTAGCAATTAAATTGATTGAAAAGTTTGAATTGTGCAACTGAGGTACAGTGTAATTCTATTATCGCAACTGTGCTCTGTACACACTTTGGTTCGTAAGTACTAGGACTCTTTTTTATTTCAAAGGAAACACGACGATTAATCTAAATCGTTAAAAAGACCATTAACAGTTACGAGTTTTTCGATATATATATGTATTAGGTATCGGAGAAAGTTTTCTTTAAATTGATAATAACAATAGAATAACAAATAGAATTTCGTGCAGTGATTACTAAATAAAATGCGTGAAATTTGTTTCAGTGGAAAGTTTGGTCCTTGTAGTTGATTTGTATAGCGATTCTTCAACCGTTTAAGACATTTCGTTGTTCGCATGACAGCGAATGAGCAAACATGAATAGCGAGAAGTTAAAAATTCGTGCTTTCTTACTTCACGAGTTTAAACTTGGAAATATGGCAACAAGTGTGACAAAATGCATTTGTAGCACGCGAAGAGATGTTGTTAGCGAAAGAACAGCAAAAAAATGATTTAAACGATTGAAAGAAGGAAATGCATCGCTAGATAACGAGCTGCGTTCAAGACGTCCATCCGTCATCGAAGATGAGAAATTGGATGAATATATGCGTTCAAAGTCAGGAAAAAGATGTTCTGTTGTCGAATGAAGTTGCGACTAATTATTGAATTAAATTGCTAAATTTTTGAAAAAGACCAGAATATTTGAATTCCGTTCTAAAAATCCGCACAAACTTTTTTTTTTTTATCTAATATATTCATGTAGCAAAATATTTATTGAAGCCAGTTACAAAAGTTGTGACAACATAATAAATTGTAATAATATCATGTCATAATCCTATCGAGAAATTAATCCCATTTTTCTACAAGACATTTTTGACAAGCATTAGCTATTATATAGCTTCGAAAAATCAATTTCGTTCATTGAATAATTGAATAAAACCTCCATTTCTGTGAATTACATTATTTACCTTATATAATTTTTTAATTTCTATAACTGTATGCCTTCAGATACGAAATTGGTTTCGCAATTAACGCTTTTTTTTTTTTTTTAAAGAATTAGTTGCAACTTTACAGTTTCCAGTTGAATCTTTTTAGCTATGGCGGAAACGTATTCTGATTTTGGTTCATTTTCTTCCTGTAAGCGTGTCGTGTAAATATTTCATGCATCGTCGATAGTATATATATGTGTCTGTTTGGGAAAACGGACGTTCAGCTCATATTTGATACAGCGAAGAGAATTATTGAATTAACTTTTTGATTGACGTGACTAATCCAATATTTCGAGTCCATTGTTCAACTCCAGTGACACTATTTTATCTGACAAAAATATGCTTTTGTGTTACGTATTTACTATCCCATGCTTCATGTTTCATTTTTCGTTTTATTGAATGATCGCGGGCATTGAACCTTCTATTGGTATTTTACGTTAATGCTATTGGAGAGAAACTGAATGTTATATGCATATTCTTTTTTTTTTTTTTTTTTATACGTACAGTCATTTAGAAAATATTCATTATGAAATTCATTATCATTGTGGCAAGTTAATTGCTATTAGGAGTAATGTTATATCTTATCTTCGCAATCAGTAAGATAATTTCTGACATTTCAAGTCAATTTTAATTCTTTGACAAAAAGCACATTTTCTTTGACATATATGTACAGGTTGATCCACGCTAATTAAGCGCAGCTACATACCTGTATTTATGAAACAGAGGCAGAACAAATTTTAGAAAATAAAATGTTGAATTATGTGTAATCTTTTCATACATCGATGCTTCTGTACAGCGCAGTTGTTTTCTAAATGGAACGATATGTAACTTTTTTGACGGTTAGACGATTGGAAACTAAATAATTCATGACATTTATCAACTTTTGTTGTAAAACATGTTTCTGAGCAGCTTTTTATCTGCACCGTTCTGTTCACGTACTGTAAAGATTGCATTATGTTTTTAAATGACATTCGATTCTCATTCTTCGTTATCTTCAAGCGTAGAACTGATTTATCTATATAGGTAATATATAAATATGTTATAAATATACATTAACTGTTTTTACATTTTCGCCTATCATTGAAACTAGAGTTATAAATACATAAAATTAATGAAATTAAAGTAATTAAATATATAGAATTATAGTTTTATAAATAAAGAGCATAGAACATAACATTTATTCGACTTATTAGTTGCGTCTTTGTATAATTTTACATTCACAATACATATACTAGATACACGATAAATAATTCGCAATTGGAGAAATAATGGTGTTATTACACATAATAATGAATTCACTATGAATATGTATTTTATTGTAAATTATTTTAACCGTTGCATTTTCCGTTTTCTTTTCGTCACGACACACATAATGCATAATTGTTCCAATACAAAATATCAATTCTACGCGTTTAAAGACCATAATCGTTGTTAAAACAACTTAAAAATACAAAGCAGATCCTCTCTTACAATTATGTCATCACGTCTGCAATCCATCTGTTCCGTACGAAGTATGCGTCGTCTATTAATCAAGTCATCTCCGAGTCTCTTTCGAGTTTCTCTGCTTGGCGGATACAAGCAGGTTAATTAGTATTCCTAGAATACTCATTGCTGGCCACGTTGAACTGGTCGACGTATTAACAACGCGCATTACACGGTAATTTCGGTCTCTTTCTCCTCCATCACCGCCTCCGCCACCTTCCTCTCTATACCTGTCCGCTCGTCCTGCTGTTCTCGCCTCGCCATGCTTTTACTACCTTCTGCCTGTTCCGCGATATTTTGCACGCACGATTCCCTTTTTGTGCCACGCTAGTAGCACGCAGAGAACAGATTTCTCGATCGTTGCATAGTTTCAACGTGCAATCCGTGTCCGGTTAGCCAGCCAACATCGATTATAATATGTAGCGTGGTTTTGTTGTCGCGATGTGCTTTTCATCCGTAACGATCTTTGCAATTTAAAATACAGTGGCGGACAAAAAAAGATAAAAAATTCATACTTGTGTAACTTTGTGATGAACATTTTTTACCTCGTTGACAACAGTCGTCTATTCTGGAGATGAATAATTTAATTCTATATGTCGTAATGTAATTCTGTTTTCTAAAACCGCGGTGCTTTTTGGCAACTCTTATTCTTCAAATTTTAACTCGTTCATCTTCATTGATAAAAAAAATTATTCATTTAGAAACAGGTCTTTTAATTTGAAGTTGAATATAGTCGTAATCTAAATGTTCACGTAAAGTACAATACTGTTTTCTAAAACTATGGAGCTTTTTTCTCACCGCTTATCCTTTTAATCTTCTTTTGTCCTTCGCTGTATCTGAAAGCTCGTTTATTTCTTTTTTTAACGCAAAAATCATTGACTTAGAAATAGGTCATCCATTATAGAGTTGAATAATATCTATTCATAATTGGATTGTTTTCGTCAAGTAGAATTCTGTTTTCTAAAATCGTGCTGATTTTTCATATCGCTTATTATTCAAATTTTTTTTTGTCCTCCGTTGTATTTACAAACCAATTCATTTTGATTAATGTGAAAATTATTCATTTAGAATTTTAACGTAGAAAAAGTAACACAGAAAATTTTTTAACATGTACTGTGTAAAGTAGTAACAATAAGTCGGTTTAAAGCGCGGTTTAATATAGAAAGAAGCAAAAGGGAAAGGAAAATTTGACATTTACCCATGATTATAAATCATGACTGGCAAGAAATTTACCTGAAAGGAAGGTTATTGTTAAATCGTATAAAGAAGGCGTGGTTTTTTTGAACAGAAGTAAATCAGCAATTTATCTTGCAATAGAAAGGTATAACATAGCGGAAATATTATGAATGAAGTTCCAAGTGGGTAACAAAAGAAGCTAACGTGAAAACGAAAAAAGCTTATTCTTCCTGAGATAAAAAAATTCTTTTACGTCTGCACCAAGTGAAATTATAGCAAGCAATTTTATGAGAAAATCATGCTCGTAGTAAAATTGCGTCTACAGGCATCTATCTGCGGATTCGAAAATTTATGATAAAAATTAGTTAGTCGTAAAAATTGTTAGTGTCAAAGATTGACTAAGAAAAATACAGTATATCAGATTATTTATAATATAATAACATAATTATCCTATTGTGCCGTATTGAAATATTTGTATTACGTATTATGCACGCTTTAGAGAAATAAATTTTACAAACTTTATAAATAAATTGCATAACTTGTTTGCTTTATATGCATAATGTTCGTTTAATTATACAAACATTTTCTTGTAATTAATGGTCACATGCATTAGTAAATAGTAAATCGCAATATATTATACGATCTTTACAATGAATTAATTAATACCTGATTAGTAGAATATTTTCATTATTCATTATAATATCTAATTTAGAAAGAGAAATAATGTTGCTCTCGAATACAATACAAATTTCGAATATATCGTCGCGATAAACGATACTTGATAATAAATTACATTATATGTCTGATTTTTATTTGCCATTGCTATCATTTAATATATCAGTAAGATTATCAAAATTTTTGTCAACTCAGACGATTTTGATAAAAAGATATAAACGTTAGGTAAATATTTGAATATTATGTAACAAAATGATACCAGTTATCACGTATGATAATTTATTTGTCAATTAGTTTAAATGGGTAATTTATTTTCAAAAAATTCATTTGTCATAGAAAAAAAAATTATTTATAGTTTTTATGATCCATAGATACAGGAAATTGAAAATGTATATAAAATTTTTACCTTCAGCCTACGTTAACTGTGCTCCAAGCTTTTATAAGTATCTACATACTTTATGTACTAAAAATCACTAATCACATTCCAGTCTGTGGTCATTTTTCTCTTCTCTTCTTTTTTGATTTCTTCGCTGCATACTTCATCTATTACGCACGCATTCCATGCGTGATTACTCATGTATAGAAGTGTTATACATTCAAAACTGAACACTGTATTATATGTTCTTATCGCTGTGACGAAGTGTTTCTTTATAATATAATGATCGTTCATTATTAACTTCTAAACTTTGCAGATAAAAGAGACATCGTAATATAATTATCCATAAAGTTGTAAGCAGTAAGTAGTAAATAAAGTTTTAATTTTATACTTATAAAACTTATTAACACTAGAACTACCATACCAGTCAAATTGTCTGGTTTTACGATTTTATTTTAAAATTCCTACTTCATGTTATATTTTTTTCCACAATGACGTAATGACTTTCGCAACGATAACTAAACGGATAATATAATGAATGTTATTTTGTTTTTCATGTATTCAAACTGAAAATAATTTTGTATCAAGGCTGCTTATAACAACACCAGTCAAAATGGCTGGTACTTGTCAAAGTGTAAAAGGATGCTGTAATTTGTTTATCGAATCCCAATTAACCAGTTTCCTCGTTTTCTACAACTTGCCACACGTTTTTAAAATTTTTACGGCATATCATTTGATATGATGATATCAGTTATTAGGAAAATTCCGGATCGTTCGCTAGATGCTAATACTAGAAATACCATAGCAGTCAAAACGACTGGTTCTACAATTTTAGAAATTTGTCAAGACTCGTTTAGGGATCATGGTTCCAGATGGATTAATATCAAAAATATACTACATAACATGGATTTGCTACTGTAAGAAAGTAATAAATCAATAAATATAAAAACACTCTATTATTACGTATTTTTTAAAGACCAGTCATTTTCACTGGCTTTGGTAGAAATAGCTTCGTGTTAACTATCGATAGTTCTAGTGTTAAAATCTGCTTTAGGAAATTGTAATTCTACATTCTTCAAATTTGTTCAACTCGTTTTTAGCCACTGCCAGTTGTTATTCTTGTTTGCAATCGAAATATAGGTGATGTTGGATCGTTTTACAGTAACGAATTTTTATGCACAAATACAAGTAAATATCGAGAAGATCTAGTGCACTTGAGAGGAGAGAAGCAATTGATTCCTATGAGAAAGATAGGTATCGAGTGCTGCAATGGAATGTAACGATTTCGAAAGAATTATTATGGGAGAGAAAAAAGCAAAAGGAAAAGGCAGAGATTCAAATTAAATTGAAACAGAACGTTTTTATTTTAAAATATAATCACTCACGGTGCAATTTATTAATTATTTCGTTACCTGTTGAAAATCATTGTTCCGTACACGGTATCGTAATTATAATATTGTTCATTATGCGAATTACAGACAACACATTAGTAGACTTAAAATACAACTGATAAAAACTGTGCTATCGATGCTATTCGAACATGTAAACAATTCGTTAACGAAAAAATCGCTTAAAGGTGATGGGAAGTGTACAAAAGTTATTATGAAGGAATATTATATAAAATTGATAATTTATTATTGTTACCTTGGTTAGTATTAGTTCTGCAAGTGACGTACATAATAAATTATAAGACTTTTTAAAGAATTATTATTTTAATCAAAGAATATATAGATGCTTACAAAGATAGAAAAATTAAAACATTTAGAGAAACATACTTGGCACTGATATATTGAACTTACACATTATTCATAACACAAGGGGATATATATTTTCTATTGTACAAAATATGTCGTTTAATTCAGACTGTCTAATTTGTTAAACACACAGAACATTTTCCTGTGGCTCTTGAAAATTTCCCGAGTCCGAGTCAAAAAGAAAGAAAACTTTGCAAAATCTTTTCATTCGTTCTTTCACGTTGAAGAGCTTCCTAAATGAAAATGTATTGTATTTTTATATTATTCAATATAACACACTCATAATATATTTGTATTAAATTCCAATTCTAATATTAAACTCTAATAATATGCTCATAACATATTCATATTAAAATTTGTAACCGAAGATTGTATTTGTAATGCATTCGGTCATTCCATAAGTGACAAGTGCAGGTTCCCTAAGAATTCAGTTTGAAACAACGCTAGTTGCTACCATAGGAGTTTTAAAAAATTGCAATCAGAAACTTAATACGAGTCTGTAAGTTTATGTACATGTATATTGATGATATATTGATGTATATTAATTTTTTAAATTCATTCTGCGTTATCTGTAACTAGAATATAATTAAATACTAGGTGTACATCGGCAGGCATGAATTTTCAAGTTGTAAAAATGTAAATGTACGAAAGTATAATGAATTATCAAAAGTAGTTTTAAAGAAAAATTCATCGCTGATCGATTGTTAACAGGTAACTTTCTATTTTCATTCTGGTATATGAAAACCAACGATGGCGTCTGTTATAGCATGCCCTAACGTAAATTTGAGGAAAAAACATTTGCTAAGATTCTATCAATCATCGTGGAAACCTACCATTTTATCGTATAATCTGTAAAATCAACCTTTGTCTTAACATTCCCATAACATTAACCATATCAGCTGTTAAACTCAGGAAGTCAACTTCTCCAGCGATTGCCGAATTCCGCATCAAGTTTGTTCGCACCTACACACGTATAACTCTCAGTAGCTGTGCGATTTTGCCCGGGATTCGTCTATGAAAATTTAATCCTCCTGCAGCACTCTACTATTGAAACAGGTTCGTCTGCTTCCTACGGCTCTTTGATTTTTGCATCAAGATCGTCCATACATTTTTCAAGCTTCAAGCGGCTCCTCCACTCGCATCGCGTTCGTTTGCCTATTTTTTCCTCTTGGCAGCTGCTCGACCGCGCGTCCAGTTCATCTGCAAATTTTCATCCTAGTAGCATCATAATTTCGCATCAGACTCATTCGCGAAGTTTCGCCCCCTGCGGTTCCCCGATACGACAACACGTTCAACCGCGCGTAATTTCTAAAGGCTTACTGACAGTCGGGTTCGTCCTTGTGCTCGATATTCCACTTGATTTCCTTATTTTTATCGCATGGAGTTTATACTTTCTCCGTAATAAATTAATAAATCATTTTTTTATTCTTTCAGTAATGTAATCGTCGTTAATCTCTCGTCACACGTGGCCTTGGCTCATGACAAATTACATTAATTTAAAAGTCTAAAAAAGTTGGCCCGAAAAAGAAGCAGAGAGAAAATGGGAAGAAAACTTTCCCTTGTAGAGGATTTTCCCTTTGCTGTCCCTTAAATATTTTAATTATGAAATATGCTTCGCACTGACACAACCGAAAGAAATAATTGGCTTAATTTAGCTATATATTCGCATTGCATTCGAAATGGCTGTACAAGTATAGCGGTGTGACCTAGATGGAACTGGAATTTAATAGTTTAACATTTTTTGAATTATCCGAACAACTTTATTGTTTGATATTCTGTTAGTGTTATTGCTGAGACATCAACATACATACATAAATGTTTAAATTTCAATACATCGAAGATTAATTGAATCGCGAAAATCCTATTGAATACCAAGAAAATACATCTCTTGATATATTTTTACCGATTGTTCGTATGTTCTTTGACTGAAAGCAAATTCTTTATACGACGTATATATATTGAAGGATAAAATCGTCGATAATAACAGTCAAAGGGGATTCGCATAATGCCGTGCTGTAAGAGCTGCGAAACCATGATAAATGACAATACTGAAAGCGTTCAATGCCATCTTTGGCACGTACACAGCTCTCACGATCGCTCTTTGTTAAGATTACGCTATTATTCGCAATACCTACGATCTTTACCCGTCGCTCTACTTTTTTTCCTCTTTCGAATAAAATGACATTGACTCAGAAAATATCTATCGTTTTCCTGTATCAAACGTTACCTCGGAATATTACACGCGAGATAAGAGGTAATGTCCACAGCAATTGCTTAAAAGATCATTTCGGGGTATAAAACTACAAATGCGTTGCTTATAGTCGAGTTTACTGCTCGTACGATTCGGGGAAGATCTGCTTTCCAATGTCGTAAATACATTACGTACTTTTAAATAATAATAAAAATAATAATAAATAATATAATATATATATGTGGCATAGTGTGACATCAGCGAAGGACGTGGCATGGGGGGTAATTGTTTATTAGCGTTGTCAAGATATGTTAACGTTATCAAAGAGTGTTGTGAGCGTTACCAGGGTATGTTTGGGAAAAAGTGAGCATGGAAAACATTGTAACGAGAGTTGAGAGAGTCAGAGTCGAATTTATCGTTGTCATGCGAAGATCGTTGTGTTGTTGTGTCGTACAAGTAGTAGGTAACGAATACGTGAAACGGGGTTCTATGTTCGATTACGTGTGAGTGCAAACGATATTGTATTAATCGTACTGTTACCTACAAACTAATAATGTAACATTCCTACATATATAATATACAGGATGGTTGGTAACTGGTGGTACAAACGGAAAGGGGATGATTCTACGCGAAAAAAGAAGTCGAAAATATAGAATAAAAATTTTTCGTTCGAGGCTTTGTTTTCGAGAAAATCGACTTTGAATTTTCGCTCGGTACGCGTACGCTTTACCACGTCTCGTTAGAACGGATCTTACTGTAGATCGTTGTCTCGATGGAAAAATTAAAAAAAAAAATTGTTATTCTATATTTTCGACTTCTTTTTTCGCGTAGAATCACCCCCTTTCCACTTGTACCACCAGTTACCAACCACTCTGTATATAATAAAAAAAATAAATAATGATAACAAAAATACAGCAGATACACGGAATATGTATATGTATATAACAAACAAAACTATGCAAAATAGAATATTCTCTATAATATCTTGTAGATAAAACAATTTTTTAGCTAAGTTCTATACCTTTTTAATTATAAAATAAAAATATGAATTTGCATAAATATCAGCAGGATATTCATAAATGATTGATCTATACGAGATGACTAGCGGTTTGGTGGATGTAGTGATTCGTGTGTGTTCACGAGTATTTTACAATTATTCGTTGTTATTCCTAGGATTTCCAAGCAGAGGTACATTCTTTTCTTAGATTCATTATACATACATACACACACACACATACGTATAGAATAAAAAGTAAAAATCATAGGGATTGATGAATAATTTACTTGGACCACAAAACTATAATTTCAAATTTGCTTCTTTCTTGCTTATAACGTGAGGTTAATTAAATTCCACAATTCGCTCAGCAACAGCTAAATTGTATGGATTATACGCCTTCATAGAGTCTAAAGCCTGCATTAACCACACTAATAGTTACCATTCTATCCTGACTGTTAGCCAGCGAATTAATATCGAGCAATTATTTCGAACGTCGGGTAAGTGGATGATGATCGAATGTGTTCAATCCAGAATGATGGATCATAGATTCTAATGTCTCGAATGCTGGACTATTGTCGAAGAACCATTGTGTATGAATTGCAAGATTACAAGATTAAAACGCTATAACGCAGAACTATATCTATGGTGTAATTGCTTGAGAAACTCCAAAGACTTTCAAGCTTGAAAAACTCAATTAACTATCTTTTAAACATTTTTCAAGCGCAGTGCCTGGAAAATGCATGTTGATTGGTTCGTATCGAGGGCAGATAATATCCAATCAACATGCTTCCATGCACCCTTTGGTGAGGATAAAACGATAGCTGAATCTACATGAGGTTTCCGAAAGATTGCAGTGCTGAACACACTTTAGCCATGATCCTCGACCATTTTTAGTATATTCCCGATGATATGCAAATTAAATTTTATTCCAGTTGCCGCGCAATTTTGAAAAATATATATCGAATCAAATAAAATGAGAAACGTCGATTTAATGTCTTCGACGTTTATACAATCGTCAAGATTGATTCTCTCGTGAACGGTGTGTTAACTGACCTAAGACATCGAATATGATATTCACAGTTATCAAAAATGACGAACAATTCAAATTAAAATTTCAAAAGATATTATCGTTAGATTATGAATGTTATTACAAATGCATAATGTTATGCACAGAACTGAAGAAGTACAGATTTGTACGAATCATTTAAATATCATAATGAGTGTATACTTTCGGTATTTTACATGTTTTTAACATGCTGCGCATTTTGTTCGTTTCTTTAAATTTTCATGTAAATCTACGATGCACACACACCTAACTATCATTATATCGCAAATAAATATGCCAAGCTTGCTTTTTCCTGGATTCCTGGAAATGCTGCCCTTTCATACCTTTTCCACAACTTTCAGAAAGTGTCTCTAAAATCCACGGAAAATATGCAACAAAGTACTGTTCCAGTTTGGCAATTACGTGTTTTATACTGCACTATTTACTGTAGAGTTCACAAAGTCAAAAAGGCCACGTGCTTTGGATGCCACGGCGCTGCACTTCTAACGAATCAACAGGATACTTTTTCATTTTTTTCACCGAATACTTTCTTAAAAATGACAATTTTCTACATTGCCAAACAGTATCGTTTAATAAAGCAAAGCGAGAGAAACAGAGAGGTATGTTTTTGCAACTCTCGACAATTTATAGTTACTCAACATTTTTCGTATCTTCGTCCTTTGTGCGAATTCTAGTGGCACTTTGACTGCCACGCCGAAGTCACATGTTTCGCTCAGGACGCCACGGGACTATTTTTATTATTCAAAGCATATAATGGCAAAATAATAATAAATTCATGATGTAGGTCAACATTCTTCCCCAATGGACCGTTTATCTTATTGGTGGTCACGGGTGGCCACCGTGGCGCCTTGGTAACAGTTGACAGCGACGTATTATAACGAGGCTTCGTTTATTTCAACAAACCATTAGCATTCGTTATTTCGCCATAAGCAAAACGTTCAGAATATATTGTTGAAACGTGTAGAAGATATTAGTAAACGGTATTTGCTCGTTCTATATGTAATAGTAAGGTATGTTCACACTTCTAACTTCAATTATACGATTATAAAGCAGCATTTACGATTATTTTCTAAGCTGTGTTTATAATAACATTCCTAGATTACCCCTGAAAGATATGCATGCAAACACAGTGCACCGTTAGATGCAAGATTTGTTCTCATTTTTTTTATCGATGTTTTAATAAAAATGTTTAATTGTTCAATGGGGCACTTTTTATTTCAAAGTATCTTCTATTTATCGGTTATATTCAAAATGCCCTCACTGTCAATTTTCATACAATTTTTACAATTGTAAGAAGTTCAAGCGCTCCGGTCACTAACGACCACTGTGGCGTCACATATGACCAACGTGTGACAGTCAAAGTGTTAATCTGTGAAATCATTTTCTCTTTATTTTTTTCCAGCATGCTTCGTGTGCACCGCTTTTATATTCTCGTTATTTTGATAAATGTTTCTCAGATTATGTGCATAGTGATCAAGAATGAGTATACAGGTGATCCGTTAACGTACTCGAAGTGCTTTCGCCATACGACTTTCAAGTCGAATGAATCGCCCGATAGGAATATGAAAATGTTCTTCATCAAATTAAATTAAATTAATAAATTAAATAGTTGGTTGATATGTATATATCGTTGGTCATAAGTATTAGAACATTTCTTACGAAATTCTAATTTTATTTTAGTTTGCATTATATTGTAATTGAATGACATAATTCAAGCTTTTCAATTAATTCGATTGTCAATTATCGTAATCACGAGCGTAATTGAATTACAGTGTAATCGAAATGTAATTGAATTACAGCTTAGAACTTTGAAAAACTGAGATAAATCTTTATCTTTCGTGTTTATACAGCGTATCTTCCGTTTCCTGCTCCTACGTGACTCGATCTTATGTTTACGTTTTTCAATTGCATTATGCAATTGTACTTCAGCGACAACTACGAATTGCATTGTGGATTCATTGAACCAGAGATGTGAATTACGACTTACAATGTATTAACTACAAACGTAATTGAATTATTTTACAATTACAATTCATGCAGTCATTCGATTATAATTTCGCACAATTCCGTCTAATTCTTATGGTCGGCAGGATATACGCGAAAAGAGAATCATAACGATTATCGAAAGATCATCTGCGTATTACAAATATCGATCTATACAGACTAAATATTTAAAGTGAGTAATTTCCACCATGACAAGTTAAAAATCTAAGCAAGAGTGAATATTAGTAAGGAAATACTGAAGATCTGAGAAAGGAAAGTAACAATGCGGAAGGAGTTACGGATAAAAAAAAGCAAAGACAAATAGTAGAAGTATATTTATGCGATGGAGAGCGAAATGGAAATAAAACAGGAAGGAGAAAAGGGTGAGAAACAGGGTTAATGGTAGAAAGGGGAATTGTGAGAATTCTCAGCTTGCCACGATGCCACGTGCTTTGGTCTCACGACGTAAATCAGCGCACGTGCCTCGCCACTCATGGAGTTCCCTCTGGCCAGGCTCTTTGAATCGACCCGCGGAATGATTGATGCTTTTGCCAATAAGAGTCGAAATTTTTTCCTTATTTTAATGCAACTTTTTGCTCCAGAAAGGCACTCATTATGAAAATTAGAAATTAATTAGCGCATCTAAAAAAATAAAAAAAAAACGTCGAAATTGAAATTTAGTAACTACCACTTTTGTCATGCCCTTTTACTCGTTTTATGTATATGTACACGTGTGTGTTTAACGTTGCCTCAACAGCGGAGGCCATTAGCAACGCAGCGCAGTTAACAGTCTATAATTTCAAGTACAATGTTTGCTTGTTTTACTGGCAACATGAATTTCTATAAGTTTGTACATGTATATTCATTTTTTATGTGCGTATTGATTATAGGTTGTGTTCTTTTTTTATTTTTTAAATTCATTCCGCGTTATTTGTAACCAGAATATGAATAAATACTAGGTGCACATCGGCAGGTATGAATTTTTAAGTTGTAAAAATGTAAATGTAAAATTTGTTCGCACGATGTTTCGCCTTCGAGAAAATCGATTTTGAAAGGTCGCAGGAATTCTTTAATTATTCGTTGTTGACTGTAATATTATTGTTCGTATCAGTATTTATCAATAGTATTAATAATCTACTTTAAATAATACAGGATTTTAGAAATCATATATCTATACACAATTATGGATAATTAATTGCGGAAGTGTGAATGCATTTTAATATGTTTGCACTTTCTTATTCGTGAAAGTAGTCACGAATTATTTACAACATGTTTTTGTAAGCCTTCGTTGTCATAGGATCTCACAATTAATACATAGACGCAATGTCTGATAAATTTGCAAGGACAAGTATAGAGGCATGTTTCATAAATAAAATTAATTCCTCAAGATGGTGAAAACATGTTGTATTTTTATAAGAAGAAAATTAATGTTATAATATGAAGTTCTGGTAGTGTGACTTTCAAGATTATTTGATATCGAACCTGTTAATCCTCTCAATTCTTGATATTTTTTGCGAATAACATTACGTGTGTATTTCATACGATAAAATATTTGTATTCCGACAGAAACATTTATGTCATAGGAAGCACAATTTAGAAAATGTATTATTTTTTCGTGCGCACCACGTCATCGTGAATATTTCAAATTATTCGCAGGGGTAGAAGAATAATACGATAAATGCCACAGTCAAATTATAGTCGATCAAATACGAATTGCAGAAATTGTATCGATTTGCATGGAAACGAAATACAGTGTCAAAAACTTTTACGACCTATTGTTATTCGTTTTAATACCGGAAAAGATCATCTTTTTCAATTCTAATATAAATAACGTTTTTCTCTGTTTGAATGCACAATTGAATTTTAATTGAATACACTGTCCTTCGAATAATTGAAGTTTAAGCTGTTGTACGGCTGAAATTCCAATTCAAATATACAGCCAAATACCTATGACATGACAGCCGATTCACGTTCATGAAGCCCATTTGCTTATCGGAATAATCCAATTTTGGCTATGATGTTGCATCGCGATTCATCTTCTCCACTTTGCTCGATTTCGAACACGTAAAGCGTTGCAGTGTAATAACAGGCTGCAAACAAGGCGGTTAAATTGTTACGTTCGCCTTCTACACGTGCGTAATTGCAAGAAAACACGCCATTCTTAATCAATTTTCTGCTATTCCATCGATCTTCTGCATTGCGTTCGAACAGAATTCGATAATCTAAGGTAAGATTAGATGTAATGGAACTTTCATTTTTTAGCAATTTAAAGGCCAGAGATGTATATAGAGGTTATTGCTGTTCTGAAAGCCACTTTAATCCGAAATTGCATTATGATCTAACGCGAAAAATATTTTTATAGATAAAACTCGAGTCTTTTTACAATAACTGCCAGCTTTATTAAAATTCATTAAAACTCAACTCTATTCTTCGTTTCTTTTTCTTCTTCTTTTTTTTTTTAATTTCCATCGATTAAATGGATTTTCTTAAATCTAAATATACAGGGTGGTTGGTAACTGGTGGTACAAGCGGAAAGGGGGTGATTCTACGCGAGAAAAGAAGTCGAAAATATAGAATAAAAATTTTTTTTTAATTTTTCCATCGAGACAACGATCTACAGTGAGATCCGTTATAACGTACCGCACGCGTACCGAACGAAGATTCAAAGTCGATTTTCTCGAAAACAAAGCCTCAAACGAAAAATTTTTATTCTATATTTTCGACTTCTTTTTTCGCGTAGAATCACCCCCTTTCCGCTTGTACCACCAGTTACCAACCACCCTGTATAATACAATAAAAGAGCAATATCATATAGTACTAAGATATCAATTTAAGAATATAATATTAAGATTATAATATCGTGTGAGAAATTAGAAATAACCCAACAATCGCTTTGTGTAAGGTACAAATAAAATCATTATTATAAATAGATCTTGCCACGTTCTGGAAGAATCAATATTCTCATATTAGCTGCACCGTATTCCCAAAGCACGTTTTGGTTTCATAAAATATGAATGAACACATCTACTGACACATTTCTGTTAAATTAAATTAAATTACTATATTACTATACTAAATTATCATTTAAACTATAATGCAAAAGAATTTTACCACACTCTAAAAAGAATCAAGGGAATCAGAATGTCCAGTTCAGTTCAACATAAAATCGTAAAGGATCCTAAGAAGATTCATAAGAATTCATAGTTATCCATTGATTATCAATTAAGAGAATATTTCCGTCACTCGCTGTAAATTATAACTAAATTGCCTATTTGTATATGTTTATAGGAAAAGTACAAATTTGAACGAAATGTACGTAACGTGAAAAAGCATATAAAATATTCAAAGTATAGTGCTTGTTCTATTTCCAAAAGTGTGAATTTGTATAAAAATCCGTAATGCGCAGTTACAACAATGTCGATTCCTATTACGGTGTGTTAATTCTTATTAGTTAATAGCTGGTCCCACGTGTATCAAGCGGAATGAAAAGGCAAGTATACACGGTCGTTGAACGAAGCGCAGGTTGCACGTGCGGTGCATGTCGCCTGTGGCGCGCTTCCCTCGAGCAGCCGCAAATGGCAAGAGCAATGCTAGCACGGTTCACGACAGCACAGACTGTTATGTAAGAGATGTGTCAGGCTGGTAACATGCCGGGGGAAGAAAGCAACGGTGAGAGACGTGAGAGAGAACAAGGATCGAGCCACGCAGAAACGCAAGGACATAAAGTGGCGGGCAAAAGGCAGTTTAAAAGTCGCCGGAAAATAAAATACATTCGCTCTCGAAGAAGAAACTGCCGTTGCTCGCTGTAATCCTCCTTTTGCAGATTGTAAATTTAATACACTTAAACCCGTACTCCATTGCGGTGTAAATTGGAAAGTTTTCGGTTGCGGAACGCACGTGTTTAAATTTGCAAATAATCCAGCGACTGATTTCTGATTTATACAACGAATCGGATATATCTGTAAGATATAGGAAGATGAAAGTTATTATAAATTTTAACGACACGATATACGCGTTCATAAGCGTTTGGACGCTTGCAAATTGTTGCAAATATACGTACGAAATACACTACTCTACCAAATAGAACTCTGATCCAACTTTCGCCTTTGATGTTATTTCAGACAATCATATTTAATATATCATATTAAATCATATACAGTTAGCGGATATATAGTTTAAGAATGATAGTTTTAATATTAAATGGCATAGATAAAAGAACAGTAATGGAAACGGATGAAAATTGCTGCAACGAAGATACCTGAGTGAAGTGTCTGTTCAATGTTGGAGTTTCAGAGCGATTGAAATATGTGTTTCTACCCACATCCTAAGAGTTTATATAGATTTCATGAAATGTCAGCCATTCATTACAGATAGACATGGAATTGATATACTCCTCTAGATGTACCTCTTGTTTCAGCTTAAATTTAGCGAAATGTCTAGCCCCGGTTATGATACGAGGTACAAAATTAACGCTAAAGAAATCTTCTTCGATTATAACTTTTCAGAATATAATAAAACGTATCATACTTTTGATCGAGTTGTACCAGCTGTCCAAATATTTATAGACGATAGGGTATTTTGGGAGAAACTAAAAAATTAACGAATTCAAGTGATAAGACATTAAAACATAGAATTTTATACAAGTATCAGGTTGGCATGGTTACAAAGACGTTTCAACTATTGTAATTAATAGATGTGCTCGTATCAAATACTGCAGTTAAATATTAAATGAATTGGATACTGTTAAAACTGATTAATGTATTCCCATTATTTGCCAATGATCTCACCGCTCTATTCCTCTGAAAAATTGATTTCCCAAACAGTCCTGTCACGAGTTAAATTAATGTCTATCCAATATAAATTAGATAATCAAATTTTCCTCGTCAAACTGCTGCTCATACTTTTATAGTTTAATCTTACTCTAACTTTAGCAAGGATTTCCATATCTTCTATATCTTCTTCTTCTATATCTTCTTCTCCTATATCTTCAAGATTTGTAATGAATGAAGATGTTTGACACGAAGCTAAAATCACACATGTCGATAATAATATTCGCCTATTGTGCTCAAGCTCGACATACTTTTTAACGTTGGAAGAGTAAATAACTGGGTCGAAGATGTCCGAAAGAACGCCGCAGGGTTAAACAGCAGCGAACTTACGTCTATCTGTAATTCTTATTTTTGACCCATTTCATTCTTATTGCTTCACCGCATGCAACGTTACCGAACATTGTTCGCGATCAGAAACTTTAGTGCTCTGCCCTGTAACAGGTTTCAACGTGCTTTTTACGAACAGTACTGTTAATAGAATCTACAAACAACGAGCGTGACAGCAAGAGGGTTGAAAGTAGCTCGGTGTGTGGTTGAGAAAGAGAGAGAAACTGAGCACGCGCAAGAGGGAGATACAAAGAGATAGAGAGATAGAGAGAGAGAGAGAGAGAGAGTGGGATTGGAGGGAAGTGATTTACCGCAAATTGCCCGTTCCTTGAACAGCATTAAGCATTGGGCAATCGTGTGCATGTTGCAACGTCATGTGCAACCAAAGAGCTTGTGCGTCCTAAGGCAGAAGGCAAAGGTACGTTGGCGCAAATCGCGGGCTGTCTGCGTGTAAGACGCGCCGAAACGCTTCCTACTTATGTACGTTGCTGGAATATTCCCTGGTGAGAGCGGTGTTCGAGACACGTCGATGAGCAGCCTGGTTGGCCGATCGATTCGATCGATTCGCGTGGCGCAACGCGCGCGAGGGACGTGCGAACGATTTCCTCGCGTAATCGTGCAATCAGCGCGGCGCATCTTATTTATGTAACCATAAGTGTTCCGTTCGGCGATGGGCCGCGATGCTCGCACGGCATTAACGCGATGAGAAATGCACGGGAGATTGGAAGTTGCGGAAACCGGGGCAAACCGCGAGAAGAGCAACTACTTTCGCACTCGTTTCACAGGAAAATATTTAATTGCTGGTGGTCGGCTATGCGCTTGCTTTCCTTCTTTCTTTCTGTGCATCGCGGAAAACTAATGAAACGCAGAGAAACGATAGCGGTTCTCATTGGTTTTCCGAGCTTCTCCATAACTGAGAAAATGAGCCGCATTTCTTATACTTGTGGTATCAGAATCCGAGCATTCGTTTGTTTCGTGGATTTCTCTTATGAAATTTCTTGTATTTAATATAATAATGGTGGATCTATGTATTTAATAATGTACCTTGTATATGGGTTACGTTTAATGAAATCAATGCATAGAGAAGAAGCAGAGCGTTCCGTAATATCGGTGAAAATATCTTGTATTATAGAATTACTTAAGTTTTTCTTATCGTGTTGTTCGCTTTATTTTCATCCCGTGTTTCTCTGAAATTAAAAACATAAGTTACATCCCTTAATCGTGATATCAGAGCATTTATTTGCTCCGTGGATTTATTTTATGGAATTTTTTGTATTTAGTTTAATGATATGTATTTTATATATGGATTATATTTAATAAAATCAATACTATGTAAAAAGCAGAGCTTGTTGTAATATCGATGAAAATATTCCGGAGTTACTTGATTTTTTTCTTGTCGTTTTGTTTCATTTATTTTGATTTGCTTCGATTAATTAATTTCAGTATTACATTTACAATAGAAAGTTATTTTAAATTTTCTACAAATGTAGTTTATTTTGATAAACAACGTTGCCTCCTATTGTCTACTATACATATACCTATTGTAACAGCACAATCTAAATTTACGAACTTCTAGTTTGTTGTTGATTAATTCGTATAAAAGACCAAGTAAAAATTAGGTAAAAGAAAGATGTTTTATGACTTAGATAAATTTTAGCCCAACGATTTCTTTTCTTTTCTATCAATGCAACTTTATATTTTCTATTATGATATAATTTTTACATATTATTATAAAGAATATTATTATAATAAAACGGTAAAAAATGTTCGAATACGTTAAAAAAGTTGTTTCCATGATATTTGTAATTATTTTTATTTTACTTATAATCACAGGTTAATTATTAAATGATGATTACGTTCTGTATCATATATGTTAAAATTATAAAAAGATATACAAGGACACATACATCATCTGATCCTAAAAATAAATATCTTCTATGATTTTATTTATCAAGCAACCTAAAGACGATTTATTATTTTAATGGCTTGAAAACTCGCAATGCACCAGCTAGTACGGAAAGTTTGTCTTCAACATATTTAAATTTGTATCATGTTGGGAAAAGCTTATCGTAATGATGACTATTTCAATGATTAAAGAGATTGAAATGATATCAAGCCATGCAGCCGTTCCAATGCTGCGGGAACACCAACTTTCTGGGTCATAATACTTCAATGTGTAGTGTGTACGTTGCTTGAAAGGACTTAACTTTATTTGATTTCTTTCTCTCTGGAAAGAATAATATTGACATAAATTAGGACTATAATTTGAAATGTTCTGATTCATATAACTGTTTGTCAACTAGCAATGAAAATAAAACTAACAATTCCTTTAATATATTTTTAATATATAATTTAATGTATTTTGTATCAACTATTATAATTTCAGCACATTTTAACAGAAGTGTAATTAATTACTTGATCATCTATCTTATCTCTTATCGAAGAATGCATCTGCGCGTTTTACTAATTGTTTGCCTATCGATTAGATGCGCCAGCTTAAACGATATTACCTTCTATATATTTCCAAAATCTCTTTTTTTTTGTATTAATTATATATTGCATAATTATATCATTTCTTATATTAAAAGAGAGATGTCTTGCCATTGACCCTCTATAATTCAAGGAAATCGATGTGGACGTATAACTACATATCTATATATGTATTTAATGAGAAATTCCAATATCACATTAATCTTTCAAACACTAGAACATTCACCAGCTGTCTGGTTAAATTTATTATAAAATATCAGGTAGATTTATATTGTTTAGTACTTAGTGTTCTTGAAACATAGTTCATCAATAATATTAAATTCATTTTTTAAGTCTTTTGTTTAATTGAGATTAGTTCAGTTTTCGTTGAACGATGTATAAATCAATTTTGATTATTACAGAATGGTTTTTGGTAGAATTGTAAAATTATTTACAAGAACAAGCTGTATTACCATTTTGTTCAACGATATTATTCGTTTCGAATTAAACAGTAAATTTTGTTGTTTCTTTAAATTAACTTAAATTAATTAATTAAATTAAATTCTTCTTTATATTAACGTACATGCGATTTTTAATTTATTATTTAAATCTTGTACGGAAATTAGATGGTGTTGACCTGAATCTAGCTTCCTTCCTAACTGTATTTCGACTGGGAATTCTTTCATATCTCTGAATCATATTTCTCAACACTCTTTAATAGTCATAATAAAAAAAGGAAGGAAATTTTAATAATTTTCTAAATAGAAGCAAATTGTGCCGTTTATACACGTTTATAGCATACGTTTAGATTAATTTGGCCGAGCATTATAACGGAACTAAAGCAACAGTGGAAACGTTAACCCAGCACTATTATTTTTGTGCCACTTTTTGTAGAATCTATCGGCCTGTAAAATTTCCTGCCTCATATTAATAGAAACTTACAAATTTTAATCAATATTTAAGCTTTGGCCGAAATTATACGGTGACTGGTACAGTATCTAAACGACTGATCTTCAGCGTCATTAGCCTGCAGTCTACGAATTTTTATATCGGAATCACGATCTCGCTTCAACAGAGAAAAAGATGATTAACGTTTTACCAAAGTCTCTAGAAAAAAATTTTGTTATGTGCTGCGGTCTCCGAATTTTTATGTCTGCATCACGATCTCGTTTTAACAGATATAACGATAATCAACGTTCTAACAAAATTCCTAGTGTAAAATTGAAACAAAATATCACATATACCAATTAAGGACTATTTCATGTTTTCTTTAAACTTAAGAAATTTATTACGACTAGTGCAACATTTATTATCAATACAATACAGAATACGAAATTGATATGAAATTTGTCAATGATACAGCATAAAATGTATTGTATTGTATTGTATTTCGTTACACGTGCTGCGGTCTCCGAATTTTTATGTCTGCATCACGATCTCGCTTTAACAACTATACAGATGATTAAAATGTTTTATCACAATTCCTAACAAAAAATGGAAACAAAGTATCACACATTTTACATTACGACTACCTCAATTTTTCTTTAAATATAGAACGTACGATTGATATAAAATTTGCAATATGGTATAGGATGCGAAAATCGTTTATTGTACCGAGATCTGTGCCTGTTACAATCGTTTCATATATGTAGCCGCTTGTTGCATTTTGTTTCTATTTTATTTCGTTCCCTAAAGCTAAATCTTACTTCCCTATTTGTTTGAGTACATCTATATCTTCATTTACCATACAGCTCACTGTATATATGTCACTCTTTGATGTGTTCTTCTTGTTCGTTCTTCTTTGGTTTCTCCATTCGTTTATGCAGAAAGCTTTCAGCTTCGCGTTTCCCTTTATGAAGTTAGCTAGTCCCCATATTTGTTTTTCTGTTTTTACTGTTATTATTCCTGTCTATTTCTTATTTTTCAATGTGATTGGTCTGGTTTCTGTATATATTGCGCAGTCTCTTAGTACGTGCTGTCTAAAATATTTTCTATTTCCCCGATCCTTGATTTGTAAATTCTTTCCTATTTTATATTCCATTCCTTGTCATATCGTCACATTTCAACCTAACTTGTCAGTTAATCTTGGTTAGACAATAATTCTTTCCATCGACAGTGATGTATTTAAGGTAGCTTTTTGGTTGCTGTTTTATTCCCATTTCTTCTTTCTTCTTCATTGGACCACTTTTCAAATTTATTAATCATCACAAAGCGTATCTATAACATTCTAAAAATCACTATCTTTCAGAAAATCCGAAGAAGTTTGTTGCTCTGTTTTCATCGTCTTCTCATACTTCTCTCTATCTACTTTCTATCACGATTTGCTGCGTCTTCTATTCCCTGGAATGAATTGGTAATTTCATATCTGATTTACCGTAATCTACACCGCAGCTGGGTGGTCCAGTTTCTCTTCTACGATAAAAAATATAAAATCGATATGAGATTTCTCAATAATATAACACAGGAAAAACACAATCGGTTAGGGAATCTTTAGAAACAATCTTTGTCCCCTCGAGACCAAGTGGCCCGCAGAAAGTCCATCTATAAAATTCGACGAGTATCGCATAGCATATTCATGCGGTGTTGATCGATCGAACAACTTTGCATACGTAATCTGCAAGTTTATAATTCGCGCGAACCTCTTTCTTTTCGGCACGTATGATGTATATTGCGTGGGCATGTCCCGCGAAATAATTCAGCTGCCGTAGGCGTCAGGCGAAATGTAATTTATAACTTCCGAGTGTATCCGTCCGCGCAGCCGAAGCGTAATCCTCGCGTCAACGAGCGGCAGGCAACGCGGATGTAGAACAACATCTTGCTGTCATAAAGATAGCTAGCCGTATTGATGCAACCGGCTGTTGCTTTAGAGTTCGTTCTCTCTACTTTCATCCCCTCTGTCTTTTGCATTTCGCGTTACAACTGATATCGCCGACGTAAATGTCCGCCCTCGCGCAATGACGTTTTCCCATTTTACTGCGCCTCGCAAGCGTATCGCTGCAGTTCTAGCGGTTGTTTCCGTCTCAGTGTTTCCGAACGACACGCTCGATGGTTAATCTAATCCGCGCTATCGATCCATTAGTTCGTTTGCAGCGAAATTTATTGCCGCAAATCGTTTCTCGCTTAAACCGAAACTGTCAGCTGCGTTATATCCTGCGCGAACTGTACGTCGGAATATATATAGGTTCATAAACGTATCCGGACGTTTGTGGCTACGTTTTATGATTATACACTGCTTGACGTAAGTGTTCAGACACTTGGTCATGTTAATTGAGATTGAATATCTTTCACTGATTTTATTTTTTTATTTCGTTGTGTATCTGTGTTAATTCATTCGTGTCGCGTGCGTCTTATACAGTGTGGTTGGTAACTGGCGGTACAAATGGAAAGGGGGTGATTCTACGCGAAAGAAGAAGTCGAAAATATAGAATAAAAATTTTTTTTTTCTTTTTTTTTAAATTTCTCCATCGAGACAACGATCTACAGTGAGATCCGTTATAACGAGACGGGATAAAGTGCACGCATACCGAGCGAGAATTCAAAGTCGATTTTCTCGAAAACAAAGCCTCGAACGAAAAATTTTTATTCTATATTTTCAACTTCTTTTTCGCGTAGAATCACCCCCTTTCCGCTTGTACCACCAGTTACCAACCACCCTGTATAATACGAAATACCAAACAAAGTAAAATGTATTATGCTTCTGCAATTACTGTAACGAGTAGCAGGTGTTCTAACATGTAAAACGTGTGTTATAGGAGAAAAATCTGAAAATGCGTATAGAAATTGCAAGGCATCTGGTACAAGCGTATACTGCGCAGAAATTACAAAAATGTTTAAACGATCAATTATGTGCATTATGTTAATAAATCTGAGAATGTGTGTACGTAGAAATTACAAGATATTTAGTACATTTCGCGGAAATTACAAAAATATTTAAACAGGCAATTATATCCATTACATTGTTGAATCTCAATGTTCTTTTAAATTTAGACCACAGTTAACACATATTATACGCTTAAGATGACCATTCATGCTGTATACTAAATTTTTACTAAATATTTTATTACTTAACTTACAAATGTTTTATTGTCTAAATTGTTTACTAAACATATTGGTTTCGAATTTAACCAATATGATCATCATGTACAGTAGCGTCTCATTACATTCTTATTGAAACTCCAAAATGTTATTAAAATTTCAAAATTTATAAATGTTCAATAGAATACATGTACAATATGCAATAAATGTTTTCTATGTATACTTATATTTCTTTCTTTTTTTTTATTATTTAATTTGTACTTTACAATTTGTCCAACTGGACATTCGGTAAATTTTTCTAGCTTTATTGCTAATTAACGTGTGGATGGCTGCCCCCAATGGGATACCATCTTCCAGTTTTTTTTTTAATTATTTAATTTGTTCTTTACAATTCGTCCAGCATTACTTATGTGTATACATATAAGTATATATACTATATATTAGTATTACATACAAGTATTATAGCATATATAGTAAGTGCACATACGTAAAGAGAATTCGTAGATATTACAATGGCTTTTGTAAATTATTTTCTGGTTACTGATATGTTAACCAACACCGTGCAATATTTCTGATTGATAGATACATATGTTTGTCCATTGGTGACATGTTTCTCTTGTTTAAAAATTAGTCGCTACCACCTATTCGCTTTTGCTGCGTTCTACCTCTGCCATGTAAATTCTAAGCATTTTAATTATGGTCGCCGATGACCATTATACGATGCGACAGTTAATAAAGTAATAGTAATAATAAATTACTTTATGTTGTCGCGAAATCGGTGGAAATTGAACGCAGGCGAATCAATTTGTGCGCCAATTATATTGTTTGCATATTCGACTTTCCATTTACATCACGACAACGATGTTTACCGTTTTCGATTTCATACGGTGTGCACGCAGCTCTGAAAAGTATTACGTTGGAAACACCTGTGCAAAATTACTCGATGGACACTGTAATTATCCAGGGAACAAACAAGGATAAACCTACGAAACCTCTCTTTGCTCGTCGTTAATCACACCTTGCCCTTATCCGTAATTATTCATATCCTGTGCGTGAAATTCCTCCCTGCCAACGTGTTTTCCTTTTATTCAGTAAACCGAGAGCATGTTCATTTCGCAACGAAGGAATTTCGTATCTTCTAGCGAAAAAGACGTCGTCCCAGAGTCTCGGCGTGCACGTTCCGTGCGGTATCGTCGGCCGGTGTTCGCATTCCGGCGTAATTGCGATTAGAAAGGCTTGACGAGGGTTCGAGCAGCGCTCGAGAGGATTAAAAAGTTGTCGCCGGGAATGAAAAGGGGCAAGGATGAGCGTAGGCCGCAGAATGAAAACTGACAGCGGAACGAGCCGTGTAGGACCGCGGCGCAATTTTCCGCGGTTCGCCGCCGTGGACCGCGCCATTATCCTGAAAGCTTGATATATCGCATGGCATAATTACGGGTAATTAGCTGTTACGCGCAATTGGTAATAATGGCCCATGCTCGCCGTCATTCCGCTCTTTTCAGATGTACGCGCGGTAAAATATCGACACTTTCGAGGAACATTGCGCACCGATTTTGCCTGCTTTTTATCTCGTTGATCCGACAAATTAGGACTTGGATAAATTAGCATAATTAGAACAGGAATAATAACGTGGAGTTTTCGGCGAAATGAAATTTTTAAATCGCACGAGTATTTTCATCCTCGAGGTAGACACTGTACGTTCATAGTTGCGATAAAACGACGAAACGACGATGATTATCGAATGTTAAAATATTTTTCCTGCGTTTGAACGAATCTAAGAATTTTAATATTTCTCAATTGAACTTATAATCTGGTTACCTTTATCGTGTAATCTAAGTAATATTATTAATATTATTATTAATAATATTATTAATAATAATATATAGTATAATAATATATAGTAATATTATTAATATTATTAATATTATTATCATTGAAGGAAATTCATTGTTTTTGATAAAGTAGTAATAAAACGAGGACGATGAAATATCTTTTTTTAAAACATGTTCGTTTGAACAGATTTAGGAACTTAAATATTTCTTTATTGGATTTCAACTTATTGTGTAGTCCGATATAATTAATTGGAAGAAGAATTGTTTTATTTATTCAGCCGTAATTACAGGAACAACAGAAAAGAAATTGGCAATAAACGTTGGCGTGCCGTATCAACTGCAGTACTCGATAATATTGCCAATTACCAGTGCTTTCTAGAGTTGCCAACTTTTCGCGAACCAAACGCTCGAAAACTTTTGCTCCATAGTTACGCTACTGTTCTTGCTAATTGTTTTAACGGGTTTCACGAAGAAACTTTCCTGTCGTTACAGACATTGTCGAAGATCGCACGCGCCAGAAAACATTTCGAACAAGCAACATCTTCAACCGAGAAAATATACTTTTCTGTGAAAGATCGCAACCAGCTTCGAGCGTATCAGGTCAAAGTAATTCTGCAATGATTATTCAGCTCGTTTAACGCGTACCTTGTATTATGGCCGGCTGAAATCGATATTCGCGATTGAATTTAATTCACCAAGAAATTATTTCCAACCTTTAACGATCGATAAATAAACGCATAAATAAATTCATAACGGACAGTAATTAGTGTTAACCGTTGTTGCTATTTCTACGCGTGCATATATAATTACTGATCATTACAAATAATTAAATTTGGTTTACAAATGTGCAGATGCAAGCTGAGGCACGTTGATGAATTTATGAGGATATAGTAATTCAAAAGCGTGAATGGAATGATTCAGGAATACGGAAAAAGAATGTAACGTGTATTGTAATAATTTGTAATAGATAACATCTCGGTTCTATTTTAATGAAATGTTTTCCTTTCCTTGTTAGAATATTATTAAAACAGTTCAAAATTATTCTGTCGGTCGAAATTTTATCGTTAGATCGAGACAGATAGAGATCGTAGAAGCTTAGGTAGATGTATACAAGATCCATATACATATTCAATATCATAATACAAATTTCAGCTTTATGATAATAAGAATTTTTTCCTCTTTACGTTCACCGCGATTCTCGATCATTGCTTTGGCCAGTTTTACCACTCGAATTATTCATTTTCTTATCGTATTTGTTATTTAGTTTATCTTTAGTAGATCTTAGGTATGTAAACTTGTCTGAATTTGGACCGTGAAGAACACCGTGTAACTCGAACGATCAGTTTATCGTATTTCTTGCGTAGATGTCATAAATAACTTTTATAAATTGTTATATCAGTAAATATAAATATAAATTTATAATATATAAATTCGACATTTTGATCGATTTTAATCGTATCTTGAATAATTTGAAGCAATTACTATCTTCTGTGTAAAATACGTAATTATTCTGTATATACCAGGTGTACAATTTACGGCACAATAATCCTCAGAGTACAGAGTAAACGAATTACCAATTCAATACAAATTATTTGTACATTACCTATGAAGAAATAAAACAAATCTCTCGATATTTATTTTTACGAGTATCTTAGTTTTGTATATCATTACTACTGCTGACAATTACTTCATAATAGCAATAATAAGGATCCAGCAACTTTTCTCAGGGAGAACATGAGTAAACGATAAACATTACTTTCTTGAAGGAGGGAGAACCAGCGGTGAATGTGAAGGAAAATGTTATCGGTAATCGATATGCAATTAAAGTGTCTCCCTTCGTATTCAAAGAGCCATACAATTTAAAACAATTTATCCTTCCTGTGCTATTATATCGTTTACTGTGATTCAGATGAAATACTATCCTCGTAATATATGTATCTCTTAAATGAATAATCATACGTTTGCTACATCTGGAATCATAAAGTTTCACGCAACTCTATTTCGGGAAACGAGGAATATAAGACGATATTTGTTAGTTGACACAGTTTCCTTGATTTTTATGTAATTTCTATTCAACGAAAATAGATAGTCTCCTTTTATCAAATTCCTGTAATCGTTCAATGACTGCGAGCACATCGTAAACATCAGGCTCATCTAGAATATATAATTTAGAATATTTCTTTAGAATATTTTAATGCAAATAATTATCAGTTTCATTAATGTTTACTAATTTTTATGGTATAAGATATAAAGAAAAAGCTCTGTTCAATTCGTACATGTTTTAAAATCTTCTTATGGAAACATTTATTTGTGCAGTGTAAAAACTACATTGTACTTTTATTGATTTATTATTGGAAAGTTTTAGATTTATTTTGCATTTTAATCTCTATCCGCGCGAAATGCAACGAAAAATACTGCGAACATATATTCGACACAGTTGCATGTTAAATATATTTTACGAGAGAATCCACGAGCAACATTTCCATTCCCAAGATTGCTATTTTATTGCTACTAATTAAAGCTGTGGCAGGTAGAAAAACCTGAAAGACGGGTCATCTGATTTAAACGGTATTTAAATTAGTTTGAAGTTCGCTTTAAAAATACTCCGGTGTCCAAAGCTCAATTGCGAAAATCGACGCAACAGCGAGCGAATTAAGATCGATCGCACTTTCGCAATTTCGGCATTCCTATCGATTTAGAGTGGCGGCGACTTATCGGCTGGTATTTAGGTCAGCTCAGGTAATTAGATGACATCAGGCACGTGCGTAATCTGCTTATGAGTGAATGTACACAATACGTCTTGCAACAGTGTCAGCTGAGTTTCGTGTCATCTATGGCGTTTATTGCATTATTCGAACGCCTGCTTAGTTGCAAAAATATATTATGTATTTCACGGTCCACCTTTACCGTTATATCTTGCTCCAATTCGTATTCCTTTTTCAGCCGTATTAATTGTAGCGTGGAAAACAGCAATCCATTATTTCCGACCGGAGCTATTTGCGACGTTATTGTAGCGGCCAAGTATTCTTTCTCTAATACATGTATTCTAATTAATTAAAAATGCCTTAGGAAGTCGGAAGTTGCTCGATTTTTTTCTACGCTTTAATGATGCATTTTAGTAATCAATTATTTTTTACTTAACGGTAAGAGAACGAAGTTTCTGTTTCTAATAACGTATAGAAATTATTAGAAGTTCGAAAAAGAAAGGAGAGCAACACCGATGTGCGAGTAGAGGAAAATGTGGTAGGAGTGGTTAACAAATTTTTCTGGTGAAAAGAAGGATCAAAGGATAAAAGAGATTTTGGATAGCGCAAGAAATCGTCATAATTAGGTGTAATTGTATAATAAGAAAATGTGTTTTGCTTTTTAAAAAATAATTTGCTTCGGAGGGAAATAACTTTTCCAAAGATATGCAAATACTTGATTTTACCAATGAATTGAATTTTATTATATGATCTTGATTTTTTAAGCGTGTGTACTATTAAAATATACTACTTTTCTATTTTTATAATTTCTTCCCAGTTATCGAATAATATTTTCTTATTGTTTGGACCGTAAGTGTGCTCTAATATTAATTGCAAACGTTATACATACAGTAAAGCTTAGACAGAATTTGTTAATAATAATCTTCTCTGCTAGTCCACATTTCTTCTGATAGAAAAATAAAGAAATGTATAGTTTTGAAATAAGTTCATCATCTGACTTTCCTTAATTCTTCTTGAAAAGCGAAGATGAAGTTGACAGATTTGTATACAACATATTTAAAGTAAGAAAATATTCTTCAAAAATATCTCATAATTTCTTTCAAGTATGACACGATATTATCGTCTTATAGAGATTGTACCAAGTTCGATTATTTATTTTCAGAATAAGTATACGTCTTTTTAATTATTTCTCTCCACATTGTAGTATATCTATTGTTACATCATCTATTAAATGTATTACTGTTCACACTGTACATTTGGAATATTTTGTTATAATAGAAATATGCATATATTTGCACGATAAGTTCGTACATAATTCTCAATCAATTAGAAACTTAATTCTCGTCGAAAATTGCTAACAATTACTTTCGCATTTATCCGATGAAATTCTAAAGTATCGAAGAGATACTAAACGTCGTGTCAAACATGTCTACTCTTATAGTATCTGTTTTCTAGCACATTTGTCGTACTTACGTGCATCATCAACTTTCTTCTCTTGCATGTTACAAATAACATCGATTCGAATGATACTGTTCCGAATGATACATGGCGATGTTTTCTTTCACTCTCTCTATTTTCTTTTCCATTTTCTTCTTCCTCGTCCGACGAGTTTCTGCTTTTCTTTATTTCGTTCAATCACTATTTGTCTGTCTGTTCTCCCGTCTGCCGGATCGTTTCTTTCTCGTTTCACTTTTTATCCCCCCTCGACTCTCTCTCTCTCTCTCTCTCTCTTTCTCTCTTTACACGTGTCATCTTTATTTTCTCTTTTATTTAACGCTTCCATACCCGCGGCATAGACGAACGAAACGCAATACGAATTCTGTACTACGTGTAAAAATACTGAAATCGCGTTCTCCTCGTATTGCACTGTAATAATTACGATGAACCGAGCGAGCTTTTGCTACCCAGTTTTCAGTAGCGCCATTCTTTTTTCTTTTTTCGCTCCTCCGCTCTCCCTCTTATCTTTTACGAGGATCAATTTTTATTATCCCGTTTACGTTTTATTTCTCTTTATTCCCTTTTCGTACATTTTCTGCAAATAAATTGAAAAGGACGAACGTTCTGCAACTATAACATATACATAGAATATTTACACTGCAGCATATATTACTAGAATTTTTATTATTTCGAAAGATAATTTTTTTTACATAACTTCTCTCAGATAATTTTCAAGCGAGTTTGTTCTTACGTAAAATTTCTGCTAGCGAGTATCATCAAGTTCGCTGAAATTGACATCCGTGTCTGTAACTGTTTTGTATGTTGCGTGAGCAACGATGGCCAAGCGACAGCATGTCCGATAATGATTAATATTATTTTTCTTTTTTCAAGTTTCATTTATAAGCTCCACAATATTAAAGTGCATATCTCGATAGCGAGATTGTAGTATTTTAAAAACGTCTAAATATTAGCGAGATTATGTAATAGAAAATGAAGATATCCATTTACCTTCACAGGTCACCTTTACAGGACGTTTTAAAGCCATTGCAAAGTGAAACAGATAAAAGCATAGCGTATGCATCATATTTTATTCATCATACGTATTACGACTTTTGTCCGAATATTTTTCCGTGTCACAACAAATAAGAGAATAATTAAGAATGACAGAGTTAGATGGTGCGCGTGGTCTCAAATAATATAAGAAAAACATCATTCGTTTTTTTAGACGCCGAATATTTATAATCAAATCCATTTGCAAAATTCTGGAGAATATTTTCCATTTGGTAAATCTAAAATGCCAGGGATAGATGTAAAGAATTTCAGAAAAATCGGTGGAATTGCGACGATCTAAATTAATGATACTCAAAGCGGTAGTGATATTTTAGGGCCGAAAGTGTCGCGATAAAGTGAATTCTTGAAGGACGTGGCTATAATACGACGCTGGAGGAAAATGTTACACGCAAGACTAGAGGATCATGTTCGCTGCGATGCTACTGCGCTCGTGTTTTAAGCGACAGTAATATAAATTTATCTCGTTAGTGTCACCATCGGAATTCGCTTACGCGTTCATTTCCCACGAACTCGTGTTAAATACAAACCTATTAAATGATTTACCTCTCCTCCCTTCTCTCTATCTTTGCGCTTGGTTGCTTGTTAATGCACACGTCATCACGCGCTACGTAAAAGCTAACACGGCAAGAATGTAGGCGCTTTCTTTTCTGCGATGAGAAATATTCACTGATTATTTTCATCAAGTTGATTATACAGGCAACTGAGACAAGTGATATTTGAATTTGGTTGAAAATAGAAAGGAATTCAAGAGAGAGAGAGAGAGAGAGAGAGACTATGCTTATATACATACAATTTAACTTTTTCTTCTAGAATTTTCTTTAATTTTTTTCCAGTATTTCGGATACTGTATTTTATCCTAATTTTTAATAATATTGCATCCGATATTGTATGTAACTAAGTACTTAGTATTGTAATAGCTATCTTTAGACGTAGACCATTAACGGTATTCTGAAATGGTCACCGGTAAATCAGTTTCAATGTTCTTAGATAGAAGTTTACTCACTCACAGCTTTTATCGATAATTTGATCAACAAGCTCCCTTATATCAGTAAATTGGCTTGCAGCTTTCTGGTATTATCTTCTTTCAAGCAATCGTCCGCCATCGGTTCCGGAAATATTGTTTATTTCTCTGTAAGACGCTCCTCCTCTCGAACTAGAGTGGTTCAGTGGTAATATAATATAACTCAAATCAAACACAGACTTTCGCAGTTACCTATGATTGGGGAAAACTGGAAAATTCATATAATGAAGGGTCCTTCGATTATATTGGAAACCGTGACTCTGTATTTTCAGCGCATCTACGCATTAAACGCGTTCGATTATGCATACGCATAATACATACGTTTTTGCATGTACATAAATTATCGTAGAACAGCAATTATTGTCAACAATTTCTCTTCATCGTTCTTTGCTAATTATGTTCATCGAACGCAACGAATAGTAAATTAAGTTATGAAACAGTCGATTTGATTTCGAAGAAATTGCCTAATCATTTTAGAGTCATTGAATTGAATCACGTTTTGAAAATTCTATGGCTGTGGATATATCGAGCAGAAGCTAACTTTGTATGTAACAGATATTACAATTATTATGTTACATGTACTTACACAGGGTGGGCCTGAAAGTATCGTACCAGTCATTTGAAATTACAAATGGAGAAATAGAATTCGTTTACTTAAAGTTTTGTGTAACGTTAAACATCTTCGATTCGCGTGTTGCGTTTATTCCTCAGATAAATTAAAATTGAAACAAAATTCCTTACATATATTTTCTCAAGTTGATAAACTGAAAAATTTAACTAACAATAAATATTAACTAACAATAAGCAAGCAATTTTTCAAGAATGATATATCTAGGTACACAGATATATACGTTGCGTTTAATATCCAATACACACACATAGATTCAAATCTGCTATGAATTTTTGAAAAATTATAATGGAATTTTGATCGTTCAAAATTTTTAGAAAAATTAATTGTTCGATTAATTTCTGTAGTTTCCACGGAAGCATAAATACTCAAAATGCGAAATATAAAATATAAAATATCTACGTACAAATGAAAACTAATTACATGTTACTTTATTTCTGTTTTAGGTAAGCTGACCGTTTCGGCAATTGCACAGCTGAACCTTATTCGTGATATTTTTCCCGCCACTGGGCGTTCTGTAAGTTGCAGCAACTATTACGACTAATTAAAGTTTATTATCATCTGTGCAGTTTCGTTGTAGAAATACGAACTCTGATTCGTAACAAGGAGTTATAACTGTTCTAGAGAAAACTAACAGTATACACTAATGGTGCTCTGCACGGTTCACTATATGCTTACTTTTACGAATTTCTGATAAACATTAGCGACTCTAATCACGTCACATTTGAAATTCAATCCTTTCTTCCTCCTTTAACTCGCTCAACAGTCCTTAATGGCCTGTAATTATTCGAACCTGGTATTACGTATCAGATATTGTTATGTATGAGAAGACAATCTTCGCATCTTTTTTCAATAGAAACTTATATGAATAACAAGTCATTTAGATTTTTTATACGGGCGCATTAGAGATAAAATTATGACTTTTAATTTAGGAATCAGAAATTTGAATACTTTGTCTAATCACCTTGATAATGATAAGCAATACATTAACCTTTATAAAATCGAGTCATAAATCTTCATAACATGTTTATATTATTTCGACCGATACTTCTTTATGCTTTTAAATGTCTATTCACAATGTCAATTATCGTGACAAAAAAGAAATAAAATAAAATTTTGACTGTTTTTTTTTTAATGATCTTTTACATATACTTACGGAATTTATGGATTAGACAATGCTAAGTTTGCAATTTTTATAGTTTGTTAAATGTAGTGTGCAAGCACTTGGTGAATCATATGTCCACTAAAATTAGGAAAACGAAAGTGCTGCTTTATATAGCGATAAACAAAACATGAGGACAGTGCATTCTCTGAAAAATGTGCTCAACGTACAGTGTTTGTATGTAAGGCACATCGTGAACATGTTTCATGCGTATAGAAGCAATTATATAACATTGAAATTACATTACAGCAATTTAATATTCAGATATCAAACTATAATAATGAAACAAATCAAGCTTTATCGTTATATGATCGATTTTACCAAATACATAATCTTGGGTTAATTGAACTCAAATCTAACTATCCGTGTAATTTTACAAATTTCATGCAAGGATTAATTGTGAATTAAAAAGGACGAAATGGATTGCGATACAATTCTAAACATTATTCGACTGCGAATGTTTATGTAAATATATATATTATATTCACGAACATTCCTAAGAAAGTGGAACGCAAATAAAAACCTCTTTTATCTTTTAAATATTCTAACAAATAATCAACTTTACTATTTTGTACACTTTTCCAATCTGTACATTTTTGTACATTTCAACTTTTCATAAATGCAGAAAAATATCCAAGTCTGCTGATGCAGCAATATTCACGGCTTGCCAAATCAAAGTTGTCGAAATTTCTTGGAATTTTAAGGAGGAATGGCTTATCTGGTGAAATGATTATACCTTTGAATCAGGACAACGTATACATACGTCCTGTACATTTCCATTAAATTCTAACGTCGTGTACATGCGTTCCGTATATTTCTATTGAATCCAAGGAAAGTTTATTCGCAGTTTCGTCTCGTAGTTATTTATTCTACTCATTTATCTAGCAACCGGGCCTTGGTGTCGATACTGAAACTGCAGGCTGACTGGCGAATTCTAAATTATATTAAATCAATCGATATCGACGCGAGAAAATTGTTTGACATTTTTTATTCTTGCGGAAATTTCCCGAATTCGAAGAGTTAAGAGTAGCATCGCTGTTTAGCATTAAATGGTCGGTTTTAGACAAAGTCTATCCGCTCTCGGTCTTTCACTCGGAAGAATGTAAATGAGGCAGATATTATTAAAGTCGCCACGCTGAAAATGCAGTCCAGCCTATACTATACCACTTTTATTAATATCGTTAAACTGTCCGCGTTAAGAGCGCGCCCACCCTACCCCATTCTTTTCTCCGTTCGCAGTTTCCATTGAAACTGTGGCGCACTTCTGTCTATCTAAAGGCAACTGAACTGTTTTTATAGACCTCTTCGAACATTCAGAAATTATTCCTTTTCCGTAGGAAATGTATTCCGCTCTTTAGTTCGCCTTAGTTTTCTATCAAGTTAACTTAATCGGTCGGTAAAACGAAAGATCTTAAAATATTCATTCGGGAAATTCCTCACGATCGTAGGAAATTATATTAGTTATTCAGGACTGTGCTTAGCAAGATCGTTTAACGTCTCAAGCGATTGCAAGTTAGATAACTGATAACAATAGACACAAATGTTGGTAACATATATAAATAAAAACGAATGAACTATGTAACATGTGATCAAATATTTTCTATCCTTTCGCGAAAAGATACATATCGTACGAAATTTCTATTATTTGTTTCAAGTCTTATCGATGATATATCAAAATTGAGAATACGATTCGTCAAAGTTTTATTTACTAGACTTAACACTAGAACTACCACACCAGTCAAATTGAATGGTTTTACAATTTTATTTTGAAATTCCTACTTCATGTTATATTTTCTTTCCGCAATGATGTAATCACTTTCTCAACGATAACTAAAAGAATAGTATAATGAATTTTATTTTGTTTTTTATACATTCAAACTAAAAATAATTTTGTATCAAGGCTACTTATACCAACACCAGTCAAAATGACCGCTACTTGTCAAAGTGTAAAAGGATGCTGCAATCTGTTTATCGAATCCCAATTAACCACTTTCCTCGTTTTGTACAACTTGCCGCACGTTTTTAAAATTTTTACTGCGTATCATCCAATATGATGATGTCAGTTATCAGTAAAATTCCAGATGGATCGCTAGAGCGTTAGATGCTAACACTAGAAATGCCATACCAATCAAAATGACTGGTTCTACAATTTTATAAATGTGTCAACCCTCGTTTAGAGATCCCAGATGGATTAATAATACCAAAAATCTACTACGCAACATTGAATTGCTTCTGTAAGAAAGTAATAAATCAATAAACATAAAAATATTCTATTATTACGTATCTTTTAAAGACCAGTCATTTTCACTGGTTTTCGTAGAAATAGCTTCGTGTTAACTATCGGTAGTTTTAGTATTAATCACAATAATCTCTTTATCAGTTCGTTCGAAAGCTTCTCTGTTCAGATTTCTTGGCCATTCTATCGCATTGTCAATGGATCAATTCGACCGCATACGTATTAGCTGTGACGTTAATTTCGTCATAAAAGAATCCATCGGTGCGACAAATCCCTGAATAATTTAGTCATAGATGTTCTGCTTACTCTTACAAAAAGAAAATTTGTCTTTTCTCACTATTCCATTCATAATACAGAATTTCCTAATTATCAGAGATTTTTTACTTTCCCTTCTGTAGACAGCCGAGTTATTTGATACACTTAAAACTTGAGAACAATACTCCGTAATCCGTTGATGTAGCAGCAAGTCAAGTAATTAAACATTTAATTTGGAAACTTCTTTCTCGTCGTCGTTAACACACAGGTAGAAAGTGCTCTTTCTAATTTTCTGCGGAATGGAGCATCGTGAATTCCAATTACAGCTGACATGCTCGTATCATTCAGTATCTTTATCCTTTTTTGGCGCTGGTCGTGAACACTCGTCTAACTGCGCATTACCGCGCTTTCCCTTTTTCCAGCAAGTTGAAAGCATTAGGCCATCTAATAATCAAATTCTATATTTCCCCTACAAAATTCAGCACAGCTAGTTCTTTTACTACTTTGACTTTTCTATAGATTTAAACAATGAAATTAGAAAGCTCTGATTGACCGATCATTCCTGTCATGATTCACGCTTCTTATTACTAAATTATATCCGCATATTCGAGATACGTATTGAGATTTATCATATTCGCACAAATATGTGCTATAGTTTATACTGAATTTTGAGCTTTAATTATATTTGATATATTTTTATACACATTATATTATTTTTTTTTTTTTTTTTTGGAATGTAAGTATAGCAATTGATAATTTCTTGAGAATTTAACTGTAATACTGTTACCATATCGTTTGTCAAATATTATTTAATGCGTTTGAAATTCAATAGCACGACTTTTGGACATTTCTAGCTACAAGAAGTTTCGTTAATTGTTTAACGCGTTCTCGTACGTATCTAACAGGTCAACCGTGAACATCAGGAAAACTAAATCCTTTCCATTTCACTTGAATTGTAAGCCATTCTTCTTTCATGTGTATACCGTGTAATCAAATACCGCGAAACATATTGTATTAATGCTCTGCATTACAAACAGTACATTACTATTCCGTATCTTCTCGTACAGTTTTCATTTTCTTTTCACCGGAAGGAAATTTACTTTTCTTTATTTAGTTTTCTGAAGGCAGGTTCGTTAATACCTGACTACGTAGTACAGAAGAATAATGGCTTGTGAGATGATATCGAACAGTGAAATCATTTTAACTCGACTCAAAATGTCTGCAATTATTTATTTTGGCCTTGAACACACGTTAACTTTAATCCCAAACCAACTTTACATTTCACAATTTCTTCTACTGATGCTTCTACTGAATGCTTCTACTGATCATAGCTAATTAGAACCGTTTCATGGAAGCCTTAAAATTTTATACCATTTCCATAATATCTAATCGCCATACTGATATTATCATTAGCACGATTTCTTTAGTTAATAAATTGACTAAAGATCGTTGCTACGTAATATTAAACTTCTTCTCTTATTATATTAACATTATTCGTTGCTAATATTAAATTTCTTGTTGCATAAACTTGAGTTCCGCATTATATTAATCATACGTAAATTCCATAAATCAATATATTTCTACACATACACATACGTTTCTTCTGTATGACAAATAAGAATGATCCTTGAATCTCTCTCTCTCTCTCTCTCTCCATTCGTCTTTGTGCAGTCAATTATTCGCTGCATGGTGGAAAAATTCCTCGCAAGCTGAAAAGATCGAATGAGACGAAGCACTGGCCGGATAACAATCTACCTATGTTCATCATAAATTCAATTTGTTCGCTCGACGATGTTTGTATTCCCAGGGAATGGAGCCTACTGTGTTTAAAAATACATAGTACGCTGAATATTATTCCCATTTGTAATACCCAGCTGGCATCCGGCAACTTCCTCTTTTGTGCAGAGAATGTTTCCGACTCCTCCCAATGAAAGGTCTGACCATAAAGTATACCGCATAGTTTGGATTCCAATGTAGCAATAATGATCAAGCAGAATGGTCTCTGTGCGAACGTTGTACACACATTTAACGTCGCGATCCTCTCTTTTCCATTCTCCTTAATCTCGATTCGTCATTCGGTTTCTGTCTGGCTTTCGTTCGATCGTGACTCTCTTTTCCTTTCACCGTATTTATGCTCCGATGAACTGTGTCGCTCGTAAACAAGACTTCCTAGTCTCGAACCACATTAATTCGCTACTCATCGCAGCGAGTACCGTAGCCCGTTTTCCGTTAGCGCTTTAATAATTCGCGGATAACCGTGTACCGCCATTCTTCTATTCATTCGTACTGCTGCAAGTGGTTAATTGCTTGTCGTCCCGATAATAATGCTTCCCCCTTTGCCCGTTTAATCATTCAACCTCTGTTCCGTCCACCAAACAATACCGATCGATCGCATTTACCATTTTTCCACAGTAATCTGCCGTTAACGTACCATTGAGAAAATCATTAACCGAAAGGAAAGCATTTGTTGGATTATTTACCGCGACGGAATTTCAATACGGAATATTGTTACTTGCACAGGATAAGAAGCTGCGATTAGACCGCGGATTTCTCCTCATTTATGGAGGATTTGAACGTACAAAATGCATCGAATGCATATAATGTGCAAAAGTATATATATAAATATCGAAAATATTTATTATAATACTTTGTAGATGAAAGAATCCCAATACTTTGTAGATGAAAAAATCATTTAGCATCTGCTTTGTCAGTTATGTGAATGAAAATATAAAACCACACACAAATGCACGATCTAGTTTTGATCAACGTGCTGTGTTTGCTCGTGCATGAAAGTACTCATTTCCTTGCAAAACGTGCAGTTTTCCTCAGTTTTCTGTCTAACAGCCAATAAGCAATGCATTATTGATTCGAATGAAAGTTGTTGCTTCGGTTATAGCGATTATTCGGAATTATGGTCGTCGATAGATGTTGCAATTGGAAATTACGGTACATTGTTTGTAGGAGATATATAGTTTGGAATGTATGTGGGCAAAATTCTGTGCTTCGAATCTTCAACATATACCTGGCTGGTTGAAACATGTAAAAACGAGTGTTTAAACGTAATTTTCCTAAAACAATGTGTTTATTACCAAATTTGTAAGCATCCATAGCGTTTTTGTTGTTACAGTCCGTGGTAGAATTAAGGAAAAATTTGTTCTTTCCCAAGTTCTCAAAAAAAAAAGCGCAGAAGATAGAAAGTCGGTGGTTAGACGTCAAAATTCTGCCACTTTATAAATATAGCAAAGTCCAATTTAATACAGAATCTTTTTCATCCTTTCACTTCCGACGAAGAAAATGGCTGGAATCACAGAAGCGGGAATGTGTCTGAGAATATACGTTACTGTCAGCAATCGTCATTTCTCTTAAAAAAAATTCGATCAATTTTTATATCTATATTCATATTGTGATATTTGAATTCACGAATACTACACAATGATTCGCACGAGTACTTACAATGTAAGTGAACATTTACAATAGAAAACTTTCGTGAACACGTTATACAAAATTTCCTGGAACTCCATTAGCACTGTAATAAGACACGACTATCGTGATTAAAGTTGCTAAAGTTTGAAACAAATTCAAATATGTACATAAAAGTTACGAGACATTTGTTGCAAACATTCATTTCAAAGGTCAAAGTTACAAAACTTTAATATAACACGACTAGCCGTCTTATACATAATAATGTGAGCCAAAGGTAGTCTCACTAATGTTCAAACGAATTGAAACACATCTCCCTAACTCATACGAAATATATGTTTCTAACAAATACCCTACAACTTTTATGAACACTTTTGAATTTACTCGAAGCTCCAGCAAAAAAAAACCAATATTATATAATCGTGCTACTAATGAAATCTTGTAATATTTTGCATAATGCACCTATCCATAAGACGTTCAACTATTTCTGTAATTATTCACACACATACTTTCGTCGATCACTGTATGTTAATTAATAGAAACAGAAATGTCGAATAAGGATTTACAGTAGGTTTATAACTTCTTGTAATATTTTGCAGAATGCACCTATCCATAAGACGTTCAACAATTTCTGCAATTATTCACACAGATACTTTCGTCAATCGCTGTATGTTAATTAATAGAAACAGAAATGTCGAATAAGGATTTACAGTAGGTTTATAACTTCTTGTAATATTTTGCATAATGCACTAATTCATAAGACGTTCAACTATTTCTGTAATTATTCACACACATACTTTCGTCGATCACTGTATGTATTTAATAGAAACAGAAATGTCGAATAAGGATTTACAGTAGGTTTATAACTTCTTGTAATATTTTGCATAATGCACTCATCCATAAGACGTTCAACTATTTCTGTAATTATTCACACACATACTTTCGTCGATCGCTGTATGTTAATTAATAGAAACAGAAATGTCGAATAAGGATTTACAGTAGGTTTATAACTTCTTGTAATATTTTGCATAATGCACTAATTCATAAGACTTTCAACTATTTCTGTAATTATTCACACAGATACTTTCGTCAATCGCTGTATGTTAATTAATAGAAACAGAAATGTCGAATAAGGATTTACAGTAGGCTTGTAACTTACGAGAGCTGAATTCGCTAGAGATGACCAAGAAGAAGCCGCTCATCGGACATTATTACACCTAAGTGATATCACCTGAACTCTGTACGTTCAGTATGTCGATTCGTTTGAAACGACATTTCTTCTTTGGAACTTTTAAACCGGGCTACCAGTAACGTACGTATACAGTTTTTCCTACAAATAAACAGCATGTTCGGATCTGGCCAATTGCTCATTACGAAGCAGAAATACTATTCGACTCGACTTTATTCTCCAACGGGATAGAAGAGAATACGAAAAACGAGCAAGAGACTCGACATAGCGGCAAATCATAAAGTAATCGACCAAGCGGCGTATAACACATCAGGATCGCTAATGCTAGTCTGCTAAAGCATTATACATATTCTATTCGTCTTCCACTAAACGACGCCACTGTTCATTTGGCCATAAACGTTTATGGTTTCTCGTTTTCACGGACCTCTTACTCGTTCCCGGATCTCTCATCTCGCTTTGTCGGTGACTTCAGATAAAAATGAGGGAACAGCGAGTTGTTTATTTCAAGGAAAAACTGTACTTCGTATTACATAGTATAGTAGACTAACCTCGCAAGGTATCAAAATTCTCGACCATCTCGTGTATTCATGTATTCGGCTGTCTCATGGGTACACGGGCAGCCGGGTAATTTTTGTATACTCAGTTGTCTCGCGGGTACTCGGGGATCTCAGATGTTCGGTTGAAATCGCTAGTAGCCTAATCTTGGACGATATCAAAAAACTCTCTCAGCTATGTTTCATGTATTTGGATGTCCCATGAGATACCCCGATAACCGAGTAATTTTTGTATATCCGGTCGTCTCACGGGTATCTGAATATCTCCGAGGTTTATTTGAAATCGCTAGCCCTAATCTACAGCACATTTAGCACATTTCTGAAAAAAGAAAAAAAAAACAGTCTTTAAATTACAGCGTTCTGTAAATTTCAAAAGCCCAATGTGCTTTCTGTGTGCAACATTACATCGCCTTATGACTGACGAAATATCTGCAACGTGTGTGTACTTTGTACCAAGACAGAGATCGACAGAGATTTTACTGTCGATCCAACCTTCGTCAGATTATGCTACAGACTCTCGTCGGAAGCTTCCATACAGTCGCATAGGTTCACTAAAAAAGCGTGCTCAGGATACTCAATCAAGAGTTACTTTCGCTCAAATGGAAACGATTGTCCAGTGGATAGGTCAGTTAACCGTAATACTAGTCAAAAACTAACGCTATCTAAGATGGATTGGATCGCGTGAGCGTGCAACGAGTTTTTCGCGTTGAATGAAGACTGTAGACGCGTATAAAAGCTGTGTCTTCCTGGATGGATTATTCCCCCTTACGCTGTGTATTTGTAACATTCAAGGTATCATTTGAGCGTACCTTGCGCAAGGCGGAAACGCACAAAGGAGAGTACTCGATAATTTATCTAAAAGCCGGAGGCGCGCAAGAAAAATTTGTCGATAAAGATTGAATTAGAAGCGGGAAAGTTTTTTCTCTGAATTCTCTCGCCTCGAAAGAGAAGATAATGGCACGGGATAATAACCTGGTTAGCAGCGTAGACCCTCGTGAATTAAACGTTCCACGCTTGTTTCTTTAGGCGTGGCAAATATTTTAAATGGACTTCTTTTCCACCGCAGATTGCATAAGTGCAATTATCTGGCCTAATTCGGATGGAAAAATATATTCCAGTAGCTCTGTCATTTTAAACGTTAAGATTTCGTTTCGCATTTTTCTTCGTTGATTTTATATAGTGTCATAATTGTCTATTACAATTACAATTCACTCATTTCCAATTATTTTTTCTTCGGTACTAAGCAACACACATAAGCAATGATTCATGCGAGACCTGCAAAATCTAAAGACTGCCAGCTGAACTGTAAAAGGAAGCAAATTTTTCCACTGCTAAATGATCGACCGATTAATTTCGAATTAATTTCTTGCGAAATTTATTTTCCTTAATTACCTCGCTTTTCTATCAAACCAACGATGTAATAATGTATCATAGCGAGAATGTTTGTAACATGAAGATCAGTCGCTGTCAATCAATCACCATGATTTATTGTGCGTTCTAACAGTTGATCAATATGTAACGAAATGGTTAATAAAAAAATGATAAGTAATCGTGAAAGCTTTATTGTTATGAAAGTTTAGATGAATTTCTAATTTCAAAATGCATAGTATCATGAATGATATATTGCATTAATCAGGCGTAGAATCATAAAATGACGTTAAATCTGGGAGAATTAATTCTCTGCCAAGGTACATACATTAAAGTAGAAAATCAAAGCACCAGATGATCTATGGTCATGTTAGCACTGCATATGCATGTTTCACATCTACGTAATCATATTGCAACTAATATTGATTTTACTTAACATTACACGTATTTGAAATAATTCAACATCAACGAACATAACTGATTATACAAGATAAAGCTGTTGCATACGCGTAACGTTCCTACATCAATCCTATTATTCGATAATTCTGTTTGATCTAATCTATCGCTCGCAACTGTTGAGAGATTGAAGTGGAAGCGTAGCAATGAAAATTGTAGATAATTCTGAATAGATAGAACGAGTATTTTTATGCATTTTTATATGCTTTGCCAACATAACGTAACAAAAGTGGAATGGAAATTTGTTTTATTTATTAAATATGGGAAAAATTCGAGAAATTTGACGATACAAACATAACTGAAATATACAAGATACAGTAGCTTCTCGTTAGAATATTCAGTAGGTGAAATAAATCTTTGTTTAGCTTCCACTTTTTTCTATTTCTGTTCACGAAATATGAATTTGCATGAAAGTCCGCAGTCTAATTATAATAACTACTGTACTTTGAATATTTTACATGTTTTTGCATATTACGTGCACTGCGTGCATCTTTTCACATTCTAGTTTCCCATAAATGCATAAAAATTCGCATTCTAATAATGGTAAGCCTGGGGTTTTGCGTCATCCAAATTTAAAGGGACGACAATTTCCTACAAAACGTATCAGTTGTCTAAATGCACTTACGCTGTCGCTTAAAAAATACCTGTACACTTACCTATTCCCGATAGAATATAAATTAGTTGCAAGATTACAAGTAGAAAAACCGAGGTCGATTTTATGCTTTATTAGAGCTGTCGCGTAATATCATGGCACGATAAAATTTGTTTTTCAAAGCTAATATGCAATAAAGAGATTGGCATCTATAAACATCAAGCATTATGGAACGGTAAAATTTGTTTTCAAAAGTTAATATATGCAGTAAAAAGATTGGCGTCTATAAGCGTCAAGCATTATGAAGCAGCTTTTATATTTATGGAGATCAATATACTCAGCTCGTCTGCTTGTCAAGCTACAGATAAGATAGCGAAGGATTGACAGACTATCAGTAATACTCAAAACTGTTTGATACTTGGACAAATCGCGTTCATTTTAATGTACCGTAGATAAGGTCTTAAATAAACAATTTCAATTTTGTATAATATATAGCTCTTGATTCCACAATGACAAGATGCTGACAGTAATTACTGCTTTTGATTATTAACCTTTTCATTCGTTGATTCATTCCTTCGTCTATTCTCAGTGACAATCAGTTGTCGTTAATAATAATTATTAAAATATCTTTTTGGTTAATCTCAATTTCGTGTAATGTACAGCTCTTGATTCCACAATGACAAGATGCTGGTAGTAATTACTGCTTTTGATTATTAACCTTTTCATTCGTTGATTCATTCCTTCGTCTATTCTCAATGACAGTCAACTGTCGTTAATAATAATTATTAAAATATCTTTTTGGTTAATCTCAATTTTGTATAATATACAGCTCTTGATTCCACAATGAGAAGATGCTGACAGTAAATACTGCTTTTGATTCTTAACCTTTTCATTCGTTGATTCATTCCTTCGTCTATTCTCAATGACAGTCAGCTGTCGTTAATAATAATTATTAAAATATCTTTTTCGTTAATCTCAATTTTGTATAATATACAGCTCTTGATTCTACAATGAGAAGATGCCGACAATAATTACTGCTTTTGATTATTAACCTTTTCATTCGTTCATCTATTCTCAATGACAATCAGCTGTCGTTAATAATAATTATTAAAATTTTGGTTAACCGTTGTGAACGACAATGTACCGTCTACCTGTGTAATAGTCTATAATATAGTCTATAGTCTATATAGTCTGTGTAATAGCGTAATAGTCTGACAGTGTAATAGTCTACGTTTTGATGCCGCTACGAGCCTCGAATTTTAATAACTCAACGCTCTAACGAGAAAGAAACAAGAAAGATTCGTAGCGTTTTAAGGGAACGTCGAACATAAAATCGGGAGGAAAATTTACTCGAACATGAACTATCTTTTAACATTAGAAACGAGAGTCAGGCTTAACGTTAATTGAGAATTGAATTCGACAAACAAGCTCATTCAGCATGATTCGAAAATAGCAAGCTACAGCGGTGAATAGATGGCACAGGGTAGAAAAAAAGTAGGCTACCCTGAGAGCATTAGATCTGTTGGAGATTATCGATCGACGGTCTCGTGTTGCAGAAGATTGAAGGAAGGAAATTCCCAGTTGAAAGCGGAAACTGAACCGAGGAGTCTCGACCTAAGAGTTTTTCCGCGTCAAACACGACCCACGAGGATCGATCGAAACGAAGCGGACGATTCGAAAGCCTCGGCAATTGTCTTTCGAAGTCGTTTAACAAACTCGTCCTTACTTGTCGCCGAGTCCATCGGTACTCCACTTCTTTCTTCAATCGACTCGTCGACGGCGCGAGAAAAACTCGAACCTTCGTGGATTAGCTGAGTTGGTCCATAAAGGCGAGCAAGCTTCGAGTCAGCAGTTGCTGCCGGCGCTACGGTGACTCGGAACATCTTCAACTCGCAGCTGGATGACGTCGTTTTTTTTCCCCGGCCGTGAGAAAGAACCGCGATAGCTTGAATCTCGTTTCGCCACCTAACGACATTTCGAACGGATTAATTAATTTTCTAAATATGACTGCGATTTCCGCGTTTTAATTGGCCCAGTCGGTTATCAAAGCGAGGATCGAGAAATTGGTCTGCAGAAGAATGAAGTTACGCTAGACGATGGTTTGGCAATTCTTTAGAACTCGAAGGAGAACGCATTTGAAATTCATATGAAACGAGAGAATATTTACTGTGAAATTATTGCTCAAAATGGGAGTTTTTAATGGAATAAGTTGGGAAGAACAATGGAGATCTTTTTCTTTTTTGAAGATAAAACTGTAACATAAATTCGTCCTGTTCTTACCTTTATTTAGAAATAAAGAAAACGGCACAAATATATGTCACAATCTAACATTAGATTTAAAATAATTAAGTATTACGATAGTATATACACATATATGTACGTCAATGTACTCGGCTGACCTCATAAAATGTAACGATTAATCCAATTTATCAAAAGAGACGATTAATCGATTGTGTTTCTATAAAATCCTTAAATTCTATCTGCATCAAAATTGTAATTATAATTGTATAGCCACATTGTATATGAACAAAAATTTAATAATAACACGAATAATGATATGAATCAAAATCGATTAAAATTTGTCGATGCGAATATAAACAAAAGATATTGATCTTGTCTTATCAAATTGATAAGGTAATTAATATAATATCGGATGTATTCTTACAATCTATCATTTGGAACTAAATAATTCTTCAAGAAGAAGATACTTTACTAACAGAAGAGTGTTAGAATATCTCCCAATTAGATATATCGTTTCAGTTTGATATAATTTTTCCAATCTTATATAATCTTTTGTTTCGATAAACGTATCAAGATTTATGAATTGCTATCGCTTAATAATAATTGTACTTGGTGTACAACGGACATTACAAGCGATTAAGTTCGATTGTTACAGAGAGCTGGTTGTCGAAGAACTGGGATTATTTGTAGCCCGTCTAGCAGTATATGTCACAACTGTTAAAGAAGAAAAGAAACGGGTAACCGTAGCGGTGTTCGTGCAAAGAGAAAAATAGCCCTCTCGTGCAATTACTAATTAACCGTTTAGCGAGTGGCGAGCGTTGTGAGCGGAAGTGCACGAGATAGCAAACGGTGCAAGAGACTGAGGAAAGTAGAGGCAATAGCAACCCTGTAACGACCTTTTGTCTTAATGTTTCTCTACGATGTCAGCCGCTGCTTTCAACCAACTCGCTTCCTCCTCTTTCTTTCCTTTTCCATCGCTTCTCGCTTTCTTCGACTCTCAGAGACCGCATCCCTCCGCTCTTCGTCTTTCGTTCTACCCCGGTTACGCGGCCGATCTTCAGCTATCTCCGAGGAAACACCTCGCGGCCGAGAGATTTATGGCGGCCGCGGAAGAAATTCTATAGCGTTTACTTGTTCCTCGAATCTTATCGAGATTCGAGATTTCCGCGAGGCTCGTGCATCGCAGCAATAAACGTGTTGCCGATGGGAGTACGTATTAATTGCCGTCACTTTGCCCCGTTGGCAGAATCAACGGGCGACTCGTGAAACCAGAAATGTTGCGTTAGGTAATCTCGTATCGTAATTCATCGTGGAAAGTTCGATTCAGTTGGCAACTCGTGGCTTGCAACATGATTTTCCATCGCTGGTAAGATTGATTTCGCAAACCGCCGCAGACGCGTAACCACGTTTTTGAATACTTACGGTCATTTGATCTAACAAAATTTGATCCTCGTCGGGTGGAACTCGCTCTGAAATTGGATAATTTATCGCTAATTGGGCTGCAATTTAATATCTATGCAATTCGAGATCTTTTCTTTTCGTATAGTAGTGGAAGTTGGCGATTTCTAGCCGACGCCTCCTCGTTTCTGACATTTTCAGTTTCTTATCGCGCTTTTATTCTACCTTACGTATATCGTTTCATTAAATAGGAATAAACCTTACGTAACAATTATGAAATACAGAGTGTTCCAGATCTTTGCAAACCTTATCAGGGTATTCCGTGGATATAAACGAGGAACGAACGTTATAACTTGCTTGAAGCTTTATTAAACAGTTATGACGATGTTTTGCATTTCGATATCGCCTCTGATTTTACGCCATTCTCGCCTTTATTTATGAATAACTTGAAGTTTAGAGAAGTGATATTCGATTCAAATTCAATTTCGTATCGCAATTAGTTTTATGTCGAGAAAAACGATGAACATTTTAAAACGGCTAATGACTTGATTTTTATCGTGAACCTGCTCTTGTCTTATAGCAGAGTAGCCGCGCGTTTGTCATCATCGCCTTCGTATTTCGTGCGTTTGCTATAATTTTTTCATAGAACTTTAAACGATCTATATTTGTATAACATTTTTCTTTCATTTAAAATCGTAGAGTATTTTAACAAAGTTTGGCCAAAGGAACCTAGAACACCGTACGTGATATTCGATATCATACAAATAATCATAATGTAAATGTTAATCGTAATTGTAATAATTTAATGCAGGCAAATGTAATGTTGGTCAACGGGAAACTACAATATAATCGTTACGTTCTAATTAATGTACGCAAATCGTGTTATATTTACACGATAAAATTATAATATTGTTATAGTAATTTTACTCATCGAACGTAGTTGTATTTTATATATCCTTTCCTAAAGCATTGTTTCTTTGTTAAGTGAGTGACTTGCTATGTCTCTTGTGAATTATTGTCTCATATTATTACGTCAGTGGAAGGATGAGGTCTAGAGACGTCGAAGAACTATAAATTTTGCCAAATGAAACAAGTTTTCATTGCGTAAGGATCTGGAATATTATTATTGCTCAAATAAATGCATCTCAATTGGCTGTTTAATGTCATAAAACATTCGGCTATTGAAATTTAAAATACACGATATTCCAACTTTTACCCTGCTGCGTTCTTTCGGCCATTTTCGACCCAATTACATTTTCGTAATGTTAAGAAGTACCTACAAATTGAAGGAAATATAAAAAAAATATTATATCTTAGATGATCAAAGATGTTGAAAAATGAGAAAAATCCTTCTTGTTTGCTAAAATTGGAGCGAGATTGGAACATAAAAATTCGAGAATCGTAGCTGAATCAAGAGGATTTTTTTACTGATCTACTTACTGGTAAAATATTACTCGAGATTCTTGGAATGTACGTATTATAATTTCCATTTATTCGTTCAGAGCAGGCGGATGCGAAGCGAAAAAGTCGATTTGCGGTTGTATCAACGACCGTTAACATTTTGTTTAGCGAGTTATTCCATTTTTCACATGAAGTTCTTGCGATAGAGATTCCGCTAATATCAATGCTTATTCGCTTTCGAGAACATCGCAATTTGTTCCACCGTAATCCTGGTATTAAGCAAATGGAGATTAAACGAGAGACGAGGTATATCTGTAGACTTTCCTTTGCGTTTGTTCCGTGTCAAAAGTCAATCATAAAAGATTTATGACAGCATAAGATTAAGATGTTAATGTCTATCTACATATTTTCTCATCTTATTAAAATATCGTTGCGCCTTTCTATTATAAGACAATTTATTTACATGTTAAATATAGCTACGTGTTTATTATATTATATGAGTTTGCACATCGCTTTTATGGAGATTTTAAGTATCAAACTAATGGCGACGTATCTTTCAAATATAAATTGTAGTTTTACTTTCTGCGTTACGATATTACTTACACAACAAATTGCAAATTACTCACAGACATTATACTATATTACATAGACATAAGTAGTAAATGGAATAATCGTACGATGGATATGTAAAATATTTTTTTCATAAGTCACATGTTGCCTCGATTTTTCACAATTTTCTTGGAACACTGTTCTTTTTTTTTTGCTACAAAATTATCGCATTTTGAAATGAATTTTTCAAACTTTTTCGTGTGGTAGGCAAGATTTCTTTAAGGGAAGCCAGATAGAATTTAAAATTATAATCTGAATTCTTGAATACGTAGATCTCAACCTTTCTCAGAAATGAACATTTAAACGAAAAATTGTAATCTGGATCCTTCGTGTCATTTATAACGACGAATGAAAGAAACTGATATATTAAGAATTTTAGTAACTTTTGTACTAAAAATTGTTTACCATATTGCCTATGTCATTTATTCTATGGTATATATTTATTTATTTATTATACGTATGTATTTAATTAATTCTTATCTTTTGGCTTTGAACGACTTCCAACCATCAGACTAGCGACCATAGTATAAAATCTTTACAATACAACAAGATTTTTCTTTAACGTTTTAACATTTATTTCTCTAGTTCTTATTATAATTAACTTAATCTACCTTACTCAAGCATATTCATTTCTTATGAAATGTAAATCCATTAAACGAGATTACGATGCCTTGGCATATTTCTTATTTAATAAACTTTCTTTTGTCCATCACTGTATCTCGCCTGTTCGTATTTCTGTAATTAACCAGTCTTGCCGTATCCTCCGTGAGCCGAAGGTTAATTGGAACATTAGTTAATCGAGCAGCGTTTAGCAGTGTTATTTTTCGCTCCATCGCAACGCAACGATCAACTGCTGCAGTTAAAGGCGGCTTAGTACATCGTAAAGACTAACATGTTAATCAAGTTACATTTTTTGTTCGCGCTATAATGTAGCTTTGAGTATACGCTAGGTTATAAGTTCGTACTATGGAATTACGGTGGAAGACATGCACGGTAATAGTTTCAGGAAGCGGTGCTTGCGTGTCGGTTTGCTTCGATGCTGATGCCTCATCGTCTGTTGTATCATACGGTGCGTTTAATCCCGTGTATGATGCGCCTCTATTCCTAAGCATTCTACATAAGTACATTCTACATCGATTTCACATAGAATCTTAAACTTCTCGCATTGGTGTCGAAAAGTCGCGTTAGAAACTTCACAACATAAAATACGCTCTGAAGATAAGTATTTTTTTTTTTATTTAAATTCCTCGCTGGAATATTATTATCGAATATAAACAGTATGTAGATTAATTACATCCGTAGACCGAGATCTTTTGCAACTGATATTGTTTAGATTAAGTTTCGAACGAATGAATTTTATTATACATAGTCTATAAATAATTCCCGCGTTATTATACAGGGTGGTTGGTAACTGGTGGTACAAGCGCAAAGGGGGTGATTCTACGCGAAAAAATAAGTCGAAAATATAGAATAAAAATTGTTCGTTTGAGGCTTTGTTTTCGAGAAAATCGACTTTGAATTTTCGCTCGGTACGCGTGCACTTTATCGCATCTCGTTATAACGGATCTCACTGTAGATCGTTGTCTCTATTGACGTTATTTTTTTAATTTTTAAAATTTTTAAATTTTAAAATTTTTATTCTATATTTTCGACTCCTTTTTTCGCGTAGAATCACCCCCTTTCCTCTTGTACCACCAGTTACCAACCACCCTGTATATAAATGTATTAAATATATTTATTATAATTACCAGATATAAAGATATTATCATAGCGCTACAAGTATTTCCACTTCTTTTAATTTCGTAACATCGTAGTATTTACGTGGAAGAAGAAACATTGACACAAAAGTTATTATGTCATACGTACGTTAACATATTATATTAATGTACATTAGCATTTTATGTTTTTAGGTGTGATTTCTTCTGAAGCAATTGCCCGCATGATTACTCGGCAGTGTATTTTTCGAATCTCATTGTACACTGTAATTAAAAGATTAATAAGTTTTTCTAAAACGAAATGTTTCATAAATTTCTTATCCGATGAATTAAAATAATCGCTGATTCTCCGAGTCCTTGTCGCTAACGTAGAACACAAATATCTTTGAGTGCAAAATTCATGTCTAATGACTTTCTAAACTCGATAAATTTATTTATAAGGTTCATCCAATACAAAAACCATACCAGTGACTATGGTTTTAAAAGCAGGAATTAGATTAAAGGACTAGAAGAATTAAATTAAGAACGTGAAAAAATTTCATCTGCATATAGAGGACGTTCCACCTAACTCTGTCAAATTTTAATGTCACCTTTGGAGGGCTTTTTAATGCCATCGCAAGGTGAGTTTGGCGTTTGAAACATTTTTTCTAGCACCACAAATAAGAGAGTAAACCACTATGATAGAGTTAGGTAGGGCACCCTGTACATTTCTTCTATTATTTTCAAACAAATGATGAAAATCTGTACACATAAAATATCAAGACGACGTCATTCGATATATCTCGGAATTGTAAAAATACAATTTTCCTTCAACAGATTAATTGTAAAGTAAATTAAGCAAATCGACTGACAAGAAGTTGCAAACGAAGCGTTGTACTAATTCAACGGCGGTGCATAATCAAGAAGAAAGTGTGAAAATTGTAATGTCAAATTCTCGAATATTCTTAAAAATATTTCGCCATGTACCCGAGTAATCGATATTTGACTAACACCGAGTTCAGCTGAAGCTGATCCTCGGAATACCGAGTATATCCGTATCTGTTCTGTATGCGGAATTCCTCGCTGATCTTTCATGCGACATATCCGCTCCACGTCGTAAGACGATTTACGTTCGTACGGATAAACTCAAAGACTTTGTTCCAAAAGAGATGGTTGTGTTGGGCCATCCCGCTGCGGGCGCATCGCTTCGTACTTTTTCCTTTTTTAAACGAGAGATCGAGAAAGGATCCGGTTATATAATACTTCTTTTCCTTCCTTTGTGCGAGTTATGCTCCAGTTCAATCGATAGTACGTGTTTTGCAACTTTGATAGTGTCTCGTGCACGCTCGTGCAAGAATCTGATCTTCCAACGCAAACACCTGATCATAGACAGATTTTCTAAATATCTTGCGTTTGTTAGCTCCAATCTTTCATTATGCAAGCTATTTTAACGAGTTTTAATGCAGCAGATTTCTTTCTTGAGAATCTCATTTTCCATTCTTTACAGGGGAACTATTTTTAAATTCAATTAATCGCGTGTAAACCAAAATTGTCGTTTCATTTGATTTTCATCGAACATATTTGTAATTCTAAGAACATTGCTTGGCATAGTATCAAAAAGATTAGAGGATATCAAAATATTGCTTGCTTAACAGTTGTATCTTAGGCTTCACAAAATTTGTCAACTATGTTTTTGAACCTGACAGATTATTTCTACTTTTGGCTGTGTGCTTTATGTTGAAATATTTTTTTTTTTTTTTTTTTTTTAGTAGTAAAATGATATTGAAATAAAAAGATGAAGAAAAATATGCTTATTATGTTTCTTTCTGTAATCTTCGTATATCTGTAGAAACATATATACAATATTATAGAAATATTATCAAATAGAATAAATTTACGATATCTATAATATCTATAGATATACACTAATATATGCAAATAAATTATTTCACGTGCTAGAACGAAATAATGAATTAAAAATGAAGCAACTATGAATAGCAATGGAAGAAAGTAATAAAGATAACGATAAGTACATATTATATGAATATGTATATTAGCCCTAATATTGTAGATTATAATGATAGCATTTCCTGTACAAGTACGGACATTTAAAGTACCTACTTTACCTTATCTCGAAAACTAACTTTTCTTAATAAGTCTATTTTTACATCTTCTTTAAACACTAACTCTACATGGTACGTAATATATTTTAATAATCAAGAGTAATTGATCAATGTTTGCTACATATTTGTAGTACATATACAGATATACGTAGATGTGATCGATTTATATAATGTATCTATCATAAAATTATTACAATGTTATATAAAACATGTGAGATCGCGAACTCTGATTTTAATAACGAAAAAGATTATTTACTTCCTTTAATAAAATGCTCAATACGAAATTGAGCGCATGCCAATAATGATCTTGTCATACTCTGTTCGAACTTGAGATACATTTTGACATTAAGAAAATACAATAAAATTACGTCGAAGATGAAAAACTCAACGCTGCTATGATTCTCGAATTTCCTTACTTTAATTCATTTCAGAAACAACAAATTTGCAATATCTTAAGAAAGCGTTTAATATGTAGAAAATTGAGCGAGGAATCGCGCATGCCAATAATGATCTTGTCATACTTTGCTCGAACTTGAGATACATTTTGACGTTAAGAAAATACAATAAAATTACGTCGAAGATGAAAAACTCAACCCTGCTATGATTCTCGAATTTCCATACTTTAATTCATTTCAGAAACAACAAATTTGCAATATCTTAAGAAAGCGTTTAATATCTAGAAAATTGAGCGAGGAATTATACATACGAATAATGACTTGCTCATATTTTGCTCAAACTCGAGATATCTTCTTACCATTACAAATACACAATTGTGTCGAAAACCACAAGAATAACTCAGCTAACGGGTAGAATCAAATTTTCAAAGCACGAGTTTCAGATCGTCTCGATCATCGAAAACATTCGAAGAAAATGACGTGATTTCGCACTTGTCGGTTATTACATCTATTAATTGACGTACTCGGAATTGTGAAAGAACGTTCAAGGGTACCTGTCGGCCAACTTACTGCACTGCACTGGGTTTACGGTAGTCGCATTCCGCCGCGTGTCTAATAATGTTCAGTGAAAGTTGCCAGTATGCATGGTCGCCCATGTTTACAAGAGTGCGCATGCAGACATGCTTGCAGTTGCGCTGCCGTTCTCTCGCTTGACGCTGCCTATACGCCGATATACTATTTTACGATTGGCACGAGGAACGCGGTGAATATTTGCTTTCGCGTTTTTGCTCGCGTTTCGTAAGTCTTTAATTTGCTGGCAGCCTGGTTCTCGCTGCTACGCCGCTGAACGAAATTTATTTCCATTGCTAGAGGTGAATCGTGAGTTCTCTTTTAGTTGAGTTATTTACGAAGGAACAACCTCTGTTACGGTGTAATAGTGACATGTATCGTTTAAGGCGTTTTATTCGTTGTAGGGGCGAAATTGTTCAGGCGAAATGAAATTCCTCGCCCTTAAAATGAAATATCGGTGTTTTCGATAGTAAAGTGCTGTTTTTATATCGAACATCGAAGCCCATTCTCAAGGATAATTTGGCGGATGAAAAAAGCATTTGTTAAGATTTACCAAGAACACCGAGTTATTCAACAGGATAGCGTAGTACAAATTGTAAAGTATCACGCCGCACCTCCGTGGTATCATTAATAATCTCGTAGATGACGTGATATTGGAGCTTAACTTAAAAGAAATTGATCTACCAATAGGTTTGAGAATTTTATATTAACCTACCAGGCACCGAGCAATAATAATTTATCATGCCATTACAAACATATCAATTTCTTTAAATATTATAAAATTTTAGAATCTAAGTGGACGAAATAGTGACGAAAAAGAATCCTTGGAACCTTTCCATAGACACAGTAATAAGAGAACAGAATTCGATAATACAAATTGATTGAAAAATATTGCAAATTAAATGTTGCGTTATCTCAACGCCTTTGGCGGGTTAAAAACAATTAAATGTTATAAAGAATAATAGTAAATTATAAATATTTTATGCTCGTGTTCCAACGTACACGGGTATCCAATTAATTATTATATTATATAATATAATTAACTTATTTTATATAATAATTATATTTTAATTTATATATTAAAAATAATATTGTAAAATAATATGTTATACAATAAATATTAATAAATATTATATTATATTACTATACTAATCGATTATCATATAATTTAATTCAAATTATGTATCTAAGTGACATAAATTTCAATCGATTTTGACATTGCCTACTATGAAGTCCAATATTCACAGCATCGCTTTACTCGCATTTAAGATACTATTATAAGTTGTTCAATGCACTACGTTATTTAAAGCTAGTTATTAAACAATGAATCAATTATTATGTCTAGACCATGATCGTTTATGCGGATCCATATTTTTACGCAGACGAACAAAGGAACAGAACCTACGCGAAAATGTCCATCAGTTGCTAAACACCGTGTGACGGATGCTAATTACGTGCATACTGTATATTTTTGCTCTTTTAAATTTCCCACAAATACACAATAGTCCACAGTCCAATTATAACGATTATCACGACCAGTCACAAAAAAAAAAGAAGAAAAAAAAACAGAAAAGAAACAAAAGAACGAGGGAATTTCAATGCCTCGAATAAACGTAACGATTTCATTAAATTCATCGGTGCTTATATCGTCGCTGGCGATTAAAGACTTAACAAACTGATCGGTCGCAAACGCGCAAATCGAATCGATTTAATTACGTAGGTACCGAACGAAGCAATTAACGCGCGAGTAATTTCAATAGCCAGGGTAATCAGCTTCTCTGAGCGCCGGCCACGTGCAAATGTTAGCGCCCACGTGACGCACGTTTATTATGCAATCATCCCCCTTGATATCTTGCACCTGTATTGCAGGACACGCGGAAACGAAAGTACGATATCGCATTCAGCTTTATCCGAGCCTGTTATCGATGGATTTTGCCTGAACGCTGTGCTTGAAAGATGAAAGTGTAACGATAATGTAACGCAAAGGCTGCTATCTGCCGTCGTTCCTGGTAACGTGAATTTTTGCGGTTGAACACAAGGTGCACCGCATAGCAGCGTATTGTTTCGAATGGTCATTGGTTAGTGGTTTCATCGATAGCTAACGTGACATATATCATCAGACTAAATCGAATAATATGATCTTCTGCGTGGATGGCTTGCGGTGAATGTGGCGAGTAACTTCGCTGAAAATCATGGGAACCGAGCATCGCGTCGTTTGCCTCTTCGATCGCTCCGTAAAACTGTACCGATGCGGTATAAATTATATCCTGTACATAAATTTACAAATTTTTCTTTCAACTCTTTACCATCTAACCATTTATCTTGCAAAGTTTCTTCCCGAAATGTCAATCGTCTTTTATCTTCTTTCGCCATTCACGAAGTATGTCTGAAACGTAATGAGACTGGTTACATGTCATTTAATGAAAAAATATACATGCTCTTCGTCAAAATATTGACTGTGCAAACGAATAATCGAAATTTCACGGTGAAACTCAAAGCTTGTTTAATCGCGTGATTATTATCGTGTGAGAAATTATTACCTCGTCGATTATTGTACCGCGATATCTCTGGGATCAAGATACATACGCAAAGATCGGAATCAGTGCTAGTTAACTCGTGATAAAACCTTTTTGTGGGTTTTCTTCTCCCGAGATAACTCGTTTGATTACTTCATTACCGCAGGGGATTAATGTCGATATTGTTTTCTATATTTTCTATGCGAATTATAATTCCCTGCAACTGCGTGAAATGTTCAACATGGAATATATTATCTACGAAAGTATTTGCAAAACGATATTGAACTACGTGTACAGATAGAAAAATAGTTACATTCGATATAAAATGACATAAATTATTATGGCTATATGCATGATTTTTTCACAAAGTATAGAACATAAATACTAGAAACGAAATAATAATTAGAACATGTTATAGAATACATGTTCAAGCTTTTATATTCATTCTGTGGGATGAATTATGCGCGTAATTTAAAGCAATAAAAGTTCATTGTTTCATAAATTTCATGTTCGTAAAAGTCTTCAATGTACCATAAATTTCATGCAGTGTACATTTTAAATATATATGTGATATTTGTACCGTACCATTCTTCTACCGACTTTTCCTGGGTTCAACATTTATACAGATTTGAAACACATGTTTTCCTGCAATGTTTATTGTTGTAACATTTTTCATACTGTAGACAATCCCGTAAATACACATTTTTCTTCGTTTCATTTATATTAGTAGATTGGGTACAAAATATACGAGGAAGATTACATTTGACAAGTTTAATATCATTGTCATTTATCACATGACTATTGCAAATGGAGAACATTATGCTAAACAAAGTTTGATAGTTTTAGAAGTTTGACTCAAAGGGGTTCTTTAACATGGCTGAATGTTAAGTACTCACGAAGACATAAAAAATGTATGTAAATGTAAAAAATGAAATCGTCAAAAATCGTTTTCAACGTTTCTTATCATTATTCAATTTGTTTTGCTCTTTTGCCGTTTCGCTGTACGATAGAAGTACAGTTCTCGTTTTTCTTTGATATAATAGATGAAAGTTCATAAGGAAGCTTTGGCACGTTATAAAATAATAAAATCCTTGCCGATGTAAATCCGTTATTATTACTTATAAATATAAATTCGTACATACATATGCGATATTCGACAAAGATATTAACGATATTACGTAAAATAAGCATAAAGATCGTTGAAGGATAATACCGTGAAATTAATCTTACACAGTTTGTCTAATTTCCGTCTAAGTTTGGAAAACATGTTAAATCAAGTCAAATAAGGAACATCGATTTACTTTGCCCGTCTTCAAAATAAACGAAAATGAAAAACATCGACTCACGTGTTCCATCATCAAACGTCGATAATGGACTATTACAACTTTTTCCGTTTTTTTTTTATTTTTTTATTTGAAAGCAGTTTACGATCAATTCTGATTGAGAATTATAAATAAATTATTCTGGCGTGGTACTATAACGCGAGTAATAAATGACTATCTTATGTTTGATTCTAGCTGAATCTAATATTTAAATCTAGAGGGTAATGTCTTTTTAGCAAGTAATTGAGTAATTAGTGGGTTTTGGTGGTTGTTAATTCTTATGTTATATCTACTATTGAATTTGGATATTTCTTCTTTAACTGTGGGTATCTTAAGGTCGCGAATCTTGGATTTAAAGAAAGTTTGGAAATCTGTGCGGAAGAGTGACAACTGTACTATATTTCTTAAAAATATTTGAACGCTAGGACATGGACAGTAGTTGTATCAAAATGACTTGACAAAATTATGACATCTTTAGGTTTTAACCATTGCTTATCAGTTTCCCCTGTAATATGTTGTGCTAGTGGAACGTGTATAAATGTTGTTCAAAATGTTGATTTCTACGTCGTATTTAAAAATAATCGAAATCGAGAACGCGTCAGCTTTCTAAATAATCAGCATATTTTCTTACAATCAATGATAAGATTACGTTTACAGCACTGTAGATACACACTGACTAAGATTTATCAGTAGTCACTTGAATTGAAGCGTAAAATTAATTTGGCGGAACAGAGGTGTACATTGTACGTGCACAGAGGCAATCGAACGTATCGATGTCATGTTTCAGCGTATCGCTGTTTGAACACTTCTAAACGCAACCAGAACGTGAATCATTTGTTTCTGAAAAGCGATAAGAATCATTTGCTTTGGATGGGCGTGCGATTAATCAAACGCCCGACATTGTCAGTAGTCGAAATGTCCGAAATGTTACACAGTTACACACATATATAGACACGTTCTATCAATTTAAGGCTTAGATTTTACAGCTCGTCGATCCAGCGAATTTCTCAGACTGTAATTTCAAGTGCACTTTGGCATTTCACAAGTCCATACAAGATACATACATAAAGACATCGTTATCAGCGTATAAAGCTGCGTCGTCAATACCATTGGCAGCGTGTATCAATCGCCGACTATTCTCGAATAGATTGCCAGACAGACCGATAACGACGATGGCCGCGTGAGCAGACCGATCGATAGCTTTGCTAACGAAGATGTATCTTTAATCGTTTCTCACGACCGTCTGCGTCCAGTTATTTTTTTTTTTTTTTTTTTTTTTATTAATTATGATCGGCGGAGAAGCGTGTCAAACCGATTTTTGCGCCGTGTCTTGCGAAAGTACGTTGCAATCGATACATTGAGCATTTAACACGGAAGTTATGCTTCCACAATCGATGAGTAAAATAAGGTAATTGAATAACGGGACTGCGTTTAATCGGCGGTAAATGAAATAGTTTTGCGTCATTTTCATCTTTTATTCCTATTCGCGCGGCATGAAACATACATTTGTATGTGTATGCAGGGCCGGCGCAAGGTAGGTTCAGCGCTTTCGCCGGAACCCGGCCCCACGTTTCGAGAGGCCCCATGGTCTACGAAAATTATCTGCGATCATAGATAAGCAAATAGAAAGTGAAGTAACAAATTCAATCGATTTTGATAATGTTATCAAAGATTTGGCGACAAAAAAAAGCGAGAAAAATTATCTAATATTATTATTGGATTGTATTATTTAATATTCACCTTATAAAAAATATATAATATGTAACAGCATTTGTACATAAATAATTCCTCGTTGTAAAATTTAAGTGTAGAATTTGAATGTGTATCAGGCCCCGCAAAAAGTAACGCCGGCCCTGTGTATATGTATATAGGTATATATAAGTATATATTTTAGATATTAAGTTGTATAATGAAGAATTTAATTTCCGAAGTAAATCTTGTTACAATATAGCACAGGGAAGGGATCATGCTCGGTTTTAGTATATTTTAGTGCAGAAACACGAATATTGATTACGACATGGTATAGCCTTATTTTTATCTTCTTTTGCATCTATTCACTGTTTAATAACATCGTAATAGTAAAAATAAGATTAGGTATTTTTAACAAAAGAAGAAGAAGCGTGAGACACAGGGTATCTACGGTATTATTAGTACAGCAAGTTTTACAAAATAGATACAAAGTACGATGGATACGACAGAGAAATAACTGTATTTTAAAGTGATAAATTTCAATTTTATTTATTTAAACTATGCTATAAATTTATTATATTGTATACTATTACAAACTGTATATAATGAACGAATGCTGACGTACAGAAGATCGATTAAGTGCGAGAAATTATTTCAAACACTTGCGTTGATTCTAGAAATTTATACAAATTCGCACAAGATTATAATATTACTTTTAACAAAAAGCTATATCTATTATACGTCGAATACGCTGTAGGAAACAGGAGCACGATGTTTCTTGTATTAGGTTGTCCGAAAAATGTCTTTCTTTCGCAAACGTGTCTTTTACAACAATGCACAATTCATACAAACGTGAAATCAAGTCTGTGAAATGTCGCGATGTTTATCTCAACAGAACAAAATGGATCGTACGTAATTCGACAAAATAATATAAAACAAAAAACGTTGTGCGTTTATTATTTCCTCATAAAACGAAAGAAACTTTTCGGAACTTAATATTAGGTTGTCCGGAAAGTGTCTTTCTTTTACAGACACGTGTTTTCCGAGGACGCATCTTGATACAAACATGAAACCTAATCTGTCGTGACGTTGTAATCTTTATCTTGATAGAAGAAAATGGATCAGACATGATTCGATAAAATAATATAAAACGGAAAATGTGCATCCATTATTTCCTTATAAAACGAAAGAAACTTTTCAGACGACCTAATAGATTGTAGATCATTATAGATTTTTTTTTTTTGATTTAGTTGTTTATATTCACAATTTGTCCAATTTGGACATTTGGTAGAATTAATCACTATAGATGAGCTAATTGTCCCAAAATATATTCTTTCTATGCATTCGTTAGAATGTTTTTAAGTTCCTCTCAATAAATGGAACATCAATTTTTAACAATTAATAAACACGAACAAAATATAGATGAAATATATAACTGTTTCAACTCAAATATTTTTCAATTTGTTTTGCTCTTTTGATGTTTCGCTGTACGATAGAAGTACAGTTCTCGTTTTTCTTTGATATAATAGATGAAAGTTCATAAGGAAGCTTTGGCACGTTATAAAATAATAAAATCCTTGCCGATGTAAATCCGTTATTATTACTTATAAATATAAATTCGTACATACATATGCGATATTCGACAAGGATATTAACGATATTACGTAAAATAAGCATAAAGATCGTTGAAGGGTAATACCGTGAAATTAATCTTACACAGTTTGTCTAATTTCCGTCTAACTTTGGAAAACATGTTAAATCAAGTCAAATAAGGAACGCCGATTTACATTGCCCGTCTTCAAAATAAAAGAAAATGAAAAACGTCGACTCACGTGTTCCATCAACAAACGTCGATAATGGACTATTACAACTTTTTCCGTTTTTCTTTCTTTTTTATTTGGATGAATTTTATAATCAATTCTCATTGAGAATTATAAGTAAATTATTCTAACGTGGTACTATGTCGTGTCTAATGAATAATAATGTTTAATATAAATATAAATAATAATGTGTATATATATAAATAAATAATAAATGTTTATCGCGGTATTACAACTTGATGAGGTTGCCGCAAGTAGTAAATTTCGCATAGAAGTTGATTCGGTTCGAGAAAAATACGGCTGTCAATCCTTGTCAACCGAAGTATTGATTCATCAGGAAGAGATTTGATGAATTCACCTGCCGCGAGATCTCGTTCCAAATTTAGACGAAGAAGAACGAAATGTTCGCAGGTTCATTCTTAGCCGACATATTTTGAGTTAGATACTAATTACATAATTCATGGAATCGGAGGAACGCAGGGTATTTACGGAGTAACAACCGATGGAATTGCATAGCGATGCAAAGCAAGCCGGGCTATAGGAGAAACAGGAGATTCCAGAGAAGATCGTTTAAATAGCTCAAGGATCTGTCGTGAGAAATTATTATCATCACATTCGTTTTTAATTCTTTCGAACAAAGTAGTTACAAATGTATCCAGTGAATAATTGACAGGTATTTATAACGTGTGTAAGTAGCGTGAATAATACATTCGGTGTAAATAGCATAAATATTTCACATTTTCTCCAGTCATTACTTTACAATCCTTCCTGTTATTTGTCTACCTCTATTTGCTGGATTGTGATTGCTATATAATACATGGCAAACACCTTTTCGCTCCATTTTTAATATATTCTCCAAATGTTTAAAAAATATATGAAAAATCTTGTATATATATTATTATTATTATTCATATTTTTCAGAGAAATTACTTGTAGTTTCCTACGTCGGTCTTATAATATATAATTATATATAATTTAAATATGTAATAAGGAATGTAATAAAACAGGTGTAGAAGTAGTTTTTTTATTTACTAAAGTTAGAAGGAAGTACCGAAGCACTTCCTTTTTTATACATTTTTTTATTTTATTTATTGTAAATACCCTCCATTCTTGTTTGTCGTAGCAGAAGACCTTTACATCTTTACATTTGAAAGACCTTTCTTTGTTATTTATTGATATTGATAATAGTTAATAATTCATACAAAAGCTTGCATTAATAATAAATACGCTTGCAATATGCACGCTATACGTGAATCGAATTCAACTGAATAAAAGAAAAAGTTTATGTATCGGCCGAATGCCTAAAATGAAATATGATGATAGCATCATATATCTTATTTTTTCTTCTCTGAAAGCACATGTAATTTGACTTTGCATTCTTACGCATTCGTGAGAAATTAAAGAATGCACGTACACTACAAAAATATAAAAGATGTCCAAAATGAAGCAATTGCTTCATTTGACGGGTGAAATAAATTTTCGTATTAAGACAAATAAATTCCCGGTCTACGTATATGGCTAATTTGTTACTCGCTCGCCTCAAATTATCGCCAGAAGAAGCGGACATAATATTTAAGACGCAGTTCGATCGACTGTATCGAGACCGGCGCGTATTATGTTACTTAATTGCATTAGTCAAGTCGAAATACTTGGAATTGCGATTGTACGGGGTGCTTACGGAAGGGAAACGTGCAACAAGTGTGACTGCTTCATCACTCTCAGCGTGCGTGGGTAGGCGTGAGAAACTGCGCGCAGCTCGATCGAGAAAGAGAGAAAACGCGAAGGAGAGAGAAGCTGAGAGCCGGAGCAAATGTTGGAAAGGTCGCATTTCTCAGATTTCCCCGAGTTCCCGGTGACCTGCAACCGAGAAGTTAGGCTCGCGCAAACAAAGGAAAGGGGAGAGTTACGCCCACGCAGCGCGCGACCGCGATTCTCCCTTGCCTCTACTTCGTATTAACTTTCCACCGGTTTAGAAACTTAGGCTTCACGAAAATATTCCAACACTCGCAGATATCTTTTATGAATTTATTATATGTGTTATTTCAACGCAAACATCGGCAACGTCGGTCCGACACTTAGCACCGCAGCTGGAAGAGATACACGTAAGCAAAAGGAAGTCAGATTGATCGGAGATTCGAAGACACAAACTGGCTGATAGATGGAACATCAAAATTATCGCTAGGAAACTAAATTCTTATGTACAGAATGATATTAATATGGACGTACAAATGGAACTTTGGGGATGTGCTAGTAAAGCCAGCATTGCAGTTTTATAGAGAGTCTGGTGAAAAATCCTCCGTTCAATGGCACAATGGTACGTATCGAATAAAACTCTCCTCCATGATGATCTGCACATGCTCTTCATAGCAAACGCTATACAAAAAGGAAGCATAAAGCGTAACAGCGAACTAGAAACGCGATTCAACCCTCTAGCGCAACCACAATAGCAAGACTTTCGAAGATTAAAGGACTCTGGCTACTTGACCTCAGACGAAGAAACACGAGTCTTTTCATTGGCAGAATCCTCATCACGTCATGTTAACTATACTTCGGCATATCTGTCAAAAGGCTTCTCTTCCTCATAGCTTATATTCTCGTTGCTGGATGCAAGAAGTAGCAATGTCATTTATCGTACTTATAAAGCTAAGGTATTGGTATTTCCTTTCCAAATAACATTGACACGAAAGTTTCAGCTCTTTGACATTTCTTTTCTGATGCAAAAAGAGAGAATTAATGCTCGTGCTATTTGTTCTTTTTAGCTTGACTTTGGTATCTTTCGCAGAAGGTTTATTTTATCAAAAATGTTGACATTGGCATGTACAAATGTCGTCATAGTCATTTCTAGATAGAATTGGAAATTGTCGTTTTTTATATGGAATATACAACTGTTTACAAAATCAATATCACCGGGTTTAACTTATTTTTGCAAAAATATAACATTGGTATCTTCTGCCTCAGCCATAGATATTTCTATATATAACAAAAATTGTACGTGTTATTCGAAACGTTTTGAAATTTCATTTGCATTGGTAGAAGTCTCTACCACTGTTATTATTCTGGCAAAATTCGAAACAAATCCGAATATATCTAAACCTGAGTCTTTCGTTGCTTTAAAGACGTCCATTTTCTCTTGCGCTTGATAATACAAGCGGAACATGATTTGCATAATTGTTCTAGTTTCTTATTTAATCATTGCTATTATTCTGATCTCGTGAACTATTTTATTAGAATCTGAATCATACGCGCTTGTCGATGTTGCGCAACGTATAAGAATATTATGCCTTCGCACTGAGTCATCATCAATTATTATTACGCAAAAGCTATTTCAGTACAATTTGTTCCGTGTCTATACAGCGGTTAAGTTTTAAAAATTAATTAGTATCATGTCCCAATATATTTGTTTCTTGGAAAACCGTATTATTAGCTGTCATTTGCATTTATTTTATAGGTCTCGATACATAGATGTTATTTGACCCGATTGCAATGCTATCGATTATCGTGTAACAATTCTGCGAAACGAGGGAGCTTCTATAAATACATTTATCGTAACGAATGAAAAAATAAATTAAAGAATCGATTCAGAAATGGATGTTATCCAATTAATATCGTTGAACACCATTGATTAGAAGAGATTGCGTTCACTCTATGTGTATACGTTCTTATTTTTCAATATGCTTTCATATTCCTTAATCACTTTGGTCGGAAATAAAATAGACAAACAAAAATGATTAAACTAAATAAAAGATCAAATAAAATCTTATTGTTCCAGGAAGATTTTCGAAGATGATAAAATTACTGAATTATTGAGTTATAATTATAGAAATAAAGCGAACAAAACTATTAGAGCACACAAGATAAATAAATAAAATAAAATTGTATTATTCCGGAAAGATTTTTGAATACGATAAGATCACTGAATTATAGAATCTACGTTCGTCGATGATTTTAGCCAGAAATAAAATAAAAAAATGGACACTGTTAGGTTAAAGAAACGATAAAATAAAATTATATCGTTCTAGGAAGATTTTTGTACGTGATCAAATTATTGTATAAAATTAACCTTCTATCTGTAATTAGAGTAACGAGATGCTAGCTTCAAGTACTTCGGCACGACTGGTATAAATTAAGCTGTTCCACGATAGATGGTATTCGTGTTTACGAAGTGGTAGAAAATTTCATAGTTGATTTTTTTCACAGGCGTTAAGAAACTCCGGTTACTTTTATGTCCAAGATTACATCGACTCGCAAACTAAGGTGCGCCGGAACGAAATGATTATATCTTCTGTGACGTTTATGAGGATCACGAAACGGCTTTAAACGAACACGTAGCATGATGCATTGTCGTGTTAGCAATGCAGCTCTAACAGTAAGTCTCGACCTGGCAGATGTTTCTTCGGGTCATTGCATTATAATCTGATGTATCCAGTACAAAAGCGAATGGCGGGCCTTTTGACTTACGCGATCAACGCTCGACATTTTATTGCTTTGCGTCTGCACGATGTTTACGACGTTGTTTCTGTTAGCCGCGTCGTATAGTATTTCACACTTATTCCGCATAGTACGTACCATGCGAGTAGACTTTCGAGAAACTAAATGGAAATTAATTTCCATGCAAATGGATTGTTATCTTTGAATCATTCTCGTCGAGAATTCTGTCAAGAATTTCTCATGTTTATAATATGCTATACGAATATTCGATATATTTAGACAGATCGATCTTGGCCATGAAAATCAGGAACAAACGTTCCTTCGTCGTATCGTTCTGCTCATCATGAGAATCAGTTTCTGTTGGAAGCGACGAGCTGCGTCAATTAATTTAAAAAGACGTAGTCGACCTTCAATCTACAAAAAGAAAACTACTTCGCGTGTCTCGCTACGAAGAATCTAGTTTATGTCTGTTTTCAAGAACGATTTGTTTTCCTTTTTCTTAAGCGACGAGAATAAAAAAAAGAAGAAGAAGAAGAAAGGTCGTGATAAATGACTTTCAGATTAGCAAATTTTATTCGACAGCTCATTTTTCGTGTGTCTATGGCTACACATATTGAAACATAAATACTCTTCTTCATCAGTATATTCCAGCATCGTGGCTGTATTTGTGAAAATCACAAACAATAAGTATAAATACATAGCATATTTAACAAATTCGATATTTCTCTGTTTGATATGCGCTGAAACAAATGCACGGAAAATTCGATGCTGTGCAGGTAAATATAGAAATTAAGAATATAATGGATAAATTTAAAATAAAATGTTTTTAAATTAGGAATGAAATTAATTCTGTTCAATTCGTTATAAAATTTGTTACAAATTGGTCAAAAGAATAAATTAACTTGATCATAATTTAAAGAATAAATTTCTTACAATTATATTGTTATCAAACTGTTCTAAATTGGACCACTGATAAAATTTCTGTAGCGGCATATGAGTTAGAAGACAATTCAACTCATATTGTTATTTTGTCTCGGGACATTGACATCGCCTTGACGCACGAAACATAACGATAAATAAACTCCGAGCAAAATAATGTCGCCGCTACGTGAGACCGTCGAACGAAGACGAATTTGAATTTTCCGACTCCTCCCCGACCAGTACAAACAAGCAGACGCGATCACAAGGAAAGAAGTTACAGTCAGTTGTCGATCAGTTATCAACGAATTATCAGCGATCTAATTAACGAGTCACTAGCGATCCTATTTTACGACTTATATTATTGAACGAACATCCCAGCGAATATTGTCCGTGCATTAATTTATTTAATCATTTTAAATATATTCGACGATTTCAATAACGAACAAGTTCTCGTTACCGTTTACACAATCCTTTACACAAGTCCTCAATAAATTGGACGTGAGTTGAACACGACTAAACAACCTCTACATTTCCAAGATGATATCTCTCTAGGGTTTCAACGAAGGGTAATACTCTATAACTACAATTTTGTTTGAAAAAGAAGTAATTCCTGTTCTAAACAAGACATATAATAAAAAACATCGTAGTTACTCCTCATTGTAGATGAAATAAGCCTCGTAGGAGGCTTCAGACGTTTAACAAGAATAAAGTTAAATTTCTATTGAATTCTTAGTCTTCTGCGTAAAGCAATTGTTTTTATCTGCAATGTAAAGGCAAATTCAAAGTGAATCAAGCCTATCTTTCGCAATTTTCAAGTTCCATTAAGCTTTAAAAAATTCAAACGTCCGCGATACGAGCCCTGCTAGCCTACGAAGCACACTGTCACTAGTGGCACTCCCGTGTAATCCGCTTCTGTCATATAGCCGCTATAACGATCGATGGAACCGCCTTGATTGACGTTCAAAATCTAATATCTGAAATGTGTCAGAGGGAAGAGGCCTAGAAGTGTATCAGCGATTGCCCTTGAGAGTTAGGAACTTTATATATGGGATGCTGGAACAGCGACAGACGCCCACGAGGTCAGTAATAATTGACTTTCGCGTCATTTTCTTCGTACGAAGCGATGATACGTGCTGCGGCCTTTGTCTTCGGCGAATTTCATCGAATACCACGTTAATTTGGTTTCCAGCGAAGTAGCTGATTTCTGATACTGCGTCAGATGTGATGTAATAGGTACGCTACTACGGTGTATAAGTATAGGGACACATCCAAAGGAGCATGTTAGAAAATGTCCATTCTTCAGATATTCTTGCAGCACGTTTAGGAGCATTCCTCAAGGAAGAGAAAGTATCAGTGGCATTTACGCAAAATGGGATGGGAAAGTTGATAAAAATGGGCGCGAAGATGAGAAAGTCTTCGTCTTCTTCGGATACTGATCCGTCCACAAAATAATTCTCTGGAAGTTCTGCTGGTAACTCGATTGAAGAACGGTATTCTTGCGTTTATACTGTCTTCATCTTTCGTACGTAAATTTCATAAATTGAAGTTAAAATGTCTGATAAATTAATAGTTTCTCGACATAAATTGGTTAATACTTGATGCTTTTTTTTGGATTGACTAATGTATTCAAAAATACAGGATCTCGTTTCAAAAAGCATCGGTGACCACCGTATTAATAAAAATATCAAGTTATGTCCGTCTCGAAACCATTCAACTTCTGCTGAAACATTTTTCAATGTTATCAAAAAACAAGAGAGATAATCCAGGTGATAAAGTTAGGCGAAACATTCTGACGATACTTTTACTTTTACAACCTACATATTTTTCTGAGTTTCATAATTTCCATGATCTTCGTAAATAAGCGTAAATTGAAGACGGCTGAGCAACGCGTAACGATTTTGTTCCTCTATATTTCTACGCGTCAAGTGTTCCTTACTTCGTAATTATTTCGCGATTTATAATTATTCAAGCGCAGCAATTTCTATCGTACGCATAAAAAGATGCGACAGAAATTTATTTTATACGATCCCCAGCTGGCAATGTAAAAACTTACAAAACCTTTTCATTCTTCCTCCTGTACAATGCCGAAGTCGTTTTTAACTAATAAATCGAATGTCAAAGAGTATAGGGAGTACAATGGGAAATTTTTTGCTGTGTCCGAATCATCCTTAGCGATTAAAGCGAAACGATAGCAACTAGAGAGAAGGAGAGAGAGAGAGAGGGAGAGAGAGAAGTGTAAAGACGACGATTCACGATGAGTAGCATTAAAAGGAATCCCAGGGCAAAAGAGACCTCCTCTGTAAGGTCGTATCCCACGTAATCGACACGTTACCCTTCCGGCGATGTGCTTTTTCTCTTTTTTATAGCCAGCTTTCGCTCTTTTATACCTTAGCATGGCAGACCAGTCTTTCCATATGTGCCGCGGATCTACTTTAAATTCATCCGTTCGCCAACACATTCGAGATTCCTGGACATATGGTATGGACATATTGTACGCGTCTTTTCTTTTCCACCTGCCTTTCGGTGTACACGTTAAAAGCTATACGCTGGAAATCATATAGACATTTACTTCTTTTTAGCAAATATAATTTAGTTACAAGAACACAGGCAAAAAGATTGAAGGTGATTTTATATTTTATTAGAGCTGGAACCACAGGGTGTTATGACACGATAAAACTTGTTTTTAGAAGTTAATATGCAGTAAAAAAAAAAAAAAGAAAAAATTGTGGTATCTGAGAATGCCAGGCATTATGATATAGTTTTGTCATTTATGGACTTCGTTACCTTCAGCTTATCTACGTACTTGTTAACGTGCAGATAAGATAGAGAAGGTTCCTTGAAATGGAAAGATTATTCTGAGCAATAAACTCTAGCGATAAATATTTTAAACATCCTAACACAAGTCGTGTATTTAATTTTAATACATTGATAGTATTTAAAATAGATTATTCATATTTCATATGGTATGTATCTACTAATTTCAAAATAAGATCGTAAATATTACTTTCTATCCTTGGCTCGCTGTTCATTCATTTGTTTTACTGATACTCATGCATCGTTTATACAAATTGAGCAAGGTGGTGTATAGCTATGAGCAATAGATGAAAAACTATGTAGTAATCTTCAAGCGACCACTGTATTCCTTAATTTTTCTAGTTCTAGTAGTTTTCAAGTCTATATACCTTACGTTTCTTTAAACGAACGTTTACCTTTCTGCTGTTAGTTATTTTTCTTCTTTTCTCCAAGGATATTTCAGATTGTTTGCTTTGAAAATAACTATAGCGACGCTTCTGAAAATCGAAAATCCACATGATACATATAGTTGATTCAGTAGTAATTTAAATGTATGTATAGTAAAAATTACATTAAATTAATGTATATGAAATATCCCTTGGAGTAACAAAATTTTTATACATTTGTATTTTTTAAAACGCTATGTATTGAGTTAAAACAACTTCCACATAATATTACGCATTCTTTACTTCAACAAATTTTTCTTACTACACATTTGTCAATTCTATACATACCGAGATCTACACAAATGTGTTGTTATTTCTATACTCAGAGGTAAGATCAGGATAGTTATTATTTTATTGAATGGATAAATCTATCACACCGTTCTGAGCCAAAAAAAATCTTTATTGCACGCGCTTACAAAATCTAGGGATAAAAACAAAAAGGCATCTTAAGCCTATCGATTAAATCTATCGATTGTAGCTAGGATCATCCTCTAGTTACTATTTCTTATAACTAACGCATCTGCATATGGATGGCGAGCACGAATTCACGTTGTCATTTTCAACAAAATGTTAATTTTATAGCTTTTCTAATTTCCTATTCCATCTACGTGCGTTGGAAAAAGTGATCGACAAGTCTAAAAGCGAAGAAATGCAAGGATGATAAAATTTAATATTCTAATCGATTTTGGCTATTTAGTTGAAGTAACGGGTGGTTATTTTTATTCTTCGAAACTGCATATTTCTTAATTTATATAAAGTCAAATAGCTGCCCATTTACCTCTATTTATATTAAATAACGAATACTGATAGGTCGATGTAGCTTCAATCCGAATGTGATGGTATTTCCTTTACTGTTTGGCAAAGACTATTTTCGATCACAATTTTGATATGGCATTTCCCTGACTTGATTTATTCGCATCCCATGTGCACGTACATTTTCCGAAATGCTAAGTGCTTTATGCTCGCAACAGCTTTGAATTTTCGAAATTTAATCCCGTAAAAACGTGGCACAAATATCTCGATTATTCAGAATTGTTAAATAATAAATTTTTGACAGTTTTATTCCAACGCTTCTTTTTTACATTCAACGCGTATTATCGCGAGTTTTCCAAAATGTGTTGAAGCAAAATTGGATAGCATTCGTTTACTAATTTCAAATTTTGGAACGACAACGTTCGTACGGATACGATATTGTAGCGATATATAAAATATAATATTAGAAAGTTGCAAAATATGGAAAATTGCATCACGGGACTTTTCATTTCGCATAAATTATGCAACAGGTTGTCCATTCTATTCCGGTATTTGAGAAATGTACAAATGTACGATGAAATATAAGCTTTGGACAAGTATAAGCTTGCTCAAATATAGGCTTTGAAATATGTTTCCTATTATTTCATGTAGCGCAAAATGCCAAACACGTAAACATTCCATTTTCGAGAATTATTGCGCAGTTATTTTATCCGATTTATTTCTTGTTCTTTCGCCGAAGTATTTTTCATTATTCAATACTCTCCACAACTAGGAATGACTGTTACATCAATATCACTTCATCTTTTCCTTTTCATGTCGCAAATTTGTAATACGCGATTCGATCAATATATTGCACGTTTAGCCAATATATTTTGTTTGATCGATTTATCGCGCGATTCAAACATTTGTTCTATAAAATGTACATGTTCTCTGCAAACTTTCACGTGGAATAATACTTTTAGCAGTATTTTATCCTTCGTTATGTTCCTACAGATTCTATCTCACCTTTTACCTTTTTAATTCTCCATTAGTTAATCAGTTTCCATTTTTCTTTTTATCAAAGTATCGAATTAGTAATATCGCAGCTTGTAATAGTCACCTTTTCTCGAAATTGGAAGTTGTTTACCTGTTCGTCTAGTCTTTAGTTTCATCTGTAAAAAGCAAGACACATTTACAAATTAAATTATTACATTCGACCACAGGGAAATTTATCGAGTACTATGAAACTTGATCGTTCTTTAATTCTTTGAATTAATATTTTACAAGTGACGTGTACGGTTTAATAATCCTACGTTATGCGCGGTAATTGTGCAAAAGTGAATACATTAAACGAACTCATCAATAATGCAGAACTCAGTTCAGATGTATAATCAGATGAGATAGATAGCGGTAATAAGCTCTGTAGGCATAAAGAACAACTCCAATAGTATTGAATATTACCTTGAGTCTTTGAGTAGCTTTTATTCACATATAATTGACAGTTATCATATATTTGCTTAAACTCGGACAAATTGCAGAAACGCGTTAATTAGGAAAATTTACATCACATTTATATTAATTTTCGTTCGAAGTATTTCTTTGTTTAAACTATTACAACCAGGCGAAATATCGTGGCGAACGATTTGTACCGCACACATATCCCGCATAATATCGCAGGGATTTCCAACATAAGTGGGATTGCATTATATTATCCAAACACACACGTATACGCGCAAAAATATTAGATTTAAATGAGAAGATTTCTAAATAAACTAAGAAACTTTTTAACACCGAAATAATTTGTCGAGCAAAGCTTCTATCGTTGTTCATTCCACGCGGGTAAAATACTTCGTATAATAAATCCTGAAAAAAGAATAAAAAGATATTAGTAAGAATTCGTAGAATTTGATCAAATTCTTTTGAATCGAAGCAAAGGAAGATAAGCAGTGTCAGTGTTTTCCTTTCGCTTCTTACGGCTGAGAAATTCGATCGAAGGAAAAGAAATGTAATTTCGCTTTTGTTTGTACTAGATTTTCAAAAATTTCTACTTCCAACACCGTAGTCGAGCGGAATACAAATCGAGGTAAAAGGGATTTCGAACGAGTCGAATAAATTTTCGGGCCGCCTACTGTCCTGGGAGAAGGGTGGAACTTGATTGGAAGCCGATTAGGATTTATAAGGTTGCTCGAAGGAGTACGTTAGCTTTGCTCCTCTAAAACGATGTAGGTAGATCGAAAAGGGAAGGAAAATGGGATCAGCCGGAAGTAAGCACGAGAAGCTGGAATAAACGATGAAAGGACAAGTGAACAGCCGAAAGGAGAGATGTACAGTGGTGGATGAAAGAACATTTATAAAATAAATGTGAAGATAAGGAATACGAAAAGACAGTATAATTTTACAAAATCCGTTTATGTTCAATAGGACTTATAATACTTATAAATTATACCTATCTATAATAAGTATTAACTTATTGTAAATAAACAGCCATGTCACTGCGCCACGCCAGAAAAATTACTGAAAATTCTCAACGCGAGAATTGATTGTAATTTCAACAATAAATAAAAAAAAAAATGTTCAATAGGAGCAATGGATAAATGTATGTAATATACAGGATGGTTGGTAACTGGTGGTACAAGCGGAAAGGGGGTGATTCTACGCGAAAAAAGAAGTCAAAAATATAGAATAAAAATTGTTCGTTTGAGGCTTTGTTTTCGAGAAAATCGACTTTGAATTTTCGCTCGGTACGCGTGCACTTTATCACATCTCGTTATAACGGACCTCACTGTAGATCGTTGTCTCGATGGAAAAATTTAAAAAAAAAAAATTAAACAAAAATTTTATACCACAGAATAGACGACTGTTATCAACATGGTATTCTTTGAACAAAATCAAAATTCTCATTTCAATAAAATGCATCAATTTTAAACTGATTTTTATTCGCCACTGTAAATTGTATTGAGAAAGTGAAAAGTACGTTCAAAGTGCGAAAGTTTAACGCTCGAGTATTAATTAGCTGTGAATTTATAGCACGTTTCAAAAATCGATTCGACGCTGATTCGTCTTCAGTCGGTTTTCTTTACTTTGCTCAAATTATCGGAAAGGACAGATGTTTTATTATTCGAGCAACCTCATCGATTCTCTTGCAGTGAGATTCTTTTAAATACGTTATTTTATCTTGCATCGGTTCAAGAGAAAGCCAGGAAGGTCGTGAAGAAAGTTACAGAAACAACAAATTTGCGTGTGTCTCGCGGCACTCGTTTAGGTATCGCGTCTTGCAAAATGCTATGCATCAGCACGCGAGATCGTCGAGATAACGTTGATGTTGACGAAATCAAGGATGTCGAGCCGTGTTTCCGGATGTTCGAACGAATGGATTACACCACGAAACAGATTCTGGTTGTAAATGTCAGACGTTTCACGCTCGATAATCCTCAAATATTTTATTTATCATTTATTTAAGTTATACTAACCTTAGTTGCTTCTATCTTTGCAATAAAAATATTAATTTTCTATGAAAAGATTCACTGTATTGTCTATGTAGATTATTTTTATTTAAACCTATGGTTCCCAGAATGATAGCTTTATTGTATAATATGTAGTTCAAGGTAGGACGATGATTTTATAATATAAATATCAACTGCGTACATCGAATCGCGAGAGACCATTAAAAAACACGTTCTTAACGTCCATTGGAATGTTAGATGTTGCATAAACTATCCTCGGCTGCTTTCTCAAAATAAACTTGTTAGTGGCAGGGGTGGGTGTTTCTGTCCTGTGTTCCAATGTTGGCGGGTGACATATTTAGTGCCTATACCACCGTGATTTATTCGAAGGATAAAGGAACGACGCCACGCTTTCTACAATAGAATGGAACCGAAAAGGAAAACGAGCGAGTAAAATTAATAAAAGAACAGAAAATTCTATTTCGAATTTCAGAAAGAGACTACCTTGGTTAAGTGCTTCGCTTAAATTTATGAATTTTTAAGGTGAATTATTAACAGTTCTATTTATAAAGCTTCCACAAGATCACAGGTTAGCTTGACAAATAGAGATCGCTGATGCGAATAAAAATATGTTCAACGAAACGGTTCAAAAGGAAGTTAATTTAGCTTTCATTAGATGCGTATAAAATATAAATTCACGGTGGCTATAAAAATGTATAAATTATAGAACATGCTGGCATTTTTTAATATTTGTGTGTAACACTGTTAAAATCAAGTTGGAACTCGAGTTGGAAAATTCAGTTGCAGCAAAATCTGAACGTCTAAATATTTTCTTTGCTTTTATGATACTAGCGAATGTTTCATTTAGAATGGCATCGAGAAAAGTTTTTCATTGTTATTTGTATAGTTTTTAATAGTCATAGCGTAAGATAATTTAATGTGATGGCACTTGGAGCAAAATCAAAACATCGTCGTTTGCATTTATATAAAGCAAGAAGATACATAATTTATAAATCCATAAATCATCTGCTACTTACCATTTAATAGTGAGTGTTTACATATTTAGATGATTAATTTAAAGCTTCCGAAATACACACTGGCAACATTCACTTATCACGCCCTTCCTTTATAAGCTCGATTCATAAATACCTGTATACAGGGTGTTCACGGGTTTACTGGCCGCTGTTTTTCTCGTAGACGATATGTACGAGGAAAAAGCGAGAGAGAAAATAGATGGTTCAAAGTGAATTACTAATGTCTCACAAGCGCAAGAGTAGACGTGTATTTTGCAATTGCGCTATTTTTTTAAACAGAAACCCTCCTCCTTTTTCACGTACATCTCTACCTCTAGTCACTCTACATAAAAGGTGTTAGGGTAACATAATCGAAAAGCGATTAGTTTGAAGGATAGCTGAACTTTAATTTCGTAGAATATCGCACGAAAAACAAAGAAGGGCGTAACGCGGTTCCTTTCGTATTTATATTTTCTTTGTTTTACGTACAATATGCTTTCTGGCCTAGTAAATTCTTGCTGGATTTCAATATTTTTTCAATTTCATTCCTATTACCGCACCTATATTCCTATATTCGAGTAAAAAGTCGGGATCGCAGACAGCTTGACAGCTTTGTACGTATTTTTGTGAATTGTTTTATTGTTTAAAGAAATATCGTACAGATCGATCCCGTACGATTGTTCCGCCTTTGAATTCCGTTTTCGATGAGATGCCACTCCGGCTAAAAATTGGGAAGCCTTATCTGACGAACATACTGCACAGTGCTTAAATGACATGTTGCGAAATTGTCACGTATGAAACGAGCAACGCTGAATTATTTAAAGAATTCTCTAAACGTTATCCTGTCTTCTGCCATAAATCCTTTTATCGGCATCAATTTATGCTACCGGCCAACGTGTATTGCGACACCTCGTTATCCGATGATATAAAGGCGAGGCTGATATCTGGATAAAATCTCTGGTAAAAGCAAGCCAGCAAAGCGAATAGAGTATATAGCATGCAGTGTATATTTCCAGATGTGGAAGGAGGTCGACCGTGCGGTAGCCGATTAGGATTTATAATGTGGCTCGTGCGGACATACTTAGCCTCGTGTATTCTCAAGGCCTGATAGGTGGCACGGAGGGATTTGTAATTCCCATAAAGGTGTACCGTGTAAAACGGGCCTATGATGCAACGCCCTTGCTACCCAACCTGCGATCTACTTCGCTACTTCAGTAGCGTATCGGTTACCTATTGCACCCTTCGTTGCAACTTAATAGCGCGAATATGTTCCCACAGCGTGTTGCCTTCCGAATAATTAATTGCCGATCCTGGGCCTTGCTAAGAAACCAAGTTGCCTGCTCTCGGTTCCAATTGGATTTTTTAAAGGTCAACCTTTGCCTGTTCGCGGCGAATCCTATTTAGTTTCCGACATCGAGTTTCGACAGGGAAAGAACAGTTGATATTTTTGTAATTACACACCTGTGTAATTACAAAAACAACCTTGTTTCTTCGTTGTTTTCAGAAGGTACAAAAAGATGTAGGAGGAGCAAGTTGTTTGTTTAGAAGGACGAATGTCGCGATTCGTTTTTGTTGCCTTCATAAGCAACTACTCGACGTATAGTTTCGGAGCACGTTTATTCGAATGAAACGAAAGATTGTTTCGTTTGGTAGCTAAACGATGAAATTGCTGGAAGAAAAATTAGTCGCTCTATATGGGAGTAAATTAAAGTGTGATTAATGTATCTTTTACACAATCGCTTTTCATATTTGAATAGCGCTCGAGCTGCTCATCTTTCTAAAACGAAGAAGTAAGTCTAAATTGTTTAAGACGAGATCCGAAGCTCCTTATCTTTTCAAATACGCTGTGAGGGAAGAACTAATCCTAAATTGACGTCATACAGTTTAGAACCAGATCTTCAGCTTCTTATCTTCTCTAAGCTCTACGTATATGCTGAAAACGCTATTTAGATTCTTAAAGCCTGTAGAGTGCAACATCTGACCGATTTTATAACCTCATTATATGTATCTACTGCGAGATAGTAAATTCACGTAAACGACGCTTACAGCCAGTTATAGAACGTTAAAATAACCGTGGAAACGCGGGACCAGTCGGCGGGGTGTTAATATTCATCACGACATCGCACCCAGCTGCGTATATCGCGTTCACAATCAGAAGCTACAGTGGCGCGAGCGCGATTAAAGCAAATTTGTAATTCGCATTTCAAATTAACGATACGGAGTTAATTAAAATATAGAGCAGCCGTGCGTGTTCCATATCATTTGTACATTCGCGAGATCGTCACTCTGAAAGAAACGCGCATAATTCGGCCCCCGTACAACCACGTTCATAACTTTATAAACGTTAGCACATCTCGCGATTTCGTACAAAACGCGATAATTGCTTCGAAGCAACTATTCGATTACTCGAATATATGCTAATTCAACTACAACTTTGCATTTATATAAGATGAAGATCCAGGAGTTTCTGAAGATTATTCATAAGAGCTACAAAAGACACGACACGTGCAGAATAATAGGAGACGTTGGAAAAACGGAACAAAGTGGTCGAATCTTTTCAAATTCTAGCGTCAAAGCAATTTGATCGACGTTTATCTTACAGCAATATATTTATTAATTACACAGCCGGTCAGCCTCAAGATGGACTTGGCTACTTTGTAGCTTTTTATTTCACTCACATCTAACACATTCTTCCAGCGTACGATCCGTCTTATCGTCTTTCTTATCGCTAATTCTTACTGCACTGTATTTGCTGATCTCTTCGTTTCCTGTGGCTTTCGCCCTTGTTACGATGGCTTCTCTATCGCACTATATTGCATTTCGTTGCCTCCAGCTTTTGGCTCTTTCCGGTTCCAGCTTCATCCATCTATTGCCTACTTGCTTTCTCAGTCTTTCTATTTCTCTTATCCATTTTATTATGTTTATCTTTTGTAATTTCATCTATCTTCTCTACTTTATGATCTCTATGATCTTTTAACGTCATTGAACAAATGTTGAACAACTTGGATAAATGCCAACAAATATGTAACAGGGAAATTAGTATGTCATAGAAATGTTAGGATTGGAAGCAGCGACCGAGGGACGCGGAGGATGTAAATACTTACGATGTTAATAGAACCAGTAATACTTAAATAGTAAATGGATATAGTAACATACAGGGTGTACGATAAGATGCAGAAGCCAATTCAGGAATGAGCAGGAGACACTAAAACGATAGAAAGGATTCATATGAACACGTGTCCTATCACACCTTGCTTTATAGTCTTTTTTCTGTTTTGATAATCCACAACCACTTAATTTTATAGAAGGTGCTCGAAATCGATCTGTATGCAAGCTGTATGCTAGCAGTCGTCGTGTCGAAGAATTTTGCAATCTTTCAGCAATTTCAGGTGTATGTCGAATAACACAGATCGAGGCTAGTCATTTCAAGGACTTTCCACGAAGGTAAGCAGTTGCGGATTATTGGAACACTAAAACAGCTATGAAACAAGGTCAGATGGAAACAAGGTCAGACAGAAACAAGGCCAGTTCACACGAACTTTTTTCATTGTTTTTCTGCCTCCTGTCCACTCTCCTCAAGTGGGTCTCACGTGTTACCATACATTTTGTATATCGTCAATACTTCAAGCTTCTCAACTAAAAGGATCAATATGTATTGTTAATGCAATATTGTCAATATTTATTAACGATGTCACATAGGACACACGTTCGCACGAACTTGTCTTACTCTTTTTTTTTTTTTATTCTTCTTGTCCACTGCTCAAGTGGATCTCACATGCTATGATACACCCTGTATAAGCAGCAGTGTACACATGGTAATAGCTGTGGCCATTGTTGGTGGACGGCTCGTGTGAATTTAATGTATGTACGTCTACGTCACTGTTGGCTTAACTCTAGCGTATCTACATGTCTGCTGCGTAGCCTCGACAAGTGGCATACGGTGTACGCACGTTTACGGCAGTAGAATTGGTTGGCTAACGTAAGATCCGTAACTCGTCAGCAGATAACGTAACATGTTACCTAATCGCACTCACGCCGCTTGCGCTAAAAACACTTCCGAGGGTCGGCTTTATCATACGAACGCCATCGCCGAGTTACTTTTAATTTCATTCTTTAAATAGTGGAATACATATTCTATAAATGAACGTTTCCCACAGATGTGCTAATTGCCACAGTCATAAATATTATGCGAGCATGTTGGTTCGAGTATCGTAGATTACGCAAGAAAAATATGGCAAGTCCACGTCCGTTGATTTTCTTACGTTTATGTCATCTTATGACCAGAGAAAAGTATTTTGATATGATGCGGTTGGAAAAGAATAAAGAATAATTCAGTAAATTCAAAGATACTAAGATATCGAAGACAGACAATAAACTACCATGTAAAAAAAAAAAACGAATATCATTAATTATGTAATGTTAGCTTAACTTGATGAATGTTAATCATTGTTTTAATACTCGTTCAGTCGTTTAAATGAAAAAGTTCAAACGAGCAAATAATTTTCATGCGCAACTGGTTGACGACATATTGAATTTTACAATTGTTAGAATGCAACTTTGTCGTGTCTTCGAGTATCAATTACATGTTTCATACGCAATACACTGCTGGCTATTAGGATACATAGAGGACACTCTAACGATTTTCCTTAAGGGGGTATTCTGGTCTAGAAATTTTAAAAAATCAAACAATTTTTTTTCATATTTCCAAAGTTTAGACATTCCAGAATATGCCCTTAAAAGGATTTTTCAAAATTTCAATTATTTTATGTGTTACAACCATTTTTATGACGTGGCATCTGCTCCGGTCTGACCGAAACAAATGAATAGTAGACGGTAGACGTTGTCCGAGTAAACTTGTTTCAAAACTTTAAACGCGTTTTTCTCGAAACTACTTTTTTCGAGTTGGCGCGCACGATATCTCAAGTTCTAATGAACCGATCTATTTTAAATTTGGTCTGAATATTCCTTATATACTCCTCTATCGTCCGGATCACGCTCAGCTCAAAATCTTTAATATTACTATTTTTTAAACGTTCGGAATTGTCAAAAAAACGTGCGAAATAAGAAATTTTTTTCAAACGGCCGTCATTTTGTGAAAAAATGTTGTATTGACTTTTCCAAGGTACAGACGATAGCGGCATTCATACTAATTAAGAATCCGTTCGCATTTTTGTCTCAGATGACCAGGAGGGTTGATATCATGCACGCCACGACACCCCATTTTTTTGGCAGCACCCACTTTGCCAGCTCATAACTTTGTAAATATTGAGTTTTTTTTCAGTAAATTTTTTACATAATCTCGAAATATCAATAAACAAATGCTAAAAAGAAGGATAGCAAAAATATTTTTTGTTTCGCTCGTACAGAGCTTCAAAAATCGTCCGAAATTTATGCCTCTAGACCAGAATACCCCCTTAAATTGAAATGTAACCGTGGCTTTTTTCATTAAAGAAAAAAATTATGCCACGTATATCGATCGATTTGCTAGCGATCTAAAAATTAACACGAGAGTACAGATAATGGAACATGTGTATAATGGAATGTGTTCGCGTAGAAGTTAATGATGAGACTCGAAAGGATTTTTCTCGCCGCGGTCTGGTTCACTCTGTCACAGTATTTCAGTTTCTCTAACGATGATTCATATTAATTGGCAGGTGTCGGAAGCGTTCAGTGTACGTTACTCATTTCAACATGAAATATACGGCAGACATTCGCTATTACTTTGAAGCGAAAGCCTCGTTTCCCTTTCCACACCGCGCCGTGTCGTTAGAAACCGCAAAATACGATAATAAGTTACCGTCGTCGGGTTGACCAGCTGACGGAAAATGAATATTATGCCAGCGCAGGTGCCGTTGACATTCGCGTCAGCCAATGAGAAAATTTCTGACATATAAACGATGTAATTTTAATCCTGGCATAATACTTCTGATTGTTCCACGTGCGTCACCAACTTTTCAACTTTCGAGGCCAGAACAAAACGTGCCGAGAGGAGGGAATTTTTGTCGATTCGATGGCACGTCACAGATTTTTATAAATTGATTTTGGTTTTTTAGAATGTTGCTTATAGGTCGAACGTTTTATACGTTTCTTGTATTAACGCGAAGTATTGAATTTAGACGTCTGATTAATTTATCGTGTAAGTTCGCATACAGATCCTGCTATTTTACAATCAATTAGCCGGAATTTCGCGAGTAAAAGGAATCGCCAGAAGTTTTGTATTCAAAATGCGACGAAAACCGACGAAAAGTATCTGCCGTTTTAAAAGTCAAATCGATTATCGTCACAGGCATTGCATGTTCTTCTTTAACAGACAGTCAACTCTGAATAAAAATTATACGAAAGTTACGCAGGTTGCCAAGAATCATTTGAAATTCAAATATCGTGTCACAGGATGAAAGTAGGAAAATTTATGATTTCACTTGGCACGTATGGCCGCTACTTCGAGATAGCGGAACTCGGGAAATTCTTACAGCGTTCAACAACAGTTAATTCTTCTCGGCGTAAATCACAATCGGGCCGAGTTATACAGAAAGCTGACAACCCTCAATGATCTCCAATCCAGTGAATTTGATTTAAAAGATCTTAATTTTTAAAAGAAAGTAGTTTTGCCTCTATCGAGTATATTTCGATTTCTTCTTGTCACTTCACGATATTATTTAATGGTTTGTATAACAGTAAATAGTATAATTAATATGTGATTTGGACATTTTCTGCAAAATAATTGCAAGCAGGCTTGGTAATTTTAATAATTGTATAATGTAAGAGTTGTTCTACGAGTTGGTAATTTTTTGCAAAATAAACATTACCAAATCATGCTATGTTTAACTAATTTTTTGTCATTTCGAGGGTCGCTAGGTTTCTGCATAACTCGGTCCAATTAATGCGAAATGTGACGCGTTATAGAGCGTAGCCGCAGAAACAATATTTCGTAATACCAATGTCACTCGCAGTTTCGCTATTGATCGAACGCGTGGCTTCGATAATCAGATACGATTCAGATTTAAACAGGTTGCCAAGATGCTCGATGACTAGTCCAGTCATTTACAGTCGACGAACCACCTGTTGTAATGTATGCGTGTTTAGTCTAAAAGCAAGGAGTTGTCCAGACGCGTGCACAGAATGCGTTACGCAAGTTCGATATGAGTTAGGCTTATTTCATTGGCCTTTGCTGTGTCAGTTAGTGAGAGACAAGATGCGATCTTGTACCTAGAATATTGCGAGACCTGTTACATGGAGTTCGCCTTTCTCATTTGAAAGTCGATCTAGGGGCAAGACACAAGCAAGACTTCTTTTCTTATTTATTTATTTTACTACGCGTCAGCCACAGAGTTGGGTTATTCGCGACCCAGACTATAGAACGACATTTACAGATTTGTAGAAGGTTGATATTCTTTTAGAAATATCACTGGCAAATAAGAAATTGTTTGTTTTGTGTACTGAAACCATAGAATTGAGAATAATTTAATTTGTACGATCAAATAATTCAAATATAATTAAATATAATAAGAATCTAGAACGGAGGTAATTCAATTTTGCCAAATTTCTCATTCTTTGATGAAACACATTGTAAAAACGATATAACCTTGTCATTGAAATTATATCAATATTATATATATTAATATATTAGCGTAGTTATTTTACACAACATTCTTGACGTTTTACGTTTTCACCGATGCGGATTGTTGGCATAAAATTATCTTTTCTCCATCTACGATTGGTCACAACTTTGTAATATTCGATAAATGTAACAGATCGGGTTTTATTCTAGGACAGTGCAATAATTGGGCTTCGAATATTTACGAAAATTCATATCTTCATGAAGATAATTAAAAATATAGAATTTAGGTAGAGAATTTTTTACTTATCGATATAATACTTATTATTCACTTACTTAACAAATACTATACTTAGATATTTTATATGTTTTTGATATATGAAGGTCTGAAGGTTAATACATACTCGTGGCATTATGATATGTTCATAGAAACAGTAAGCAATCTTATTGAAGTGTGCCATACCCTTGGCAACATAGCATAGTTATTATTCAGAACAGGAATGCTCGAGGGAATCATTTTACTTGGAAGTTGAATCGAGAATGAACAACGGTAGACACCATTTATGTGTGATAATGATATAGGAATTTCGCAGAAGAACAAGTATGATAATATCGTTGTATTGATCTTAATCTGTGTAACATGACTTGTTAAATGCGAATATTTATCGATTTGATTGATTTAGATAATCAAACATAATATTATATATTTTTTGCATCTACAGATTTACGATTAGCCTAAGAGAAAGAAATCAGATAATATTAATACTAATTGTACGTGTGCTATTTTAAAATGAATATTATATTTTCTGCTCTTGTCTTAATGATGAAACTCTGTAGCGGAAGGAAACCAGTTTTAACGTATTATTATGTTTAACAAGTCATCGACCATGAAAGGATAAGCAATTAAGTAAATTAGGTCCATTATACTCGTTCAATGTGGAAATTTAAATATTTTGATTGAGAACGTCGTAGAAATTCTGTCTCTCAATTTATCAGAATATTACGTTTCTGAGAAATAGTGAATTATTCGCGTATAATTTGAAAACTAATCTATTAGGTTGTCCGAGAACGGTCTTTCTTTTACAGACACGTCTTTTACAACGATGCATCTTTATACAAACATGAAACCTAATCTGTCGAACGTTGTGATCATACAAAAATGGATCATACGTAATTCGATAAAATAATATGAAACGGAAAATGTTGTGCATCCATTATTTCCTTAGAAAACGAAAGAAACTTTTCGGACGACCTAATACAATTTAATGCCATTTGTGTAAAAATCTCTTACAATTGCTTGACAATACTTGATAACAAAAGAATCTGCATTATCAAATATTTCCAATGCTAATGTTTGAATAATTTTATTTCATGTAAGTGTAAATTATATATTTCTATATATATTTCGTATATAAATATTCCATTTACTAAATATTATTAATTTTATTATTAATTTATATTATTATATTAATATTAGATATCATTACTTAAACGCATAGAAATATTATATATTTCTTATCTTTTTTATCTATTATATATTTCTATACGTTTAAGCGATTAAATAGGTTCTCGAGTACTTTCTGAATGCCAAAAACCCCCTTTACATCGGCATTATCACATTGAAATATATTTTACAAAAATAGCCCAAGGATATTCATCAATCTTGCGATTATTAATTCACTGTGGCTGTATTGATTCATAATCTTCCTCGGAATAATACGATATCGCCATTGTGACCGGCATAATATCGAAAACTGTGTTGAGCTGGCTTGTCGAAACGTCGATCGGCTGAGCTACGGCGATTGTGCGTGACAGCACGGCGCATGTATCCGAAGGTACATCGTTATGGGAGAAGGTAGCCGTTGTTGTTGGCCAGGATAAATTGGCGGACGTCTCCTTTGAAACAACTCTCGTGGGTCCACGCTGTGGTGTGTTATTTCTTGGCAAAGGTGATACCAGACCGTATTCACTTCCGGTGCAAGAACCGTTGTTAAAGCACAACCGACAACTACATCCGTTGGCAAAACGAAATACCCAGGCCCATCGTTCTTTATTTCCTGTCTTTCCCCTCGTTAGAGTTTTCGTTTCGTCTCCCATTTCTCCTTTCTGCCTGGCCGTTTTATACCGAAGCTTCTTCGCTTTCTGCATATTTACTTTTTACCCTTTTACTATCGTCCCAACCTTACCTCGGTTGTTTGTGGCTGCGCAGTTTTCCATGCTCCGAGCTTCTCTTATCCGGCGAGCTTGAATTTCCTTTGCTTCTTCTTCGCTGATATGATTTTTCCACCCTCCGAAACGACTTTCTTTATGTTTATTTTCATTTACTCCTACACGTGTCGTTCTGCGCGTTTTCCTCGGTTGAAGTAAGGTAACGGGGATTTCGTACTCGAGCATCGTGGTCTGCTTTCTCGTTTTTCCAAGCTCGGTCCACTTTTGAGACCGAGACTGCGAAAGGAAGCAGACGCTGTTTATTTGCGGAGCTAGCAGCCCATATTAAATAAGCAATGCAGTTGTGATTAAATTACCCTCGGTTTTGCGTAACTTGCACTTATGATATTTCAATTTTCAAGATGCATTGCACTTTCCGTCTTTCTGTCTGTACCTTTTTCCTCGAATATGCTTGTACCACGGCTGTGTAATCATTGGAGAGGACTATTTTTGAAAAATTATCCTAACAAGTCTGTTCACGATGTATTCTGTCGTTTTAATACGTCAGTGTGTTGCAAGTTATTCCCAACACATTCATACGTCAAGCTTTTAGCGTTCGTTGCTTGTTTGGACGTAGATAGAAATTTACGTTTTCACAAATTCTGATTGTTGGCATAAGATTATCTTTTCTCCAACTACGATTAGTCACAACTTTGTAATATTCGATAAATGTGACAGATCGGGTTTTATTCTAGGACAGTATAATGATTAGGCTGCGAATATTTACGAAACGAATTAACTGATAACAGCATGAGGAAGGCAACATAAAAGAAACATGTTAATTCGTCGTACGGATGAGTTAACTTACAAAGACACGAGAAAGTCGGTATAAGAAAATGTTATTACCGAATTTACAGTATTTAAAAAGGTATGGATGAAAATTTGGCAGCATTTAAGTCTGAAGGATACGTAGACACCCGTTGAAGAGGAAGTTTACTTAATCTTTCGAATTTTTGATGAACCAGCTGTTGGTTTTCTTCGTCGTTAATCTTTCAGCAATGAGTGACCTACTTCCGTAGTGTGTAGCCTGATTTCTTCACGTGTCGTCTTACATAAGTACACGGTACGTGTCATGTTACGCTGATACTTTTAGAACTATTTTTGTAAGTAATTGTTCAACAATCGTAAGATATTCGTGATGCTACTTTAAATTAAACCATAATTACGAGATTACTTTAACTTCTTAATAATGTACTTTTATTCCGATTAAGTATCATTCTTCGAAAAACCTAAGTATTGGAAATTTGAAATAATTGACTTTTTGTTAAAAAAACGACTATCAAATTTTTCGATTCTTTCAATAAAAGTGCAGTCTATAGTAGTTACAGGCGAGACTCACGATATGATGAAATCAATATCATCGAAAATTATCTTCACAAATTCTTACGGAATAAAAATTGATAAACTTTACGGCAATGAACTTTGTTAAAATTATTTTTTACCAGAGTTGTTTTTACAAAATGGGTAAATCCACTTTTGCTTGTGTTTGATAACAATACATAATAAAAAAGTAGCAAAATAAAATTATTGACACTTCTATAGCGGCTGTAAAAAGTATTTGTACGTCATTTTATTTATTATAGAATTTACACATACTAACTAATTAGGTGCAAGTGTATTAAATTTAATAACACAATGCTGCAATGAAATAATTAGAAATAAAACCTGGGACAATTGTATGATGCGATGAATGTTTCGTTTAAACAAGTTGAAGTTGATATTGAACCAAAAATTAAGAAGTGTTTGCTTTCCTAGAAAGTAAGAAAAACGAATAAAGGTCATTTGTTGATCTCGATTGATTTGTCGAACTCTAAAATGTTTATTTCTAAGACTCTTCTGCCATCTGCATTAAGAAGTTAATAATGACACGAGGAAGAACGAAATAAATTTTAGAGTTGCTTTATTTCAATACGAAACTAGTCATTCATCCTCGTCACGCTTACGACACACTTCTTCCTTTCCCCCATTTCAATCTTCATTTTTTCCTCATTCAAACGCGCTTTCTTCCCTCGCTTTTTCATCTTCTTCGAATCGTTACTCTTCTACAGTCGCTCAGAAAAGTTTATACACACCCCTTACATACGAAATGTTATAGTAAAGACGTCAGCTCTACGAATTTTTTTCATACATTAAGGCAGACATTGTTAAAATGTAACATAATACATTCATTTTGTTCCTCACTGAGGAAAATGAGAAGTAGAAGAATATAAAATATAATGTTACAAAAACAGAACACGCCCATTATAATTGCATGAAATCATAACAACAGTAGGTTTAATATTGCGTTAATATCTTTCAGGTATATCTAAGTATAAGTAAATTCGGGACACTGTTCATTTTTAGTATCTTTGCAAACAAAACTCACCAAGTACCTAGGTACTTCTACTGCCTTCCACTTATTTCTGCTGAGACTGTACATGAATAATAATTGTATCGATATAGGGGCATAAATGATTGCATGACAAAGTTCATTTTCTATTTCTTCGGTAAATCAGGTACACGATATTCACTAAGTGCCTATCTACATCCACTACCTTCCACTTATTTCTGTTCCCAACTACGCATGATTAATAATTGCACTAATATGTAAGTATAAGTAATTTCATGAACGAGTTCACTTTAGTACCTTTGATAAATCAGGTACACAAAATTCCCCAAGTGGCTACGTATTTGCATTACCTTCCACTTATTTCTGTTTAGATTATACATGAATAATAATTGTATCGACATACGAGCATAAATGATTGCATGACCAAGTTCATTTTCTATTTCTTCGGTAAATCAGGTACACGATATTCACTAAGTGCCTATCTACATCCACTACCTTCCACTTATTTCTGTTCCCAACTACGCATGATTAATAATTGCACTAATATGTAAGTATAAGTAATTTCATGAACGAGTTCACTTTAGTACCTTTGATAAATCAGGTACACAAAATTCCCCAAGTGGCTACGTATTTGCATTACCTTCTACTTATTCCTGTTTAGACTGTACATGAATAATAATTGTATCGACATACGAGCATAAATGATTGCATGACAAAGTTCATTTTCTATTTCTTCGGTAAATCAGGTACACGATATTCACTAAGTGCCTATCTACATCCACTACCTTCCACTTATTTCTGTTCCCAACTACGCATGATTAATAATTGCACTAATATGTAAGTATAAGTAATTTCATGAACGAGTTCACTTTAGTACCTTTGATAAATCAGGTACACAAAATTCTCTAAGTGCCTACGTACATGCATTACCTTTCGCTTATTTCTGTCTCGATTATACACGAATGATAATTCTATTGATATGGAAGTATAAATAATTCCGCCACAAAGCTTGTTTTTAGTTTCTTTGATGAATCAGGTACACAGAACCCACTAAGTACCTACTTTCTTCCACTACCTTCCACTCCAGTTATTTCTGTCTCCGACTGTACATGTACAATACTAATCGTACTAACGTGTAAGTCTAAATAATGTCACGGCAAAGTTCATTTTCAGTTTCTCTGTTAGTCAGGTACACAAGATTCACCAAGTGCACGAAGACTTTTCTCGCTGACTGTATGTGCCCATACACGCGTCCGCGTCTTCAGCTTCCTCTCGCGTCTCGCTTCACTTCGGGCCAGGTCCGTATATTCCTGTCGTATCTTCAGCTTTCTCTGCGCACCCCAGGAGAAATCAGGCTCGCCCACGGGCCATTTCCACGGGTGTGAGCGTTCGCGGACGATCTCGGCTCCTTGACTTCCTTTGACACTGCACTGCGTCATCCGAGCTGGCCGTGCTTCGTTCCTGTATATTACGCTCCGCAGCTTGTAACGGATGACACCGGTAAATATTCTAATCGGAGCGCCGCGTCAACGGTATCTCCATCGCGTTCACCTCGATTCATCTCTCCTTTCGTCCGCCGCCAACAATAATCCATCTCCCACGGCTCGGTCTCTTGTTACTCGGTTGATTGTCGTTTCCTTTCCGCCAGCTTCCAGCTTTCTCCTGCCAGCGTGCACGGAAACGACGCGATACCGTAATCCACTGATTAATTTCGAACCTTAACGTACAAAGATCGCAGGAAGCAAGGTGATACACTTTTGCTGGTTTGTCGATTTTAAGATACTAATTCGCAATGACGGTGAAGAGATCAGATCATGGTCAATGAAAATGTAGGATTTTACCAGGCGTTCACACAGAAGCTTGATTCAAACTACTGATCGCGTGAAATCAAGCACCGATTAAGAGATTTAATTTAAATTGAATTTTGTGTATTTTAATTGAATGAGATTTTAATTGAATTATGTGTAAGAACTGATTTACGCTAGCGGTGAAAGGTACTGTCAGATTACTATTTCATCTTTTATATATACTTATATTTATATTAAACGTAAGATTTTATCGAAACATTCGCATTAGACGATCAGAAACGATCAATTGCTGTCGCAGTGTCTTTCGTTTTTATTTTTTCACTGGAAGAACAATACCGTTTTCCGAATATACTTTAATGAAAATTTAGTTAATTTTGGATGAGGATTTACATTATTACATTAGACGTTGCAGAATCGCCAGAAATGAGAATTTTTTATTTCGTACTGTCATCCGGTTGATGATGATTTAAAACGTCGTAGCAAATACAATAAAATCGCTTACCTTTTCGAAATTTCTTCCCCATTTCGATCCACAACTTCATTTCGCCACATACGTCCGATATTCGTTGTGCTGAAATCATGTAGCTCGCTGTAATTTCCTACGAATTCAATTAAACGTTCGTCCCCTATATTCCTTTTCCACTGTTCACTACGGTCTTGATCGCTAGCAAACCGACGCGCCACGGTCAACAGATTTTCATTTGACTTGTCCAAACCGCCTACCGTGAATGCTATCATTGGATTACGCGTAAGCGATTTTCACCGGCTGACTTGGCGCAATCTGACTGTACCGTGATCGCTAGTGTGAATCAAGCTTTAATATGATTTTATGATTCAGAAGAAATATTTTACACTAGCGAATGAAGAAAAGTTTAAATGTAGGTAATGCAAAAGTACCGTAATTTTCCATAATTTTATAAAACAGAATTGCATTTGATAAGGACAGTGAGTAAATATTATATATATTATATATTTATTTATTATGTATTATACCTTGGATTAGGTGCAAAATGTCCAATACAAAAATTGATATATCGATGTATAAATGATGTATCGATGATAAATTACTTGGCAACTTTAAACTTTCTTTTGTCCTTTGATGTAATTAGAAATGGCTCGGTATTTATTTTTTAGGTGTTCGTAAGAAACGCAAATAAGAAACTGCGGGAAGTTTCGAAAATCTAGAAATTCGGAATATTTATTACTTATTTTTTCTCTGTTTCTTATTTATTTTTCTTATTTTGTTTAATACATTCCTTTCAGAAAATCAGTTTACTCTTTCTCAATACAAACGATCACGATAAATCGATAAACATAATAAGGTATTTTAGTCTAGTTATACGTACTTTAAAATATAAAAACAAACTTTGTTGGATCATTATCAATAAAACAAAAATAAATTCACATGTTCACAATATTCTCGTAAATTGTTTAAACATACAGATATATATTGTATAAACATACAGATTACTATTTATCTAGGTTTTAAGAATTATTAAGTGACAAAAAATGTCAAGTTTTGAAAGATTTCAGAAACCGAATGAACCTGTTAGATCCGACCAAAGATATATAATTGTTAAAACAAAGAATTTCGTTGTTGTAGAATTTCAATATGCCGAAATGCTTCGGTATTGTGATATTCCGACAAGCAATATCTTTAATGCTTTTTATTTATCTTACTTTTCTATTTGTCTGTGTGTCTGGGTTAGGTATGATGTATTTTATATGCGAAATTTGTTAAATTAAAGAGAAGACGAATAAACGTCTGTTTACTCTCGAAATCAAGTAAAAGAATAATTCCGATAACAGCGGATAATAAATATAGAAGACGTTGCTCTGCATAGCGGCAGTTATCGACTGAAGAATTATATCCCTTGCTCGAGTTTATTTCCATTCTTCCGAGAACTTTGAAAGTACGTCACTCTATTTCGTAGCTACTTTCGCGGAGCGTTCATCAACAATAAATTACTCGGCGTGCTGTGATAAATTATCAACGCAATTTGAAGATGTATTAGAAACTGCTCGTTTTGCGTTTTCCGCTTCCCGGAAACAGTTTCAAACTACTTTAATAAATCACGGCTAATCGTTCCTTATTACCTCGAATTAATAAGTAATAATTTCTGCAGATCGTAAGATGAAGAATTCCAACGGTTTTACGTACGCAAATAAATGTACCTCACGGCTATTTAACGTTTTATGTTGTATTTGTTGACGAATAAGCGTACGCGTCATCTTCTAAACGATTTATCAGCCGAATGATATTGCGTGATTGTACTGTCATCGTGCCGTACGGACACTTCGGAATGAGTGTCTCATTCACAGAAGGAGAATGCAAACACGAGTATACTTTTTCCTCGACGTGTACGTAAATGTCATTGTGAACGATGTCTATATATCAGAGTTATTGTTCGCGAGATACTCAAAGAGAAGATTGTCGGAAAGCAGAAATCAGATACAGAAACGACAAAAGAAAAGGAAATGGCACTCTTTGTTGGCGTAACACTGCCTGTCCTTGTTCCGCCACGTGGACCTGACACTTTGCAAATACAGTTCCATGCCAATAAAAAGACGGCCGGATCTTTTTTATTGCGACTACACACGGTTCGCGTTATTGATCGTACACTTCTGAAAAGTATCTGCTGATTCGGCGATCGTTCCGTGAAACGTTAAAATTCCCGCTGAAAGTCTTTTCGTCTTGCGTTAAATCGAGATCGTGTCTTCTATTTCGTTTATAATGTGATCAACTAACGTGAAGACTGTAAAAGTTGTTCGCGAACGATTGTTTCATTTAGAGAAGAAAATTCAGAATTGGGTTTTGAAATTTTACTTCGTTTTGATTTCATCGAAGGGAAACATAATAAATTGTAAGATATTTGGGTAGCGGAGATCGTATTTTACGTTTTGTATTTCAGTGTTTTGTCATATTAGTAACAAAGAAGAGAATTTAGAAGCAGAGATTGACAAGGGATCTATTTTCATTTTTTTACATGAATATTACTGTTGATTAAATTTTACAAACGAAGGGATTCTTCGAGAAATATTAGATTCTAATTTTAACGAAATTTCCTCGCAACGAGCATGTATTTAAATAAGTTTGTGAGATTGAAACTTATAAAACGATTAAGAAGATTAAAAGATTATACAAGTTATCGAAATATCTGAATATTTAGCACAAGACCATGTAAAACGCAGCAAAGATTCTACGAAGTTTTACTATAAATCCAGAAATCCTGTTTTAAAAGTTTGATAGCTCGGAACGAGAGATAAACTAATTTGCATACTCGATAGTAAAAGCCGGGGATAGGAGGGAGCAAATAGAAGAAAGAAAAAATAATCGAGCATTGATTAAAGTATGTATACGTATAGTTATGGATATAGTTTAAAGGGCAAAGAAAAAAAAAAACACCATAATTTTATAAAATTGTTGTTGTTATTTAACATTGTTAAAAATGTTATTTATTGTTGTAATTTTGCATTGTTATAATTGTTAAAAATGTTGTTATTTATGTAAATTCATATTTCTATGAACGCAATTTCAAAAATGGTACTTGGACAGAAATTTGTTTTACTAACAGATATAACAATGAATATTATTTATATTTTGCATATTTCATGTATTTTTCGGATATTCTGTGCACTCTGTATGTTCTCGAAACTTCAAATTTCCTATAAATGTATAAAAATCCACAGTACAATATAAATAAACGTAACATAAACTTTTATTGTTGGGATCTAAAAATTATTGCCCCTTTTTTGCAATCTTGTACCTCTCGACGTGTAAAATTCGAGAATGGAAGTTTTGAGACAAGGAATCCGCTGCTTCGAAAGTTATGGCTTCATAAAAGTGAGCATTTTTAGCTCTAAATACCTAAAGTTCAAAAGTTACGACTATTTAAAACTGAACGTCTTTAGCTCTGAATTCTAAGAACGATGAACTACAAGAACTCTAAAAATGCTCGGCTTCTGCCGTAACTTTTGAACTAGCGGATGCCTCGCCTCAAAATTAATATTTTCGGATTCTATACGTGAAAAACTACAAAATTGCAAAGGGAAAAGTTGATCCCCTAAAGTAAAGTTTAGCCATCAACGTAATAAGAAATGTCTAATACAAGAATTACGTGAGCTTTACCTCTGGGACGCCAATCTTTTTGGTCGAAACCCATATTTATTGAAAGTGCTTATCGAATAAAGTTCAACGATACCAATTTTAAGTTTAGGAATTTTCTCGACCAAAAGTTATTGCGCGAAAAAGGCTGAAAAATCCTGTTATGGCTTTCTTCGTCTTATACGCGCCAGATAGACCGTTTCTCTTTGTCCGTACTATGAGCTATCTGTGTAATGTCTCGTAGAGATAGAAGAATATGAGTAATATTAGCTAAGTTATATATTTTTTTTATAACATTTATGAAGAACTTTACGCGCAATATATGTCGAAATAAATAACAGAACTTGTCGTCTAAATAATTATCACCTTGAAGTAAGCCATACAGTACGCGAAGAGTACGAAACATAAAAAGCGCATAAAAGTTTCCTCCAAAAATTACCAACACTCACATACACAAGTAGCAATTTTAAACCTTCTTTGTACCTGTATGTAGATCGTAGATGTATAATATGCCAAGAGCAGCGCATTTAAAAACGCGTAACTTTGGAATGGATGGATAAACTTGAACGAGTAACCTGCGAAAATTATTCTAAAAATTAGTAACAGTCGCATACACAAGTATACCAATTTCAAACTTTCTTCCCCGCTCACTGTATCTACAGTACAGTACAGTCTATGTACAGTATGTCAAGAGCACCAAATGTAAAAAACGCATAACTCTAGAATCAGCGAATTGCCAAGCCCAAACCCGTTACACTATGTCTCTATTCATCAAGCACTATCATCCAATTGAACGAACGTCTAAGAAGGAACAGTTCCCAGAGGAAAAATCTACCCCGAAAATTAGTCACAGAGACGCATATACAATGACATATCAATTCCTAACTTTCATGTTCAGTGCGCCAAGAGCGCCAAATTTAAAAGACGCGTAACCTTGGAACCGATGGATTGCCAAAGCCAAAACCTTTACACTTGGTCCCCATTCATCGACTACTATGAAAAAATGCAAAAATGTTTAAAAAGGAATGGTTCCCAGAGGAAAAGTGTACCCCCGAAATTAGTAACAGTCGCAAAACACATAGCAATTTTAAACTTCCTTTTTCGCACTGCTCTACATAGATTACGTTTCCTGTTGGAAGCTTGAATTTCTATTGTGTAGTTATGCGACAAGTAAACGTCGATTAGTTGGCGGAGGTTGGCCGCGTCTTTCACGAGCCGCTTTCCCACGAGAACGAAAGAGCTGCTTTTGGAATGCTTTCGGCCACCGAGAAGGAAGAAGGCAGCGTGCGCGCCCCAACGTCAGCCGAGTTTCGCTATTGTCAGCGAGATCGCGATTGGCGGTGTCGATGGCAGGTTGCAAGGAACGAACCACGATATCATCAGAAGAGACAAGGTGCGCATATACACAGTTAGCTGCGCAACACGGCGCAGCATGTCGCGCCAAGGTAAAGAGAAGTGACAGAAAACAAAGCAAAGACGATTTCCTTTTCTCCTTCACTGATCTCTCTCTCTCTCTCTCTCTTTCTCTCTCTTCCTCTTTTTCTCTTTCTTTATCCTTCTATCCCTCCTCCGCGTCATTATCATTTTTCTCTGGGCATTTCTTGGCCGACCGCCGCGGCATTTCTCGCTTGGTGGATTTTCGCACGACTGATGAGCTTTCGTCACGATTCTGCGGTCACAGTCTCTGAGTAGTCTGCTGCACGATGGAATGCTGGCAGCCTCCTACTGTGCTCGACCTATTCACAGCCTACACCCACAGTCTTGGCGGGCCAGCGTGAGAGAAACCAGGGAAAAACTGTGAACGCTTTGATGGGCCGCTGGTGGTAGTAATAATGGGACGAGCGGAACACAGAGCTTTGCGATTCTTCGACTTTGAAAAACTGCTCTTGTAATGGAACACCTGTCTTGCCGCCAGTGAAATTGAAAATTTCAGCCGCTACAAACCGGTATTTCGCAGCTTTGATTCTTTCGCTCGGTTAATGTACCACAGGATATGATGAACCAACATGTTATGAATTGGAGATACGCACAGATATGTACAAGTATGCGAAGACGTACATTTATGCTTTATTGGCGTCTTAATTGATTTCTTAACGAATGCTGCGTTTAGAGCTGTACGAGGCGAAGAAAATCTTATGGAAGCGCTGCAGGAGTAAACTTTGATGAAAATTACTTAGTAGGAAGCTGACTGGGTTATTTATCTTGATTGTGATAGAAAGAGACGATGACGATAAAATTCAGAGAAGCATAAATAATCCGTGTAATATTTAATCTTAAATAATCCTCGTTTTGTGAGAATGAAAATTAAGATAATTACAGAATTATGAACATAATTAGAAAGTTTCTTAATCGGTTAATAAAAATATGACATTGCATTTAGCTTTTACTAATTTCTTAAGTGAAAACATCAAATTAGCAAGTTTAGAAACTGCGAGATATACATTTTTCGCAACGTGGCATCACTTCCGAAAATGGGACGTCTCTCACCAAAGAATACGCTTTTTAATTTCAATTTTTGAAACTAGTTAATCTATATGATTATATGAGCAAGATATTCCATTAAAAATATCTATTCTTGGACGAATTTTCTCACGATAATTCTCTTTGCTTACCCTAAATCCGAAAAGGGAATCCAGTATTTTAGGTACTGCAATAACGAAATTTAATTTACTTAATTTATTTAATTAAATACTTTGCAGGAACGAAGAGAAATTTAAATAATTTCAGTGTCAATAAATTCGATTATGATACCACTCCTTCACATATTCTTTCTATCACTCAAAGATCTTTTCTTAAGTGCTTTATGACATCACAGATTGCATATTCAATTAAATGACAGTTAACTTTTTTCAGGACTCAGTATCTTTCAGTCTGTGAGAAAACTTGTTTCCTTAGTAATTATTAATAATAGGAACCGATTTTTTATAGTTTCGTAAAGCGGACGAAAAAATTCTAAAATTTGAAAGCCGTTTTTACGAAAGAGAGTTACATTTATCATTTAACTGATTAACAAGTTTTAAAAGGGCAATAGGCAACGTCGAGCGCGATGAGGGAAAATTGTAACGAACTGGTGTATCACCTATATTTATTACTTACTAGATTGTTTATTTATATCTTGTTTCTCAATTTATTTCATGCCGGTATAATAAAACTTAGAAATTGATTAGTTTCAAAAAATATAGTCCTTTTTGCTGTGGCAGCCTATACTACATGACGCGTCATAATCGAAGTAGTTAATTCAGTGGCGTTTAAATTATAAGAACATGTAAGAAGTTTTTGCTACAGTTCACTGAAATTGCATTCGTGTTTTATAGCGGGATATTTTTTACTCGTTTTTCGTACATAGTTCGACGTGCATATAGATATATGAATAAATATTTCGTTGGAACGTAAACAACGTTGTGACGCTCGAAACGATATACCCAGTATGCTTGCCAATTTTGTTCACGTTCGTGCTTCATTGCTTTAAATTTGCTTATTTAGATATAATAGCAAACGTAATAAATCTACCATACGAAATGCAATATTATACAATTTTAATGTAGCATAAAAGTCAAGTGGCAGACAATTTTCACGTATCGTCGTGAATAAATTTCGCGAATAAATTTCACAAATTTATTTGTCTAGATCGTATATATAGATACATTATTTTGTAACTATTATTTACATTCAAATGTATTTTATTTATACAGCTTACGGAATAATGTTGCTATTAAATGATACTTCAACATTGGAATGTAAATGCAGGAATATTTTTTCATCAGTTGCACAGGTCTTGATTTCTTGACGTAGAAACGTCAGTTAAGGCGATCCTTATTAAATTTCTTCCCATTACAGTATCATTCGTATTTCCTCTGGTGTGCTCAGCTTCCAGCAAGTTAATACAGAGAAAGATGCAGAAACCGAGGAGAAAGAAGCTCCGTTTCTACTTTCGTCGCTGTTCATTATCACCGTATAATGTTAGCCAGCTGTGCAAGCAGAATTTTCACGCGACGTTGACAATTTTACGAAACCTCGGAACAAACGTTTCGGGAGAACAGTTTGTTGCGTGATACACGAGATGCGATACGCTAATGGCGCATCGTCTAATTTAACGAATATTTCGAAAGTTTTCACGTTACATGTGCACTATACATTATTGCAAATGTTTGTAAATTTTTGTAAATTCGCGCGTGTATTTCTAAACGTTAAATTAACAGCGCGTAGCATTACGTCGTAGGCTGTAAAAAAAGGTCGAGCTTGATAAAAATAAGATGCAGCACCTTAAGCAATAATTTATAATAACGTAGTATATAGGATAAGCTACGACAGAATATCAGTTTTGCATCTAGAGATATTTTCGATATAATCACAGACGATTGTGCCTTTCAGATATAAACTTGCCTCGTAAATCAATCGCGATAGCTTTATAAATTCTGTGCAAAATAATTCTATATAGAAAATTGTAGTATTAGTATCCTAACAATCTTCGCAATATCGTACATAAACTTATACTTTTGCTATACTAACTATGCTAACCATAAGGATTCCATATTTCATCGGTATACTTTAATTTTTCGTGAACACGAAAGAATCTGTTAGCTTAGTCTTACTAAGTAAATAAAGTTTATTTAAACTATACGGCAAACATTCGGTAGTGCATGATTCTCTATATAAATACTAGTAATTTCTCATTTTGTAAATGTAGACAGGTCAGGCCGTGTGAAAGATTTCATTTTTTTTTTTTTTTCTGTTCTTTAGCAAATTACCTTTTAGAATAATAGCGACGTTCAAGCGGCGATTCAATTTACGCGTTTGGTATTAAATATTTTTACGTTGTCCCTGGATTCCGCGGGGCAATGTTTTCTTGAAATACGGAGCAGAGGAATGTAAATAACGTTTCTGGAAAGTATTCGCAAACACAATTAAGTTCCCCCAAGAAAAATATTGGATCTCGTTTCTTTCTCCTTTTTTTTTAAGCATCTCCGAGGGTGTCTGCCGAAAAGTGCCTTGATTATCTCAGCGTATGTATATTGATTTAGCGGTTACGTAAAAGACAGTTATCAACGTAAAAATCTGTTGATGCCGTTGCTTCGAATATATCGCTCGTTTAAAATTTAAATATCCCGATTCCACTCGTAAGTTATAGGGTTATGAATATACGTCAGTCAACGCGTCTAACGAACAGATATTTTGCATCTACTTGAAATATCGCTGTGTATTAGATTTTCGTTGGACGTTGCGCAAACGGATAACCGGCGAACGATGCATCTTATCCGGCGAGGTAAAACGGCATGCAGAATAATTCGCGAGTACGCACGTGCGCTTACTTTATACGCGGAAATTCATATTTGATACTAATTACGGTGTGCCAGGGTTTTGATCGTACCGCTCGAAGCTACTAAAACTTTTCAAACAGCAGTTCATTTTCACTGGCAATAGCCAAGAACAGATTTATGGCTCGTCACACTGCCTGTTAACAGATTAATGCGTCCTTACTTGCCTCATAAGCCGTCTCGTAATGGTAAAAAAAAATTGTTCCCTCGAACAGCTTGGTCGTTGGTGAAAATTTGCCTCGTTAAATCGCCAATCTGAGACACGATCCCGTACGATTTTGCGTCCGCGTTTTCGGCCGAGAATTATTCCGCTTACACCCGTGGAACGTGTCACGACTGTAAATCTCGGCCGAGATAGTTTCGGCGGCCGCCGTCTACCGTTTAAACAGCCCGCCGAAATCGATAATATTCAATTTCCAAGTTTCTGCAGTTATGGCTCGCTATTGTTAGTCTGGTTAGCGGCGAGGCGAACTTTTAATGGTTTTGCATGATGACAAGTTCTATTTGTGCAGTTAAATTTCGTTTCGGCTTTTCATTTCGCCGGAAGGACATAATTCCGGCAGATGGAACAGAAGTTAAGAATACGAGTTGCTACTGTTGGAAAATTGCGGCATAGTAAATATAAACTTTATGCCAGTGACATGATAGTATGCTACAGAAATATAGGAATCAAACGACGATCGTGCCACGTGTTAGTGTTCGTCATATTTCTTTTTATCTTAAGAACTTTATACAGGGTGGCTGGTAACTGGTGGTACAAGCGGAAAGGGGGTGATTCTACGCGAAAAAAGAAGTCGAAAATATAGAATAAAAATTTGTCGTTTGAGGCTTTGTTTTCGAGAAAATCGACTTTGAATTCTCGCTCGGTACGCGTGCGGTACATTATAACGGATCTCACTATAGATCGTTGTCTCGATGGAAAAATTAAAAAAAATTTTTATTCTATATTTTCGACTTCTTTTTTCGCGTAGAATCACCCCCTTTCCGCTTATACCACCAGTTACCAACCACCCTGTATATCGGTATCGTGTTAGTTCAAAAGAACATACGTATCATTCGCCAAAGAAATTGACGACTCTGGTGAATTGATTTATGCTAATTTTGGCAATACGGCGATAACAGCGGTTTGTTAGAAACGAGAAGTATACAGCAGAAGCGTGAACGTGTGCGAATGCGTGGCTCTTCTCGCAGTTAATGTTAATTCTCTGAAGAATCGTTGAACAGCACACGTATTTCCTAAGTATCTTGTAAAAATAAATCGAGTCAAGAGCAATCATGTCCAATGATCGTATAATGTCTGAATGGCCATGGTCAGTGGCATTCATCGCTTGACCAAGTTTATACGCAACGTATTTAAGAAATTTAGTTCACTTGCCTCGATGCGACAAACCCGAAGTGTGCAGTAAAAATAGAGAGAAAAGTTTGCCGAGAGATTTATTGACCTACACGGTACTCTAACATGAAATTAAATTGTTTACAACTTGGAAAGATAAATCTCTATTTTGTATTTTCGTGTATGAATCTTCTTCATTATTCTGATATCCAAAATATCATTTTAATAAATCTTTTTAATAAATACTTTTGGGACACTCTATAGAGAATCTCTCGTTTTTCTTCGGTCTTTTTATTTTTATATAATTACCAATGAAAATTGTATATATTTAACAATGACAAGACATTGAAGTCAGAATTGAAAGAAAATTTAGTTTTCTACAAGCAATTCTGTTTCAAATATTTCAATACCAATCGCATCCCGTGTAAAATTATTTCGATCCATCCCTTGCGTTATATTTAACAAAATATCATAGAATTTATATATTTCTATTAATTAAAGTAGCTTGCAGCGTTAATTGGAAACGATGAAGTTAATAATAAAAAAAAATCGAGTAATGTACGCAGTAAATTTCGCAGGATATTCGAGGCCATCGAATCTCTGAAGAAGATATTTCTATGTTTTTAGTATGCTATTACATAGATACATATTTCTTCTTTTATATACGACCTTTTCTGACATAAGCTTTGAAAAGCACTTTTGGCAGTTTATTATTCCAGTGAAGTTTTGGGAAATTTATTTAAAACAGGATCTATTTCCATCCATTCCCGGATAAATATGGCCATAAAGATCCTGTAGTATGAGGGCACTGAATCAGCCATAGTAAAGTAAAATAAATTCTTATAGTTTTTCGTTTTTACTATATGTTTTTATTATACCTTCATATACTTGGTACTTTTTATAAATGTTTTAATAAATACTCAATTGCTCTACTTCTTTTTTTATGTTTGGCATTATTCCCCAATGTATCTACTGTCTAAAAATTGTACACGTTTTATTATTCCTTGTTCGTTACACGTGAAATATTATCTTCTCCGAATGTAGTACATCATAAAAAAAGATAACAGAATTATGATATATTATGCTGCCAAGCATAAATTGTAATTGTATAAAATAAAAAAATGTGTAAGCACTCGACAAGCAAAATCTTTATTCGAACGTATTACTTTATGCATGTATTTGTTATACATTGTATACAGTTTATTGTATACATTATGCATTTTAATAAAACATAAACTTGGAAAGTTTTATTTTATTCCAAAACATGATGTTTTCTATATTATTCAAAATCTAAAATAATCGTAATTCACTGTATCAAATTATTACATATAGCGTTGCTATCTTTGCAAAACATGATGTTTTCTATATTATTCAAAATCTAAAATAATCGTAATTCACTGTATCAAATTATTACATATAGCGTTACTATCTTTACGAAACATGATGTTTCCTATATTATTCAAAATCTAAAATAATCGTAGTTCACTGTATCAAATTATTACATACAGTGTTATGCTGTCTTTCATAATTCCAATATAGTCCAGATTTACAAACTGGTTAACAACTTTCGGAATAGTGTGATGTATCTCAATAAATCATACTAATTACGCAAGAAACTTTAATCTGAAAGAAGCGTTTCCTTAACCGGCTATGTCGAAATACGATATTTCGTCATGTCAATCTAGCTATCCCAATATATGTAGGAAGATATTCACCGGTTAACAAAAGCTTAAAAGGTAACGAAATTCCATGACAGTACAATAACCTTTTTATATTTTTACTGGCCTTCGGATTTTCAACCGCTTTACAGTTGAAAACTTTCTCAGCCGTGTTACACTTTAATGAGATGTCTCATCATTTACATACATGAAACAACACGTGGCGCTGCGTCGAAGAAAATAAGCTGTTCCATACGAACGGAAATAAAGAGCCGCGTAATTAAATCACTGAGCATTGCGTAAACGTGAGTGAAACGAAGCAAAGTTACGAGAGCTTCTTTCTCACTCTATCGTTACTTTAATACCTGTATCCGTATTTGCAGTATGTGCTCGTGTAATCAGGATGCCATTATCCACTCGCTATCTGGTGCCCTAAGGCATTCAAGAAATTTGCCAAAGTTGCACCGTTAGAAGCATAGATCACCTTCTGTTCAGTTTTCGTTCGCCTAGTCTTTCTTGCTTCCGCTTAGCTTTTTTGTTCTTCCTTCTGCATTCTGTTACGCCCTCCTTTCCGGTGCATTCTTCGTCAGAGGAAGAAATCAATATAGCGTTTCCACGAACATGACGTTAGCATACTTGGCAAATCGTGGAAATTGCCATATCAAGGACTCTTCGCGTTTTATAGCTCTCTTCTTGCTGCACACTGCACGTTTTTTTGGATGCGTCTTACATATGGAGCAACCGTGCAGCCTTCTCTGGGTCACTTTTGACCGAATTGTATGTCTCTGTCGCCAGAAAATTTCTCAAATTTCAGCAAACTGAGAATCTTTGCACCAAACATTTATTCTCTTGGACTTAATAGTTTCTGTTAGTTTGAATTTATCAGCTAGAAGATATAATATCATGCAATATAAATTGGGTCACTTTTGACCGAATTGTATCCCTCTATCGTCAGAAGATTTCTCAATCTTGGGAAAGATAAGATTCTCTGCACCAAAGATTTTCCTAGAATTAATAGCTTAGATTCTGTTTCTTTGAATTTTCGAGCATAAAGATATAATATCGCGTAATATAAATTGGGTCACTTTTGACCGAATTGTATCTCTCTGTCGTCAGAAAGTTTCTCAAGTTAGAGGAAAATAAGAATCTCTGTATTAACCATTTTCTTCGAACGAATAGTTCGGATTGATAAAAATAATATCAATATATGATACTTAAGCAATCTAATTATAATAACAATGAGGCGAGTGTATAGTAGGAACAAGCTACAAGGCAAGGATTATGTATAAATAAATAATAAATGATAATAATACTAGAAATTTTCTGAAGACGTCACAAGCTCTCTCTATTCGATTAAAACGAAGGCGAAATTAAAATATAAAATATTCAAGAAGCGCAGCAGAGTTAACTTGGCGCTTGCTTGTTCGACTAAATGAAGCCTGTTGCGTTTCGTTCTTTGTAATTTGTTGTATAATTATATTACATCTTGCTTGGACACACCTACATCTATATGTAAATAAATACTTCTATACGTAATACTTATTAGGATAAAATTATTGTTAGACAAATTGGCAAAATTCTTTTTTATTAAAGTAGTCAGGATCTTCACGAAGCAATTATTTTGCAGTATATTGTACATTGTTCGTTAGAAGACAAAGTACGAGTTACAAATACATTATTTTCTTAAATTGATAAATCACTCTCTTACATTGTTAGTTGATTGTTTGATAAAAAATAATAAACAAAGTTACAAATAGCTGTATTCAAAGTAAAACACTATATGTTAACTAAAAAAAAAAAAAAAGGTAAACTCACTTTTCGCAGTTTAATTGATCTAGTTTCCCACGCTTTTCGAACACACGTCATGGTTACAGATTGATAACTAAATTGATTTTGTTACAGTGTAAGAGAAAAATAAAAGGTTTTATGTAAAAGAATGTCTAAGCCTATAAAATTATTTATATTTTATTTTCATCTGTTACATTTTATTATTTACATTGGTAAATTTAAAGACGTATAAGATCGTTTCATTAAATCGTGTATTAACTTTGTGTTTGAAATTAAAATTTCGACAAATGAAAGTAAGAATTGACTGCTCTACATTAATACATACGTAGAATCACTATGCAAAATGATTTACATTGCAATTACACCGCTTTTATATCGAAGCGAGAAAATGGTTAATGAAATGGTGAAATTTAAAGACGTAAATTGTATGCAAATACCGAAAACTTCTTCGAATTTTCAAGAAGACTTGCCGTAAGAACTTCGATAATAATATTAACAGTTTCAAAGAATTCTTTTGATCACGGAATTCTGTACATTTTCCACTTGAAACTGGAATATAATTAAGCTTTGCTAACGAATTTACTCACAAAGCGCTTCTGCTCGTTACACTAAGTTAAGGAATTTTAGTTTGCAAAGTAGCGGTGAAAGAAACAACGATTTAGTCATTTTTCTCAGATGCTGGAAGTTTCACGAGAAATTGGCAAGCATCTTAAGCGATGCTTGCTATTAACTTGTAACCCCCGTTCTATATTGTCCCTCTACTATCCAAGCTATTTTGTGCTTTTTAAGAAGTTCGTTATCCTTGTCCTTTCAAAATATAATGTAATTCAAGACGCTTTTAACGTGAAACGATGGCTATACGCTACGTCTCATGACTATAAAACCATTCTAAAAATTTCAATTTTTATGTAAGTACCTGGTACAAGATACGTTATGACAAAGTCTGCTTGCAAGTATCCAACATCGGACAATAAAACTTACAAAGGTTATTATTACAATTTTATTTTATTGTACCTTGAGTACAATTTTTAGAACAAAATATTGTATTATTCTGGTTTCGTGGTTATGAAACAAGAATAGATTACTTTTCTATTCTTCCTCTTTTCTTCCAATTAATTTAATGTATTTAATATATCATGTAAGGCCTTGAGTACAATTTTTAGAATAAAATATTGTATTATTCTGGTTTCGTAGTTATGAAACAGGAATAGACTACTTTTCTATTCTTCCTCTTTTCTTCCAATTAATTTAATGTATTTAATATATCATGTAAGGCCTTGAGTACAATTTTTAGAATAAAATATTGTATTATTCTGGTTTCGTAGTTATGAAACAAGAATAGACTACTTTTCTATTCTTCCTCTTTTCTTCCAATTAATTTAATGTATTTAATATATCATGTAAGGCCTTGAGTACAATTTTTAGAATAAAATATTGTATTATTCTGGTTTCGTAGTTATGAAACAGGAATAGACTACTTTCCTATTCTTCCTCTTTTCTTCCAATGAATTTAATGTATCGTTGTTCAAGAAGAACAGGATAAATTGTTTTCATAAACATGGATTAAATTCAAGAGTACAATAAGTTTTACAAGATTAAAGTTAAATATCCTTTAAACTAATCATTTTTCAACCCAAGTATCCTAATACTTTTTTCTAAAGAATTAAAAAATGCACCAAATAGTTTACAAAAAAAAAATATATATATATATGAAATTAAGTTCTATTACAAAAAAAGAACAAAGATATTTGAAATCTCAAAGCACGTCCACCTAAATAAGATTTGCAATCACCAGAAGATTTATTGGAAACACTTCTTCGAATAATCCACAGTTTAGAAGATATTTCTCGCGGATCGATTAAAACGAAACACCCTGTGTATAGCGCATGTGTGTAACATATCACGATGCAACGTTAATAGCACGTGTACATTAGAAGCTTTTACAATGGAATGCTAATACGTGGATAGCGGTGGGTGAAAAAATTCAATTCTTCGAAGCGACGCTGTACTCTCGTTCAAACTCTTTATTCTATCGTGAAACGGCGTTCCCTTAAATATAATCGCATATTTCGAATTCATCGAATGTAAAGCGAAGGCTGGGTTTCGCCGACAGGCAAAGTTTGACTGCGAAGGCAATTAGCGATGGCATAAATTGAGATAGACGCGGACGTTGGGAAGCACGTTGGGAAGCACGTTGAGCAGCTGTACGAGACTCCGTGGCTCATGAATATGAAACGAATATGACTGTAAGCCCTTTTGTTCGATGGCCACTCGATCTGTCATATCGACTCGTTTCCCTCCTATCGTTACGTGTTTTACTACGTCTCGTAAATCTAACATTTGCCTAATCTCGATCCTCTATGGCGAATAGATCCGCCTGGTACACCCGCGTGACAGATATCACGATTCCTTTTAACGCGATTACGTTTCCTGTTGATTCAATTGTACATTTTTCTTACTAGACCACGCCATTTATTCGCGTTAGGCACGTAAAACTTTCATTGAAGGAGACGAGTTGTGAATGAAAAAAATGTGTAATATTAGCTTTTTGAGGAGAGTAATCGAAAATTATTTTACTTTCTTATTTAATCAGTTTCGTAATGTTATTTAATATCGTATTACAGTAATACGAAGACGTTTAACGAGTCTCGCTGTAAATACATTGAACATTATGAAAAGAGAACGCGATAAGAGCGAAATCTGACTTGTACCAGATGAAGATGCTTACTTTTGTTGGAAATAAAAATGAATTCACTGGACAAAGTTACCTTAAAATAATTAAGAAATTACAAACTTTTCTGCTAGAAAATGTGAAATAAAGAGAAATAATATCGAGAGCAAGAATTCAAGAAGAATCTTTCAGTTTGCTGTAATTAGACGATTAATGCAATCTCAGGAATTAATTCTGTCTTAATGAACTAAAATTCAGTAATTCATTTTAATTACGTAAAATTAAATCGGAGCTGGAATTGACGCATATTATTCACCAGGTAGAGAGAGAGAGAGAGAGAGAGATTTTTTGACACGGCAATGTACAGGGTGTAACAGAATACATGGCGCCCTCCTATGATGTCGATTGTACACCTAATGTGTGTCCTAATTGTAAAAATAATGACAAAAAGTTCATGTACACATATGCTGTATCTGTCTTCGTTTAGGAGATGTGACGAATTTTCTGTGTACACAACACCAATTGGAAATGTTGAAATACTATGGTTGTAGAATAGAATAAACTTTTCAACAAATTCAGAGTACACCAAGAAGGTATCAGAGTGCAATCGGATCCATGACGTCTACTCTAACTATTTTCTAAATATTTTCTGTAAAAGTAATTAGTAAATTGTTTAGATGTTTGTGCAAATTCATATTTTTATTAAGTTGATTAAAAAAATGAGAGCTGAACAAACATTTGTCTTACCTGCTAGATATTGCAACGTGTGCTTCACTTTTCATATCTGATACATCTTATCATATTACATGCATTCTGTGAATTTTTCCATCTCGAAATTTTTTATACACGCATAAATATTCGCAGCCTAGTAATTAGACAGCACAAAATTAAAACGAAAAGTTCGCCATCTCATAAACAAACACAGAGAGACGATGTGTTCGTATGAACTTTTTTCATTGTTTTTAGGTGTACAATCAGCTTCCGAAGTGGGTTTCACATGTTCTGTTGCACTCTGTATAAAATATTAGATAATTCGTACTTTACTATGGCATTTGTTATATTACAGACTATACACAGGTCTAAATTAAATTACAAGTTGAAGCCCGTAGCTACATCTTTTTACTTTTTTATTTTTTTATGTACAGAGTGGTTGGTAACTGGTGGTACAAGCGGAAAGAGGGTGATTCTACGCGAAAAAAGAAGTCGAAAATATAGAATACAAATTTTTCGCTTGAGGCTCTGTTTTCGAGAAAATCGACTTTGAATTCTCGCTTGGTACCCGTGCACTTTGTCACGTCTCGTTATAACGGATCTTACTGTAGATCGTTGTCTCGATGGAAAAATTAAAAAAAAAATTTTTTATTCTATAATTTCGACTTCTTTTTTCGCGTAGAATCACCCCCTTTCCGCTTGTACCACCAGTTACCAACCACCCTCTATATACAGATTTAATGTCGCATTAACTGCGAAGTCATTAGCAACAGAGGCGAGTACGCTCAGAGTATCGTGTCAATTGTTTTGATTTTTTTAACGAATTTTAGCAGATGGTGAATTTTGTCCCTGTTGACATTGGCATTAATACACTGTTTCAATTACGATGTCAATTATTTCGGTTTCTTCAACGAATTTTAGCAGATGGTGAATTTTGTCCCTGTTGACATTGGCATTAATACACTGATTCAATTACGATGTCAATTATTTCGGTTTCTTCAACAAATTCTAGCAGATGATGGATTTTGTCCCTGTTGACATTGTCCTTACTACATGACGTGTGTTATATTACGTTGTCCGAAAAGTTTCTTTCCTTTCATAAGGTGATAATAGCTGAACAACAATTTCTGTTTTATATTATTTTATTGAATCAGGTATGGTTCATTTCGTTCTTTTTCTATTATTATATTTGTGCATAATTCACTAAACTAATATAAAACAAAAAACATTGCGCGTCTATTATTTCCTTATAAAAAGAAAGAAATTTTTCGGGCATCCTAATACTTTGGGCCACATCTACATTCTTTGTCTCATTTTGTAAAATAAATGTTCCAACTCTTGCTATTTAAAAATCAACTGATGAATAGTCGAACAGACATGTTTAAATTGAACCGCGCGCAAGCTTGATACATTCGATTCGGCAGCGCTATTATAGAAAGATTTACTCGATCTACCTTACAATCGTCGTCGCAGCGGATATCTCCACAAGAGTAGGTACCACGTATCTATCCGCTCGATCCAATACGAATGACTTAACGTGGCGAATATATACGTCTATATATCTGCTGGTCTGGTTTAAGGGGTTAGAGTACTCGTGTAATTCCTGGGAAATTTAAGTTGTCTTACGCGTACTCTCTCTCTCTCTCTCTCTCTCTCTCTCAAGGAGATAAAGGAGCAGTTTATTCCTTGCTTACAATTAGGATTTATTAAAATCTCTCTGAAGCAATTACGATCTTGGCTACGAAAAGTGTTTGCATTAGGAAATAATAAGAGAGGAAATAATAGACGCACAAGGTTTTTTGTTTTATATTATTTTGTCGAATTACGTACGATCCATTTTCTTCTGTTGAGATAAACGCCGTGACATTTCACAGACTTGGTTTCACGTTTGTACGAAGGTGCAGTGTTGTAAAAAACACGTTTGCGGAAGAAAGACACCTTCCGGACAACATAATATTATAGCCTGATATTCCAAATAAGCGTTTTGTTATCAGGTTCCACAGTTCATTGCAATTACATAGAAGTACTATCAAATAATATGAAATTTGGTATATTTAGATTTAATTAATTGACGTATAAATGCTATGATGAATACAATGGTGGAGAAATATTTTTTGTAGCTACTAAGAATAAAATGCAAGGCATCGGTAAAGAATAAAATACCGGTAACAGTTAAGATCTTTGGAATTACAAAACAAGAGGAGTTGTGAATAATATCGTGCGGAAATATTCTGTTTGTTATGTTCCAGATTGTATTATTGAAAGATATAGTTGATTTATTACCATGATTTATTCTTTTACAAAAAAATCTTTCTACCTGAGTACCAGCTTATCATTATATATATTTATATATACATATATTTCGCTGCGTGCAATGTATTATAAATTATATTCTTTTCGTAAATTATTAATGCTTCATAACAGGGAAATATTAATACATCAGACATTATTATATACCGAGTTATTTATATAGCTATACTTTAAGTGACAGTTTAAAAAGTATAACTACTATTATTACTGTATATATTTCTAAATAAGACAGCAGGTAGCAAGATAGCAAGGTAGAAGCAGCCACAAATATAACATTAGAACACATACTGGTTCCATTTATTGGAAATTTCTAATAAATTGTATTTTATCTTCTATTTTATATTGCACAAGTAATAACAGATTTACAATAAAGTACAAGCTATACGATAAAATTAGAGGAAAGTATTAAACTTATATTAAATATATTGATATTTGATAAAGTATCTTCGTACTCATAGCTGACAGTGTATTTTAAATATATTTTATCACTTGCCTTTGTATAGGAGATAATCAGAAGACACAAAAGAGGCAGATGAAGTGTTAGGCTATAGAACGATAAAGTAGGTGCAGATTTAACATTGAAAGTAGGTCTCTAAGTAGTGGAAAGTCTGGTCCAAGAAATTCTGCAATTGGATTTACGAAGTTTATTGTCGTTAATTTAACAGGCAATTCTATCAGAATCGTGCATGGTTCCACTGGCAATGAGTGGGCAGAGGGAAACTGGAAACTGTCTTGTTAGAATATTTCAAAGCCACTAATTACATGAATATCTAATTAACAAGTACTATCGGTCTCCTCTCGATTCCGATGAAACTTCAACATTTCACGAAGCTACGGCGCTTCGTTCGATGCAGCGAAGACTGACGAGAGCATTGACGATTTATAAGATGTTTTCGAATACAGGAGACTGTGTTGCAGTTACGACTAGTTAGCCTATTCGCGACAATTTTACGAACCGTAACAATGTGTTTTAGAAATTGTCTTATGAACTCGAAGTTTGCAAACCGCCAGTCAATCCATTACGATTCCTTGAATCTAACTATTTCCTGTAAAAATATTATAGATAATATGAAAACCGTCGATATATTCTATGAAAATCTGATAACTTTTTCTCAGATATTAATCGAATACGAAAACAACTTGGTGATATTTTAAAAATAGCTGATAATAACATTTTTAAAATAGCTTGATGGAGCTTTGTGCCAGGCAAAGACAAACAATATTTTCATATTAAGACGAGCACTATTTTTTAAATCTAGAAAGGGGTGAAAGAACACTTATTTACTTTCAAAGACCAAATTGAAAGACAGTTTTCTTAACATGCGGATATCGATAACGTACTGAATTGTAAAACTGTCGTTTTTTGTACGTAACGTGCCTTCGATGATCTTCGATCTTTCCAACTGAAATGAAGCTTGAAATTAACTGAACATTCAGCACAAATATAATTCTTGTTTCTCGCAGCGATTCGATATCTCAAGACTACAGATATTGAACGATAGCAGTTCATCCGACCGAGGACTATAGCTAGAAAAGATTCCGCGTTGTTGGTTGATTTATTCGCAATAATTGAAATAATTAATACAACCACTTCTGTCGTTGTAACGACACCCATGATACAACCAAATGCACATACATTCGCAAGAAGCTTCTATAACAAACGTCCAAATATTTCTGCCATTCAAGTAAATTATCTTTTCCAAATCGGTGATTCGAATCACCTATTGGAAACTGATCTGGATGAAGTAAGAAGAATGTTCCGTGACCGCGGCAGGTCAGTGATTTGCGATCGAGAGAATCCAGCGAGTGCCAATTACGGAAACGACTTTCATTTGGAATGACGTTGATATTACGCTGAAATGAGGCAAAGGCAGACTACGGGAAACGAATACGGTCGATCCGATGGATAATAATCCGTGATTTAGAAAGGCAGTCTACTGTCCGCGGGCTTCAAAACCGTTGAAAGTGATCGAACCCGATTTCTCGACGCTTTTGTCTATTTCCGCTTCAATTTCTATGTAAATCGACTTAAGATTCGACCATCGTTTGCGCGGTCTCAGGAACACGAACACAGTACTTCAATACCCCGACGAATCATAGTCGCTGCTTTCAATCTGGCCATGGCAAATCCGTGTCACCATCTGCAGCACTCGTTAACGATCATTTCTGAGGCGGTCGACCGAGCACTGTTCTCTTGGTAATTTCCAGCTAACAGTGCCATCGAGATTTACTCCGTGTGACGTCAAGAAACCGATCGCTCGATTTCATTTACAAACGTCTTCGTGGTAAGGTTACGTCGATAACGTTATTTACGAGTGGCTCGCTTGTTATTCCAAAGCAATCGGTAATTTCTTATGCGATAAAGTGACGAAATCAATTACCGAATACTGGTTGCCTGTGACATCCTCACCAGGCTGTCTTAATCATCATCCGGCATAAATACTCGAGTATTAATGCAAAGTGATAAAATTTGATTGCGATTGTAAAATTTTGATCGTCGTTACTTTGATAAATATCTTCTTGATAGGTTTAGTAGCCGTTGAATTTTATTTTCATTGCCGCGATCGCTACTTGCCAATCATGTTTCTTCTCCAACGTTACTTGTGTTTAATACTTCGTTACGTGTGTGGTAATTACGTGTAGTTGTGGTAGGATCGATATTTTAGTTTGCGTAAACATAGAGAACGATGCGAGGATTGAACATGGGACATTTATTACGAAAAGTTGTCGTAGTTTTGGTTACTTTTACGAGCGCCGAGGTTTGTTTAACTATATAAATAAGCGTGTGTCAAATATTTCTCACTATAATATGCGTCTGCAGTGATTCATAAAAGCGAACGTGATCCTTGTTAAAATGGAACTGATATGAAAAGAATCTTCTTTTACGTCTATTTTTTCTATTTAAGACTAAAATTCACGAATGAAGACATAATTCGCAACAAACTCTCGTAATTATGTAAAAATATGTATCTAAAGAATTGGCATAAATATAAGAGATACCCAATGTATGAATTTTTAGAAACACGTTTACGATAGGATCAATTCGTCGAACATATTTGACCAGACTACGAATCTGCAAACAATTTCATAAAAATTAGCATGCAACTAATGTGAGCAACGAACTCACATCAATTTTCCTACTTCGTGTCAGATGCCTGTCTCTTCAAAGTCTCGATCCGCTTGTAATAGGCTCCGTAACATCACGTAAACGAGCACCATTTGAGACCAGGTCTAGGTCGATAGCGACCTCCACGTAACGCTTTCGAACATGATTGAATCCTAATAACCATTACGTCGGACGTCTCAGAGTTTCGAGCATTAAGTGGCCGTCGTAAATCTAAACTGTCTCGATATCTCGCTCTTGACCACACATATACACGCACCGATGCAGAGCCTTGTACGTAATCATTACGTCTCCGATTTGTCGCCTTGTGTCACGTGAAACTGTGGTTAATATGCATTACATACGGAAACGCTGTTATCTGTTAAATATGTATACAAGAAAAAGAAAAAAAAAGAAGAAGGAAAAGAAGGAAAGTGAAGGGAAAGAGGAAAGTAAGTTTCATCAGGGGCCTGTTACTGGAGTCATCAGTAAAGGCTAGTGAACCCATCAATAAAGACTCGTTCAGACGTGTCGAGTAATTTAGTCGAGCGACGAATAGTCATCTACTATTAAGTGATTTACTGCATGCAAAGTACTCGCAATTAGAAAAGTTGAGTTACAGATTTAATTGGCTAGCGGTGGAGAAAGCTTAAGCGTCGACGTACGGCAAGTTGCTAAATTATTCGTCAAATCACTGGATGTCTGCACGAGCCTTAATATCGTGCTGTATAGCAAAATCGTACCTTGGAAGTTCCGCATAGCGGAAGTCAAGTTACAGGAGATATTCGTACGAAAGGAATGATTAGTGAATACTATTGAGAAATTGTCTGTCGGTGCATATTCCTTGTTTAGCAATATAATCAGTTGTGCCAGCATTGTGACAATCAACAGTAACGGCGATTCAAAATATGCTAATAGAATGTCTCTAAATTGTACATTTGCAGTTTTGTAAATTTCGATAAAGCGTAGAATCTGCAAAGCAGATCTTTGTATCTTTGTGCTATGATGATCATTTAAAATGTCTTCTGATTAAAATATCACGAGCATCAAAATATTTATTCGGAGACTGACGTATTTGCGGGTTACGCACAAACGTCTTACGAATTTAATTTTCTTTGTGAATTCGTCGCGTTGCCCTGCAGTCTCGATGTTGCTCTTGAACAATATAAGCGATGTCTATTGATAAATAATATTGATACAATTATCATAAAGATTAGCGAAAACGTACATAGACTAAAATCATCTGAGTGGCTGCATCGTCCTGCTCTCGTGCTTGTCGATCTTCAGTGATTGATATCTCTCCAGGAAATAAATATATTAAATAGATTCTTCTGAAACATCCGAAACATTTTTTTATCATCTCGAGACCTTCGTGTCTCTTCTACATGTACGTTTCTGTTTACCTGTCCTTGTATTATTTGTTAAGAAAATATTGCTCAGAAGTAACACCGAGATTGTAGGACAGCACGACAAATGTACGAAGGAAAATAAAGTAAGATATTTTTGGGAAATCCGCAACCACACAAGTGTCCTTATGGACGGGAATGTATGCGACAATTATAAAATCGTGAAAAGGTTACATAAAGAATGGATATAGAATCGAACGACGATAATGCATATAGCTCGCTCCTTGTTCCTGAATTTCGAGCCAAAAATAGCGCAGGAACGAACCAGAGCCACAGTGTCCCGCTGTAATTATTTTCTATTTCCAAGAATTTTTTTTTAATTTTTTTAAAACCGCTGATGATATAACACGAAAATCGTTGAGTGAACCAAGCGCTAGAGAAGAAAGGGCATTTCAAAAATGTTCTCAAGATTGAAAGAGACGTTGGCGTAAGTGTATTGTGTTGAACAGAGGTCGAAGAGAGCAATTTAAAGTTAAGAGAACAAAATACGCATGTACTTTCTCAAATAAATAAAAGTTGCTCTCTGAAATAAAGAAAAATCCAACTTTTTGATCGCATCGCCGTTCTACCTACGTTCGACGCAAGAAAATAGTAAATTTTTATACTCGACGACGACAAAGCAATTGTTTGTACTATAATGCAGACGCTGGAATTCGAGATGCAAATGCATTGTCTCGGCGCGTAGTTGGCGCAGACGTTACCAGCGTAATCCATCAAAACATCGTATATTCGATTACGCTGTACAATCAGCGAACCCCATAAATTACACGTGCCAATTAGCACGACATTGTCCAGCACAACGTGTATAACAATTACATAGGCGGCCTGAAAAACTGTGACGCGTTAGATCGTCGTCGGTTATTGTATCAGGTTGAAAAGACTACGCTGCCAGCGTCGCCTGTGAAAACCGGAACTTGTCATTCTTGTCTGCTTGCCGCATGGCGGAAGCTGAAAATACGAGTAGACGGCTGATGTACATCGTGCCGAGAATTTTGCAGTCTTCGAGACGCGTAAAGGTAACAGTCGACATCTATTTTCATAAATCTAAAGAGATCATTCTTAACTGCAATTTGCTGTAATTTTCGCCATTTTGCCGACGCTATTTCCTTCCTCTCCTCTTGACCGAACTATTCTCATGAATTTACGATCACTTACTCTCTCTCTCTCTCTCTGTCGTCTATATGTGCTTTTCTCTACTCTTACCCTATCCTTGTCGTATAAATAATTTAGTTTGCCTTTTACGTTCTTCAGCAGGTGAATAGTATATATATAAAACTAGTTCGATTAACTGTCTAAAACCGTGGGTTGAGCAGTGAGCTCGTTCGCCTTTCACAGTGTACGAAAAATTATTTAGGTTGTTTAAAACACGCGCAGACGTATGTGGATTTCTTTTATGAAAAATGTTAAATAAAAGGATAGGATGAATATGAGAATTCTTGATTAGACGGATATTATATTCATATGAAATATTTAATATTAGAACTACCGATAGGTAACACGAAACTATTTCTAGCAAAACCAGTGAAAATGACTGGTCTTTAAAAAATACGTAATAATAGAATATTTGTATATTTATTGATTTATTACTTTCTTACAGAAGCAATTCCATGTTATGTAGTACAATTTTTGTATTATTAATCCATCTGGGTTCATGACCCCTAAACGAGGGTTGACATGATACACAGTAAAAATTGTAAAAACGTGTGACAAGTTGTACAAAACGAGGAAACTGGTTAATTGGGGTTCGATAAACAGATTGCCCCTTTTACACTTTGACAAGTATTAGCTATCAGTTTGATCGGTATTGGTATAAGTAGCCTTGATACACAATTATTTTCAGTTTGAATACATGAAAAACAAAATAAAATTCATTACATTATTCTTTTAGTTATCGTTGCGAAAGTCATTACACGGTCGCGGAAAAAAAATATAGCATGAAGTAGGAATTTTAAAATAAAATTATAAAACCAGTCAATTTGGCTGGTGTGGTAGTTCTAGTGCTAATGCGCTCTATAAGAAAGAACATGAATGTATTAGTTTTAATAATATAGATATCGAATGATGAAATGAATGTTTGAAATAAATAGACGAAATTAATGTTAAACATCGATTTAATCTGATAAATTTTCCAACGTGCGTATCACCGATTATGCTTGCCACGATTACATCGTTAATACACGAAATACTTCGCGTGTACTCTGTCGGCGAACGCCAATAATGACTGTTCGATCAGCTTTGACACGAAATCGACAGAATGGGTCGTGTCAGTTTAACGGCTACGTAACTTTTCCGATTACGACTTTTAGAACTGCACGAGTGGCATCAAGTTTAATACCGCAGACGGTGGAGAGAGAATCGTAACCCGGAGCTACGTGTCGATAAGGCTTCTCCACTTTCTGTGTGCGCTCGCCCATCGTTTAACACGCGTATGTACTGTCGTTCAATTAGATTTTCTAATGTACGAACTTTATGGTTAAAAAGAGAGAGAGAGCGTATTTAAGATTTTTTTATTTTGATCAAAGGATTAGGTAGTCTTCTGTGACTTTTTCAGTTTCAATCCACTTTGTAAATTAGCTTCGGAGGAATGTTTTCCATTTTATGGAAATATTTGTGCAGAACGTGTTAGTATGAACGAGTAAACGCTCAACTTAATAGGCAACAGAAGTATTGGAAGTAATGGAAGCTCTCAATTTATATCGACTTTGACTACGCGAATAAATATTTGTTTTTAGAGTTGTTAACTGCACGTGATTTCGTCTCCATTTGATATAGAAATGATTAAGTTTGAGAAAATTTCTCAAAAATTATAAATAAACTTTTAGCTTATATGTTTGTAGCCAACTTTGCCAACAATCAAATTTGCTGAAACTTTCTCAACCATTTTTTGTACGCCTTTCCTTTGCAATTTAATATAGCGATCGTATAAGTACAATTGAAAATTCTGGAAATTTCTGTTTCTCGTATTTAATATGCTTAATTTCATTTTCATTAAATAAGTGTTAACTTTGTCATTAAATTTGCTGTTTGACATTTATTCGTGATAACTATATAAGGGCATCTGCATAATAATGACAAGAAACAGTTTACAGGCAAACTGCAAGACCGGAACAATAGAGGAAGAATTTGCTTTCCGAAACAATTAACTCTCAACAATTATTCATTATATTCTAAGAGCGAGGTTACGTCTTCAATGTGCAATCTTCTACGCTAAAGAATGTTGAATTATGGCATTGCATATGTAATAGTAATCACAGCGATAGTGATCAAGATTATGCTCCTTATGAAAAGTAAAAGTGATACATTAAATACAAATGCATACAGAAGAAAATGAGAGTCACAGACGCTCACGAAGACGAACGGAGATAAAAATAGTAAACGTTGATCGGTCGAGGATACAAATCAGATTTTTATCGCATCAAAATACATTTTCGAAGATTGGGAATTAAAAAAATATCGCTGAAACACTTCGTGACTCGGGAAAATCCTATCTCACACGTTCAGACGCTGTAAAAATCTAGCACAATTTATTCACTTTCACCCTGATTAAGAACAGAAGAAACAGAAAAGTACGAAACATAATGTTACAAAAATTACATACATCCCAGTAGCTGCATGAAATAATAAAAATAATGAGCTGAATATTATATTAATATCTTGTACTGCTACGTAAATACCCTATAACAATTACTGATATAATTTTGGCTCAAGGTTTCCGTGAGTCAAGTGTTTGAATTTTCTTCATTCCTCATAGAAATACACGAATAATAATCGTATCGTTATGTACTTGAGTATAGATAATTTTGTAACAAAATACGTTTTTAATTTCTTCGCCAAACTTGATACAGAAAATTCATAGCTGACTGTATAATATTTTATAGCTTCATTTTATATTCACTGTATGACGTCTATTTCCTTACTTGTACCATCGATAGGTATAGACATGTCAGTAATCTATGACACGATGCACGAGCAATTCATGGACACGAGGTCCAGTTCCCCTTGGGCCTAGTCCCTTCGTTAACCTGCGTCACCACTTTGTCAATCCCACCTATCAACGTAGGTAGAATACTCGGAGCCCTAGGAGGACTAATCAATCGAAACTGTCTATCTATTGACTAGTCGTGTCACCGTCTGCTTTTCGTAATTAATTATAGATCGATACAGCAAATAGCCATGGAACTAGGCTCGAACGAGATACCCAGCAAGATGGCATTGAAAAATTCCAATGTACATAAAATACAATCTTTCCTTGAAAACGATACATATTACTGATAATGATATATATTATAATAATACAACATAATATAACGATAATGAAATATATCGAGTTGATTTATAAGAAGCGTATCATTTGCTGGGAATATTAGAATATTCATGTTACACGTGTTGGAAAATTCCAATAAATTTTACGTCATAGCAGATGTTTATGTATTTATCTTAAATTCAAAGTAAAAATACACGAAATGCACAGAATGCATATAATATGAAGAAACACATAAAACATTCGAAGTAGAACACCCGCTATAATATTTAGTAGATGAAACAAATCTGTATTTAAATTCCATCGCTTTTTACCTGTATTCTCAAAAATATAAATTTGTATAAAAATCCGCACTCTAATTATAATGCAAGACTCATATAAAAAACAATTTTTAATATTTCGTTTGATCCAATCTGTATATTTGCATGCAATTTCAAACGATGTTTAAATAAATAATTTAAAGAAATTAATCAGGTGGAAATGGACCTGGATTTAGAAACCCTAATATTTTAACTCGAAATTTAACTTACAATCACGTTCGAGCTGCCAAGGTATCGGATACTTTAATGAACGATAAAATCGTCTGAATAGGTGATCCTCTAATTAGTTCGAGCATCGCTCAAGACTTTAAAGATTCCCAAGGTTTCCAGAATTTTCAAGCTTTTGACATTAATTAAGATTACGTTCTAAAAGTCCAGGGTTAAAAGAGTCGTCAAAGAGGTTTAAATTAAAACAATATTTTAAAAAATTTGAAATTTCGGTATACATTGTCTCAAGACGTTTCATAGATAATGTCCAATGCCCTTTACTTAAGATTGCTTTAGAATTTAGGTCAATCGTCTTTGTCACCTTAATTAATAAAATCTTCCCTTACCTCTAAGAAAAGAGCTCATTGTCAATTAAACGCTTTTAAAATTTTTAATTACGGTTCCTAAGTATAAAGGAATAGAATTATTTTTATTCTACGAAAAACGTTCAAAGCCGTTTAAAACTTAATATAATTATTATGTTATTATATATAATGTTACTATCTCAAGAATATTCATAATCTTAAATAACTTTTTCTTCTTTTCTGCAAAATTTACATCTATACACATGTTTAACATATATTTTTCTAACCTACGTCAAATTTGTTTAATCAAATTACACACAATTAAATTGATTTTGACGGTATTAAAGTTTTTCCAGGAATGCAACAAAAATATCTTTACTCGTCGTTTAACGTTATTCGTACGAATAATTAAACAAAATAATCTAATCCACGTAATAATAATTTTTAATTCAAAACGTGAAAAACCTTCAGCTATAAATCGTCATTTTTATTATCTCCTGTAGATCATGACTTTATACAACCACTTTGCTCTCGTTATTCCACTATTTCTCGGGCCAAAATTTTATATTCCCAAAGAGACGAGCATCCATTTAAATGTACTGTCACTGAGAACGATCACTCGTACGAACCATTTTTCTACTGGCAAAGCGACGTTACACATACGGATACAGGACACACAAAGGAGCAATAAAAATTCTGATAAATATGTAAATATGGCAACAAAAACCTATCCCTTCAGAATACGCTGGAAATAAAATAACCGGGCAAATAAAATTTATAACCTTCCTCCTTTTCTCTACTGTTCGAAACCATATTATAAATCAATCTTCTTGTACAAATTTTCACTTGTTCGACGTATTTCTATACATTTTGTTGTAAAGTGTATAGAATAAAACTTCGTAAAATAAATAAATGCACGGGCATAAATGTGTACATAGTGTATATGTACGTAACATACACGAACAAAAATTTATTATTAAATTCAGCGTGATCCCGAGTAGAAAATATCATCTATAAATGTATCCTTCAAATCCAATATTTGTTTGGATATTCGTACTCTTCAATAGTCGACATCAGCTTTCACATACCATACTGGACACAAGTATTATTATACTTATCGATATTTAATATAAATCTAACGTTTCATTTCATAGTTGGTGGTTTCTTGACGAGTGTTCGAACGATACATATTATTGCCAATATTATTGTCAATATTCAGGGTCCTCAAGATTATCGTACGTAAGACATCGTCTACGTAATCAGCATAAAAAGATTTACACGTACAGATGCTGCACGTTGAAACAATAAAAAATAATTCACACGAACCGTGTTTTATAACGAGATTTATGTTGGAATAATTCTGTCGCGAGATGGAAATAGTTGAAGAAATCTCAACTATTCACAGAGCTCGATATTTGACGTTGAATTTTGTATTCTAATCCTTAAATACTTCCAGTCAAACGTCTTTAGTCTCCTGTTCCTTTCCATTTTCATCATTTCGTACACGTCCTGTGACGTTATAGCAGATAGGATCTATCGAAGAAGAAATTCGCTGTAACTCGAAAACAAGCGCAAATATAGCCGTACGTCTATAAGAGCCTTTTTATTGCTTCTACGTGCAGAATCCATTATCGAAGTGGTTGGCTGATATCACGGTACACCCTGTATGTTACCGATACACTGCTGAGAATGCTGAATATTGAAAATGACATTGATAATAATATCGATCATCTGAAGGCTTCTTTAGGGTCATAGAACCCTATCTTTATTAGCGTTTTATCACTTTCAAAGGCAGACAACGTGTTGAAACGCTTCCATATACAAGATAGACATAGATAATATCAACGCAATGTGTACCCTGAATATTGACAACAATATTAAAAACAATATTGACCGTCTGAACGCTGCTTTAAGGTCATAGACCTTTATCTTTGTTAGTGTTTTATCACTTTCAAAGCCGGGAAAGGCTTCCATATACAAGATGGACATAGTTGATATCAATACAGCGTGTACTCTGAATATTGACGATAACATTGACAATTATATTTGAATTGAATGCTTCTTTAGAATCGTACAATTCTATCTTTGATAGCGTTTTGTCGTTTTTAAAGGCAGGCAAGGTGTTGAAACGCTTCTATCTACAAGGCAGATAGATACTTCAGCTTGTACACGCTTCGGGCTATACAAGGCTCAGCTCGAATGGCGTACGCTTTTTCTTGTCGCTGCTCGTTAGCATTGCCGGTATTCTTCGGCTCGAAGTTGCGGTAAATCGTTACTTTGATTGCGTGCACGGTTCTTATCGGTAGGTGTGTTATCTTAGCGGACTGGCAGGGCTTTTCTTACTTTCTGTTCCGTGAAAACCGTTTGTTTACTTTTCTAAGATGCTGCAAATTCAATGCATCAAATTGCACGTAGACACGCGTGCTCTCGCTTGAGAGGCGCATCTAATATCGTCTACCTTTCATTATAAGGCAATTCGCCATGTAAAGAAGAGAACACATCAAACGCGAAATTGTTTCTTCGTGGAAATTTAGCACTGGACTGCTGGTTGCTTCTTTGATGGCAATCGACAAGGGAAATTTCCGAAAGAGATAAAGAACGACGAAACGATAGTAACGATCCTGCGAACGAAGCGATCTGCGTTCTGACGACTATGTTTCTAAGTGTTTCTAAACAAACGTTTCTAAGAAACACGATGAAAAATAGCACGATCAAGATCACAGGTGTGTGTACTCCTCTTTATGTTATCGGCATTAACGATTATCAGGAAAATCGATTGCTATTCCTTAGTGCATATCTATGCAGGAAGCAGTTTTGGAAAAGATCTTGAAAATTCATTGCGTGTCGTGTACGTATGCACTTAGGCTACGTACATGGCTAACATACACTTTGTCCAACCACGTCGTTGTAATGTCTGTTATCATTGAGATACGTCTATGTGGCTTTCTCGAAAGATATTAACAATCTCGATCAATTACAGTACAAACTAATAATTATGTATATAGATATACATATGTGAAGACTTAGATAGGAAAAACGTCTCGCATTACCAAGAATGCATGCGCGTAACTGCAAATTTGTATGTTTTTAAATAAACGCGTTACCAGTCTCAGACATATCCAATCTTTCCATTATAAAAGTTTAATAATTACCTGAACATAGATGCCAGTAATGTGGTTATTGAAATATTCGTTGTTGGCTATGGCATCTCGTAGCAATAACGATGTATCACTCGTGACTAATGCATACTTGAAAATAATCGGAGAATGCAAACAACGTTGTTTATCAGACATTACAAAACATTTCCTTCGTCGTTTAATTGTAAATGTTATTTGTAACTAACACATAGCTACAAGTAATCAGAGAATGCAAAAGAACGTTTTTTATCCAACATTACGAAACATTTCCTTCGTTATTTAATTACAAGTTGCACCTAAATGGAATTGGTTTGTCTCGTCTCACTTTTCCGCGTGATTGTTGCACTAGGACGACGATATGTGCTTTACGTGAATTATGACAAATATATTTTTCAGATCAGAAACGCACGCGTGTCATAAAAATAAATATCGACGAGAATTTATTAATTGAACCTAGTTTCTACTTAACCGTATTGTTCTCTTCTAAAAATTTCTTCTTGCGATAAATTCGCTACATTTAATCTGCAGATGTATTCTCGTTTTATAATACTTCTTGACGTACATACAATATAATAGTATGCAACGTTTGCAACAGTTTTAACGTGACTTATATCATAGGTTGTTATTAATGTTCTGTAGTCATGCAATGATAATGACAGTACAGTAACGAGGACTATAGCCAATTAATTTAAAAATAAAATAAGATAACATTTTTACACCATTCTTGCTCCATGTTTTAAATAATTCCGTCTAGTTTGAATCTTTGGATTCTGTTCACGCGATGTTTCTGCTTTCCATAAATACTCCATTAAAATGAAAGTCTGTTCTAAAAGTTTTATCCTTCTCTGAAATAACCATTATTTCACCTAAAACACGCGATGTTCTGTTATTATTCACAGAATAATAAACAATGCCTTCTGCCGCCAATTACTCTACCGTTTTCATGTATTCGAAAAAAACATTTACATTCGATATTAATTAAAGATCCTATCGAAAGAGATATGCACTTCTGGAAAACATTTAGTGGAAAATTAACCATAGCGTATAATGTTTCATTAACATCGACAACCATTGATCCAATGAAAAACATAAAGTTCAACCAATGATCGCTTATCGTTCTCAAATTAATACAAACAGGCGTGATCGTATTTTTTCAACTAAACGATATCACAAGCACGGCCCTGAGTATCGTGTTCCAAAATGGAAAATGCATTTCGTCGATAACAGGATGAAAAGTTAGGCTGCTGACAATTGAAAAATCACCAACGCGTTCACTGTGGAAAATACAAAAAGAAGGATCACGCGCCTCCGTGACCACGGTTCAAGCGCAATTCCTCGAAGAAATTCGCTCTTGACATTCTGCGTCTAATAGGGTCAAAAGAATTGAATCAGCAGGGTCGCATAATTCGGTGGTTAAAACTAGCGGCAGAGAAGCGCGGTTTATAGAGGTGCGGCAGACTCGCCTTGCGGTCCGACCTCGTCCTTGTTGTTAAGCATAATTGCTATTTATTGCGCGTGGCTTCGCAATTGTACCATGCTGCCTGTAATCCTAGCTGTTACTGGCGTGTTTTAGCGGCGAGTCGACCGCCTTCGGCCACCTTTTCTGCCAGGGCTTATCCTTGTCTCAGCGACGATCGTTTCATCGGCAATCATTTCAATGACACGATCTTAGCCACATCGAATCTCCACGACAATGTCTACTCATCGTTAGCGACACTAAACTCCAATCTTCACTGGATTTTGTTAATCGAGAAGTGTTTTGTGCTTTTGGATAGGAACGAATGGCAGGATCATCGTCGTTGTTTCGTTGTCCTCGGTCGACGAAATGTAGTCGACCGCCTTTGGCCACCTTTTCTGCCAGGGCTTATCCTTGTCTCAGCGACGATCGTTTCATCGGCAATCATTTCAATGACACGATCTTAGCCACATCGAATCTCCACGACAATGTCTACTGATCGTTAGCGACACTAAACTCCAATCTTCACTGGATTTTGTTAATCGACAAGTGTTTTGTGCTTTTGGATAGGAACGAGTGGCAGGATCATCGACGTTGCTTCGTTGTCCTCGGTCGACGAAATGTAGTCGACCGCCTTTGGCCACCTTTTCTGCCAGGGCTTATCCTTGTCTCAGCGACGATCGTTTCATCGGCAATCATTTCAATAATACGATCTTAGCCACATCGAATCTCCACGACAATGTCTACTGATCGTTAGCGACACTAAACTCCAATCTTCACTGGATTTTGTTAATCGACAAGTGTTTTGTGCTTTTGGATAGGAGCGAGTGGAAGGATCATCGACGTTGCCTCGTTGTCCTTGGCCGACGAAATGTAGTCGAAACCGATACCGATTCTTCTTAAGTCGGATTTTCAGCAGAAACACTGTTTTTAAATTTGCTCGCGTGTGCGACTGATATTTGCTTAGACTAGATTTTCGAGCGCACGAACGACGCGTTTGCATGCATGTCACGTCAGTGTTACACACGCACAGCCATAAATAGAACGCAAACTCATACAATACTAGAATCGTATTTTGGCCGAACTTGTTGTAAACAGTTGGTTAACCTCTGCGTCGATCGTTGTTGTTGTCGGTCGAGTCTATTATTAGTCGAGTCTACTATCGGTCAAGTCTACCATCGGTCGAGTCTACTATCCGTGAAGTGTAGTGTCGTTGAGTTTCTGTCCTTGCAGACAGTGTCAGTCAATACTGTGTCAATCAAATGATACGAATCTTTTTGCCAGCGGTGCTTATTGTAGCCTTGCCAACGAATGCATAACCAGGTCTTGGCACTCCCTAGGGAAAACCTGCGAAGATCGAGTGGTGAAAAATCAACATGGAATACAAGAAATTCCCAGTTCTGTGTATACGTCACATGCTACGAATGTCTATGACAAAGACAGAGAATGGTGGGATGTCAAACAGTTGGGATCGCTTCGAATCTGTATAGTATACGTGGTGACAATTTCGAATAACTTGGAACAGGATTCGAAGCTTAAAACTCTTAAAAGTCTTGATCAGCCTTGAATCTTAATAAGCCTTGAGTCCTTGAACTCTGTTGAGTCGTGAACGTCTTAAAAGTCTTGACGTGGGATATTCGATACTTTGGCCTGAGAGTTCGAGAGTGGAAATGATGTTTAGACCGCGATGGAGATTCTACGACTACGGTTCTACGTGGCTCATCTTATTGAAAGCTAATCAGAAATGAAGTTGTCCAAAGTAGTTGTCACTTTCACGATAGAACACGATCAAGATTTTCAAGACTTGCAGCATGAGCAAGATTCGAAACACTTTAAAGACTCGAGGACTACTAAGATTCAAAACTGACTCAAGATTCTTAAGAACTTTAAAAGCTTCGAAACCCGTCCGAAGTGACTCAAAATTATCACCACGTATGCGATACAGATTCGAAGCAATTCCAACTGTTTGACATCCCACCATTCTCTGTCTCTGTCTCGGACATTCGTAGCGAGTCACATTTTCGTAAAACAAGGTTCTTCTTGTCTTCCATATTGACTTTTCGCCACTCAATTTTTGCACGGTTTTTCCTACGATCCGATATACGACAATACGAACGTGAAGACCAGTTTAGATGATGGTGGTCGTGTCGTTTCTGGAGCTTCAGCGTCGTTGTCTGCAGTCATCGCTACTGTCAGCATCGCCATTGCAATGACTAACAGTGCGACAAGTCGCCGTTAGAAACACCGAGCAGAGATGACCGCTATATCGGTATTTGTGTTTACCGTGAGACAAGCCACCGTGATCCGATCATTACGATTTCACGGTCAGGACGAGTAGAATTTGCGTTAGCAAGCCGCTGTTGCGGCTATATTTTTATTATAAACGCCTTTGCAGCGTGTCGGCCATAATCAAACTCGTATAGTATGGGTAGATGGAATCGAGGCCATCAGCATAAATATAGTGCGATTCAATTGTACGAGTTTCTTACAATTAGACCTCTCAATTTGCAAGTGAAATTTCTCTTTCGTTTCTGTTCACACGTGAATTATTTAACGTTTCTATTGTACTAATTATTATTCACAGAAGCAGCTTAGTTTCTATTAGAAAGCAACCATGTGTCTCGTGCTAATTTAATCCTACTACGTTCTTTTCATTATTTTCGACCTAATTATATTCCTCTAACGTTGAAACATACCTTCATTTTGATGGAAATGAAAAATCGTTACTGCCTCTCTCTCTCTCTCTGTAAGTTTGCGTTAATTTGCTTATGACGTTAGGAGTATTTTTTGCGTTAAAATGACAGGAAAATTGAGATATCGGAATTTAAGAATCGGCAGCTGCCACTTCTTTCAGTGTCTGGCAAAAATCCAAGTCTAAATGTACATATTTCCTGTATAACATAATCTCACGTGACATAAGCGTATTTTGTATAATATTCAATTAATAGTCAATGACAAAGTATATTATATCTACTTATACTCTAATTTTAACACACGTTTTTCGAAGCTTTAGTAAAAGGACGAATCAATCATCTAAAAATTCTAACAATTTTAAGTTCATCGTAGATATTTATTTTTGTTTCGTGCTAATCGTGTTTAATTAAAGCGTTAGCCTGTTAATTGGGGGGTCGACGTAGCTTAACATTAGAATTACCAATCAATCATAGGCACAATAAATTCTTTCTACGAGGGTGTCTTGTCTTTTTACATTTACGCAAACGTCAGGTTGTTTCATTTACATGGAAGATAAATTACGTCATATCTACATGTACGAGGAATGGAACCGACCTCACTGAGATTGATTTGTCTTCATTAACTCTCTGAATTCCGTGATTATAGAAGTTTGTGTAGTTACACACCTCGGGAAGCAGATTAAACAACTATTTATGTCGTAGATTAATTTTAATAATTCTACTCAAATACTGCGCTATAGAAACGGAATACGCGAGCCGATTTTACAAATCACTTGCACCCATTTTGCGTTTATTTAATATCTGGTTATTAGCGATTCAAATGCTCTTTAGCCATTTATGAACTCGTATTAGCTTCTGCAAATTTAGTAATAAATTAATAAGTTGTTCGTACTAACTACAACTTTCTGGAAAATGTACTTCGCAATCGATTCATGATGTATATTCCTCGTTTTACTCGTTTAATGTCATATTTATAACGAGCGTTATCAACAATCAGGAGAAGAATTGAATCTTTTTTATGTTACGACTTTGCATAAAATTGCCAACAAGTGTATTGCATAATTACTAAATTACCTTATTGTTGTCGTATCTTTACATATTTGTATCTACATAGGTATACGTACTTTACACACACAGACGCTAGAAAATGTATTTCTACGTACGTTCATTTTCCAATGAATCGTCTCTTTTTAGCAAATTCTACGTTTCATTTTCATGGTTTCAATTTTTCGTAATCACACCAAGGTACAACTAACCGACACGAAATTTAATGTACTTGAACCTAATTGCTTGGTATACAAATGCCACGATAGGAACAACAAATGGTGTACAAATTGTACTTTTTCCAGCCATTACATGTATGAAAGTTGCACAAAGTTTATAAATCCTATTTCTCATTTTCATTTCATTATAAATGTCGCTTTATCACGTTAACGGTAAACAATTTTATACAGCCGTCTGGCAACTGGCTTGTGAGATATTTCCTACAAATAGAAAAACGAAATATACGCCACCAACGATACTCGATCAATTCGTTATTATGACATTCGTATGCATTTCACGCTGTATTCGCGGTATCGTATTTTAAAACACGTAGCTCAGAGGTGGAAACCGAAAATCAGGCGAAAATGTCTGTCGTGGAAAGAAGTGAAGCAAATTGAACACAATTTTTCCCCGGTAGAACGTACAGAGCGTCGGTTGCGATTAAAAATTAGTATATCTTTTAAAAAGCTGATGGAATCAGAAAAATATTCCTGAAAAACTTGCTCGTTTAGCCGATCAAGGGCTAACGTCGCATAAACGCGACATTAGCGATTTTTCTCAGTCAATTTACGTCATCGAATTCAGTTTTCGTACGATATGCCGGTGAAAGAGAATTTTAAAGATCCACTCCATATTTTTATCGTGGTTATTTCTTCCGTGTAGATTTTCCCATTTTATGAAATACAAAGAAATTGATAAATCATCGGTTGGTCCTTTATAAGACGTGATAATTTAGCACAAATAAATTTTATGCAGATGAAACGTGAAGAAAGTTTTTTTTTATTTATTTATTTGAATTTTACAATTTGTCCAGTAGGACATTTGGTAAAATATTATAGCTTAGTGGTATAATAAAATAACACGTGGATGGCTACCCCCAGTGAGATACCATCTTCGAATCTGAGGAAGAAGTGAGCTGCAATGTTCGCTACAAAGCTCGATGTATCAATAGAAACACGTTTGAAACTCCGAGCATATATGCCACGTAATTATCGTAAATGTTTTTAAATTTGAGACTTAGATTTTAGTTTTACAAACTAGTTTTTAAACCTACATTTTAATTTACAGTTCGTTTCTTTTAGTGAAATATTTACTTTGATTCGTAATGCGACAGTGTTTGTTATGATGGGCTGAACAATGCAAAGCACTAAGTATAGCGTATCACAGAGCAGGATTTTTCGTTTAAATTCTGCGGGGGCGTAAATCCCGCTACGCTTGATCGCCACCATGATTTGCCACGCATTTGCTTTAACCTCTGTGATGTTACTCACAAAGACCGTTGACTGACAAACTCGCGAGTAACAGTGATATACACGTTTATTATTCAAGCGGTAACTACAGGGTGGACAATATATAATCGACTAATTTCAAAGTGGCGCCATTCCGTAGAAAATGGATTCGTATTTCGATCTACGATTTGAGAACCGTACGACTCGGTCCACGTTGTTGGAATTCTCTCATGATCTTTCTGCGGATTTTTATAAATACAGTTACATTTATATTCTAATTATCTCACACGTTCAATTGCCACACGAATTTTATATATCCCCGCCTTTTTTCCGCGAGGAGGAGAAAATATAATTAACAGAGTGAAATCTAATTTTTGCAAAATATCTACTCGCTTTCGTCTGACAATGTTACCTACGTCGTTCACAAATTTCAATTTTCCATTCCATGAAATTTATCTTATTCTAATCATTTAACAAAATTTGGTAACGTGGGTCTGCAAGTTTCGCTCAAATCAAGTCATTACTGCCAGTTGGCACGAAAATAGTTCATCTATAAATATATACGTCAAATAAAAAAATCATATCTGCATTGAAAATTGAAACTGAACATATAACAGTTTATATTTCGGACGTATGCGAAATTGATGCCTGGTTGTTAAATACCAAAAATCATTTTTTTTAAACCACCTTTTTACCAGGTACGCCCACTCTAATTAACGCGACAGCGTGGCAGTGAACGTGTTAATAACATTTCAAACTACAATGTCGCTTATACGCAGCATCGAGTGGCCACGAGTTAATAAACCGGTTTAATACGCGCTGGTTTACGTAATTTATATCAGCATATTAGGCGACGATACGCGGAAGAGTTATTTCAAAAATACACACACATGGACACAACGGAGCGTGAAAATGTCGCGACTAAATGCCACTGCAATCCGTTTGTTTTGGCTAACAGTCGGCCAAAACTGTCACGCACTAATGACTCACTAAATTTCATCGTGCGTTTTGCAGCATGCAATGCGCGACTATCGGATGTTGTGGTTCTCTAGCGGCTTCGTTTTAATTCGTTTCATTTTTATTCCATGTCTCGTAATTCTTCGTAAATTTCCTAACACCGCAACCTCTCTGCTGGATGGTATACCGTTTTGTCTTTATCGTTCGCTTCTTTTTCCCCTCGGTCCTCCTGCTCGGTTTTTCGAGACAGAACTTCGAAACTATTCGGTGGCGTTCTGCTGCGAATTCTTTTCAGCGGCTACCAAGGATCTCTGTAATGTAATTATAATATAAAAGCGCTGGAAAATCTCGACCAGTGTTAATTCTTGTCACATCGTCTCACGAGCACAGGACTTCGCGGAATGCGCTGGTCTTGACAACTACTAAGAACTTTGATATAAATATAAAACTAACGAAAGCTCATGCGATGAATAATCTTCGCGTTTTCATTCCGCTCTTCGTTTTAAGACTGTTTCATCGTATTGCCAGCAACGTGAACTTCCTTGAATTTTTATGGCCCTTTTCTTTCCTGTTAAGTTTGAACTGCAACGCCACGATACAGTACGAATACGCTACGTCCTATAACTATAAAATTAGAATTAACTACCCATTGTTTGATTTTTATCGTATTCTCAGTTCAATTTCTGTAGAATAAAATATTCTGTTACGATGATTTTATAGTTATGGGATAAGAATAACTTGGCTTATCCTATCGTCCCTTTTTTCTTTCTTCTTTTTCAAAAAGAAGATATCTTTTCCCATACGACTTCGAATATGGCAAATATCTCCTCCTGTCACGTTACACATGAAACTTGGAAGCTTCTGGATAGTTGCCATAGTTGTGACACGCACTGTTTTTATTGTATATAGTTTTAACATTCTTTTTAATGCGAAAAAGCCCACTCGATGTTGTACAGTCTTTTTTTATTAAAATAATAATCTTCGTGGTATTATCATATATCTACAAATATATAATTAACAGAGTGCAAGTTTTTACGTATAATTGGTACTTTTATAAAGCTAATTAATTAAATGGAATCTTTGAAGTAGAAATCTTGCTTCGTCCACTGAATTTTACAACAGATGCTATAATTTCGATATTTCGTATATTTGTGCATATTTGCAATTTTAAATTTTCTATAAATGCATCAAAATTCGCAGTCCAAAACGTCTTAGGAACTTGTTATTAACGTTCTAGCAAAAGATAATGGTTCTCGTTAGGATATTAACTGCGTTTCAAAGATTTCCTTTTAAACCTGTAATCTTAAGCATGGCAACGTCTACGTGATTGACAAGCGAGCAAAAAGTATTATACATCGTCAGAGCTGCGACATTTTTAATCTTCCCGTGTGCTTCAAAGCCGCCCACATACACCTGTCAATCACCTGTCATTGCTGTATGCACAAGTTCATCCAGCTCATTTTTTCTTCTCTCAATTATATCCTGCGTTTGATATTTGCCGTGTTTTATCACGCAACATGAACTGTTTCTCACGGTTATACATTTTCTTTCTCGCAACTCGCAACAAGCGTCGGTCTCCTGATTCCGTTCAACTTCGCTTTTTATAAAGCGAGTAATTTCACATAGTCCAGGTACACGATTAACACGATCCTGTATGTACAAGATCCTGTTGAATTTCACTTTTTGAAAACTGATCAATTCAATCACCACGAGTCCTGTTCTCCAACTCCATTTTTCGAAAAGCGATCATTATCCAGGTACATGATTAACAGGTATTCGATACCTCGGGGCAGAAATCTTATTGTCATAAATTTATTTATTACAAGGAAACAGCACGTTTAATTGCACATTATACATAAGGAAATTGTGAACAGGATAATATTGATAAATTAGCATTCTCCTATGCGTTTTAATTTATGCGCTGGTTGATCGCCGTTGCTTCTCAGCACCACACACACACACACACACACACACACAGCGACATCGTCGTTGCAAATTGTTGCTTGCACTTTCACAGTGACAATTACGCATATCTGCCTTTTAGCACGGGCCACGAGTAATATAAAGATTATGAAAGTCAGTGGCAAGAAGAGATAAAATCAGTTTATACGTCTGTTACGTGTAACGGGTGATTAAGTTGTTTATACGTGAGATGGTTCGAGAGATGTTTCAGAATTTGGCTGGTTTCGAGAGCGTATGAAGCGTCTAATTGATAGATCCTGTATAGTTGAGTGTAGTATCTTGTAATGCTGGTACAGTGACGTCGTAAACGAAGACCATGAGCGAGGAAGGCAGTCGATTTCTGCACAGTAATGTATCGCGCATCCGATACTTTACGTTGCGAGACATAAACGACATGGGCCATGATCGTACATACAGCTACACGTGCATCAATTATGCCTAACTACCTGATTGTGCTCTCCTTGACTGTACGTAGTAAGATGATCTCAGGATCTCGATCATGGGGCTTGGTATTTGCCGTCCATGATTTAACGTTCGCGTCTGTGGCAGAGAAACTATATCGCGGCTTTAATAGACATTGGTCGATGCTCGTACTGACAGCTACAGGTGGGTCAGGCTTCGTAAACCGAATGCCATCTGAGAGAACAATAACTTAGCCATTGGGCCGGCAAGCTGATGTGAATGCGGCCCGGGCTATTAATGACCGATAACGCATTGTCATTGAATCGCAGATAATCAGCCCGCGGTCATAATTTACGTACAGCGTTGCAATCGCGCACGGCTAAAAATAGAAGCCGGCGAGCAGCTTTACCGTTTCTGCCTATCAATAGCTTGATAATGAAACAATGCAGCCGATTATTATCGAGTCCTTCCCCTTTATTCTCATTTTTGTATAATTAGACCGTTACTCCACTGATTTTCATAATGCGCGTATCTATTGCATGCACGAAGCGAGTATCGTGAAAAGAAAACATATGGTAGGTGGCGGCGATACAGCGAGGTCGTAAAATTGCCCAGCAATTAAAATTTACAACTTCCGATGTTTGCAACGGTTGTACTTATTTAGAGCGTTGTTCAGGGCCGTACCATGTCGATGCAAAATCTCTTCCTCTTTCTCGGTATATCCGACAAGAAATTGTCTCTTTGGATATAGTTATACAGAGTGGTTGGTAACTGGTGGTACAAGCGGAAAGGGGGCGACTCTACGCGAAAAAAGAAGTCGAAAATATAGAATTTTTCCATCGAGACAACGATCTACAGTGAGATCCGTCACAACGAGACGTGATACAGTGCGCGCGTACCGAGCGAAAATTCAAAGTCGATTTTCTCGGAAACAAAGCCTCAAACGAAAAATTTTTATTCTATATTTTCGACTTCTTTTTTCGCGTAGAATCACCCCCTTTCCGCTTGTACCAACAGTTACCAAGCACCCTGTAGATATTATTTGTTGAAAATGACAACGTGAGTTCGTGCTCGCCAGACATATGCAGATGCGTTAGTTACAATAAATAGTAACTAGAAGATAGTTCTAGATACAATCGATAGGTTTTAAGATGTTCTTTTGTTTTTATTCCCAGGCCATGTAAGAATGTGCAATAAAGGTTTTTTGGCTCAGAACGGCGTGATAGATTTATCCAAAGAACGAAATAACAGCTATTGTGACCCTACCTCTGAATAAAGAAATAACAACATTATCATATGTTGATTATACTAATGTACTATATATTTGTTTACGCGTATCGATTTTTCGGAATATTTTACGTCGAAAAGTATTAAGAAACAATATTTAAAAAGATGTTCTTTCTTTGAACTTATTTTCTCAACAGAAGCTTCTGTTTCCTTTAACATGTCGATTCTCGGAAACATTCTGCCTAACAAAGTATGTAAAGGTTGAACGTCGACAAGATCAATAATTCGTCAGATATCTCAGAGTGTACGAAGTATTTCGCTTTTTAATTTAAAATATCTGACGAATCGTTGATTTTCTAAATATCGTGCTCTGTTGCACTTGTTGACGTAGAATATTTCAAATAATTTATATTACGTAAAAAGGATATGTAGTTGCATTTAAAAATATAAACTTCACCTCCATACGTGTTCTATGCATCCTCCTACGCTAATAAACTAATCGCGTGAAATTATGCGCCCCTTGAAATCCTCCAACTTCTGTTCGAAACATTTTTCGTTAAAATCATTATCCGCGTGGTAATCGAAATTATCGCACCGTGTACAATTGTTCGCTTGGAATTCTTCAGCGGAAAACGTATTCGCACAGATTAAAATGGATTCCTGTAACACGGAAATGAAATTTTTTGTTTCAATCAATTATACACGAGTAGATAAAGAGAAAGGCAGATTAGAACGAAACAAAGGAATCTAATACGATCTGCCTGTTCCTTCGAACGAAAGACAATACACAAGTCTGCTTTATTTATGCTGCGACAACTCTGAAATCGAGAAATTACAATCCTATCACCGTTTTACGATGTGTTTTTCAACATAAAGGGTACATCCGATTGGCACCGCGAGTTTAATCGAAAGATTTAGTCGAATTCACTATTAAAGCGAAACTGGAAAATTGGATTTCAGTTCCCAATGGGCAATCTATTATCGTGTAATTCATTTAATTATTGTTAACCTGTCGTAATTTGTAATACTCCTGCTGTATTTTACACGGCGTCAAATTTAATTGACAGTATTTAATTGATATCTAATCGAAACTGAAGTACAGACAGCTCGTACCTGACAATGTGTTTTATATTGAAAACAGAGTCTAACCAGCTTTGGAAATTTCATTTACTTGTACTCGATATTAACCGTGCTTTTCTATCATTCTATATAATTTCTCATTTTGTATCATATTTGACGTTCTCACGTTGCTTGAGCAGAGATTTTTGTTTCCCTCCAAATTATTTCGTTGACTGGCGTTGACTCTTAATGACTGGCGGCGATACAGCGAAATCGAAGCAACAGAACAAACTGGATGAGTACGTCGACGACCTTTTACATCGCGGAAAATACGGATTTTGACTTGATCAATGTCTGCCGCAAGCTTTAATTCAAAAACTTAATAAAACAGAACATGTATATTGAGATCATTTCGTTGCACAACAATACAGGAATTAATTCATGAATTAATTATTTTAGACAATACCGCTAACAATAGCTGAAAATTATAATTCGAGCATCGAAAATAAGCTGACACCGTTTCATGAATTTAGATCAAATATAAATTAGTATAACAATGATGTACGTTTACCAAATTTCCATTGTCTACTACTGTAGAGATGAAATGATTATTTTATCCGCAGTATACGAATCATATTAATCTTCCAACGATAAGAACAAATTAATATCTCGTTAAAATATTTCATCGTTTTGAAACTGAAAATAATCGTAACGATTACTTCGCTTCGACAAATTCCGAGTTTGGTCGTTGCAGCAAATTAGCCACGTACGTTCTGTATATTTCCACATCTTTAAATAAAACTACGATTGCTCAAACATCCGTATTTTACTGATTACTTTCCTGTCGCACCGTGTACACCGGATAAAAATGCACTTTTAGCGCAACGACTCGGTCGGACAGAAATAAAGTTTGACGCTTTCCTCTTTTTTCTCTTTTCTTTTTTACTATTTTTTTCTCCCCGTATATCTCGACTCTCGCGAGTGGCAAACGGCGCCTAACAGCGGGAACATTTTAGCGAACGACTCGCATGCCAGGAGTTACACGGTAGCAGACACGTAGCTCTCCATGTTTTATCATGCTCGAACTCGTCGACCCACGTAATCCTGAAGATGCAACGCCGTCACGAAGATAGAAGGAAAAGGAATTCGAGGCATTGCATGCTCACGTGGCGTGCGTGTATCTTTTATATTGCAGTTGCCGGTTTCCGCACGTCTCGCGAGAATGCTTTCGGCAAGTTGCCGCGCGGCTTTCAATTCCGCGCGGGACTCGCGTATTGCCGAAACCTGGTAACGAGCACACGACAACCTCGTAACCGTATGTTAGCCCGCTCTGGATTAAAACAGCCGAAAGGACGCGAATTTACACCGCTGGCAAATTCTGCTAGGTTTTTTCCTTCGTCAAACGGTCGAGTTGCCGGTTGTGTTCCTTCCACGGTTTCATTTGGCGGAGAATTTCTCCAATTTCGCGAGAAATTACATCGGAAGGGTATTTTCGTTGCGACACACGCGATTAATTATTACGCGGGAAGGAAACGGTGGAATTTTAATTTTATAAAAAGGAAATTTCTCAAGAATCTTTGACTTGATTAAATTTTCTATTTTTTTTTTTTTTTTTTTGTTTTAGGTGAGTGATAATGGTAATCATGGCTTTGATACTTCGACAGGAGCAAGCGGTGAGTCTGTTCGTGAGTCTTTCTTTCGTTTGATTTAAGGTAGAATTATTTTTATTGATAGATTAGGTTGCTGCATAACTTGCCTCTGTTCGTAGAATCGCGTGATCGGTGTTGTAGTAAATATAATATCGATATGAACAGGAAGACAGGAGTAAAATATCTTCCTGAATTTCTTAATCTGTTAACAGTCTTGTTTCAAAAGCGTGTACTTACGTTGTGTCGCAAGAATGAAACGATGACGAGTATACTCGTTGAACACAACATACGCGACTGCTATAATAAATAATAAACGGCGGTTGGTTTCTTTGAAAAAGCAACATTTTGTTGCTAGAAATTATTGATATTATATATATTCATAATGTCGTTGTTTAAAGAAAAAAGAAGGAAAACCAGAAAAAGAAAAATCAAATAAATACTTGGAAATAAAATGATAAATCAGAAATTTAATCAGTTGTGGATGCAGCTGCTCTGAAAGAATTTTAGTTACGTCAAGAATGCAACAAATACATTGACGAGATGGCAGAAAATGAAAAACAAACAAAGAAAAGAATATACTGAGAAATTTGTAAATATTTCGTTGATCACACTGTGCGCGGTCTTTTTTCAAGACAATTCTTTCACCATTTTCTTTTTCTTTATTCCGTTCTTTCAAAATATTCTGAAATATCTAAAATTCACAAATGTTTCGGTTTTCATAAAAATTTGTGTTTAAATAACAAATGGTGATTGCTTTTTTCCCATGACGAGTATACTCGTCATACACAGTTAACAGTTTTAATAATCAGAAAGCCAGTAAGGGCTTTTGCATTGAAAGATCTGGCATCGATAGATTTTCATCTTTTTCGACCAAACAAATGGAAGAAAGTTAAATAATTTTGACGTCGTAAAAAACCCAACGAAATGTAACAAAGCCAAAGATTTTTATACACGACACGAATTTCTAATTCGATTTGTATGGTCGCAAATCGAATTCGTAGACTTTCACAGCGATCTAATATTTGATATATTCGAACGTAAATATATTAGCCAACACCCAAGAAAGAATTATAATTAAAAAAAACTATTAGCAGAGATATCGTAGCAGCTGCGCAATATACGACCGAGACCTGGAAATGAAAAAGAGAGCAAAATTTCCATAACGTTTAGACAGTATTAAATAGCAGAAACTGAGCCGCTTCTCTCTAGCACTATACGAAATTAAACGTCACACCCATGCTTTCTTTCCTTTAATTCCTCCTTTCTCTTTAAAACATATTTCTAGTGGATTATAAAATGGTAAGGACCAAAGCGAGCTCATTCGAGCGCAAATTTGCGATATCTCCGCGAGATTCTTTTTCCTGGTTGCCTTACACGTATGGTTTCATATTTTACAATTTATACAATTTGAGAATATAACTGACAGTCGATATCTTTTATCTTTTTTATTGGTTTCATATCTACAATCCACCTTGTAAATATCCTCCGTATATTTTCGAACACTTTGTACAGTGCCGCTCGCAATTATTCGAACAAATAAATAGAAGCATTTCGCTTATTCTTGACAGAGTGCAATTTAATTAAAAAAATTACAGAAAGGAAAATCCAGCACGATGGTATCTTCTGCTGTCGTAGAATGTGATTCACCGCACGATTTATTTTTGAAAGTTAGTTATGCAGTTACAAAATTGCAGATGTCAAATATTTATAGATTAGTTTTGTTCTTCGGTTGTTGGGTTGCAGATAAAATAAAGACGGTTGTTCCAAATTGTGAAAGTATCTAGCAATGGTGTTTCAAATCAATGGTGTATTTAATTTTAATATGTTGTTGATAATATTTTAAATAAACGGTGTATACTTAACATACATGCGTTATCTTCCTAAGAAAATTTTTTTATCGCGCTCTGTACATTCCATTTATTTATAAATTGCGTTCGTTATATGCAAATATACATTGCATAGTGTGTATTACAAATAGATTACATTCATATACATATTTTTCATAATATGTATGAAATTTTCGTCTTCGTATCAAATTGTTTATAATCGATATAAATCATATGACATTCGATACGTTTGCATCTAATGAATTAATAAGTAAATGTTGTAATAAATGTAGGAATGTTTATTATAAATTAACAGAAAAGACAGTACGATAAACACAATATTGTTACACTCTCACAAAATCGAATATAATATCGCGTTTTACTAATTCGCTTATCACTATTTCTACGTCACAGCAACACGATGAACTTCTCTCGACCACGATTAATTCAACTCTGACAGCATTACCACGCTCGCTTTTCCTTTAACAAACCTTGGTAACGCTCACAACACTCCTTGACAACATTAACATAACTTAACAACGTTTATAAACAATCAGCCACATCTTTCACTAACGTCACACCATACCACATAAATACAATGGTGTGGCAATACTTTTTGTAGCAACTGCATATCTTCTGGCTCTACAAGAACGATAGAAAGTATTATCTTTGATCATTAATTTCTTATCGATTCATACGTTTTATATCAGGTCAAAATGTCCACTTATAAGCAGCAGTGTACATACGATAGTAGAGCAAATTGTATCATGGATGCAGATAATACGTTTCAAAAAAATGGACTTTTTCTCTTTTCCATCTGATGAAAACGAATGGCCTTTTTCGCCTGGAAATCTTCTCCTTTCTCTCCGTATGATTGTCCGATTTTGGCTTTCTCTTCCTGTAACCATTTTTCTTAGACTATCTATTCTCTTTTATTTAGACTTTCTTTTTCCCCGCACGCTCTCTACTGGCGTTTCTGGCTTTTCTGCCTCTGGTTGCCGTGGTTTCTCCTTTGAAGAGAAAACGCAGGGAAGAAAGAAAGAAAGGAAGAAAGGATTCATAGACGCTTTGTCGCAACAAAAGTGATGAAAAATTGTCGAGTCTTGGAGACATTATTCTTGCAAAATGAGGGGAAATAATGCCAAAGGGAAATATTATTTGCCACCTAAAAGCCTTCCGCTCCCTTTATGTTCTCCCATGGCCGATGGAATCTACACCAATGCTTCTTGCTACAAGCATATAAAGTTTCCAACGATAAAAAATATCTCCTTGTTTGAAGTTTTAAACGACCAAGTCTCATCTTAAAAAAATCGATGGATATCTGCGAGCGAAGACAAGCGGTAAATTAACGAGGGAGCACGAAACGCGTAAAACGCGACTTTGACCTGGACACTCGAAAGAATTTAATAGAATTAGATGTAAGAATTTTTTATTAAATACGTAGATCGTCAAATGAGTTTAACGAGCTGCAAGAATATTGCAGTTTTTCCTTTAGTATTAACAAAATTCTTTATTCTCTGTTTTACCAATGACGATATGTTATTAATCCGATGACAATCGTTGCACCGAAAAACTCTTTCCACGGTTTTTTTAAACACATTGTCTATTAGATGTAGAAAGGAATAATCGAAATTTTCCAAAGAAATTCAGTACGTTTAAAAAGAATTTAATCGAACGCTGCTTGCTGCATTGTCCTTTAAACCAAATTAGAGTTTCACTGAAAGCATTGGATCATTTGTTCGTAAGTTAAATTTGCAGTCAGAGTACAACGTGTCAACAGTCGAAGATAAAAAAGATAAATAACGAGATAAATTCGAGATATTTATAGTTCAACATACGTAATATTAAATTCTACGATTATGACATAATTCTTACTAAAAGTCTTGAAAAATGTTCACTCTGCAATTTCGAAATAATCGAAATAGTAAATAATCGTTTTGCTACTCGTATAAATAAAGCGTAAATCACGCGAAAAGTAAGAGCAAATTACTACAATTACGTTGGAAGTTCATCACTCACCGAATAGCGAGAATGAAATTGAATTCCGAAATTCATCAGACACTCGATTGCATTCAGCACTGCATTCGTTTGCGATCAAAACGTTTGCTCGATATGTCTCTATTAGACTTTCAGATTTTTAGATTTCTGACACGAGCACCCGTTCGTGCTTTTGTCTATTAAAAAATTCAGTTTCTCGCGTCTTCTCGATCTAACAATAAAAATCTTATCAGAATTCGCTATCGAAAATTATTCATAATGCTTATGCGACTGAAAGATGCAAAAAGCTGGCATCACAAAATCGCTGAGAGTATTAGCTTGTCCGAAAAGTATCTTTCTATCGCAAACATGTTTTTTACAACAACGCATCTTCGTACAAACGTGAAACCAAGTCTGTGAAATATCGCGCTGTTTGTCTCAACAGAACAAAATGGACCGTACGGAATTCGACAAAATAATATAAAACGAAAAACTTTGTGCGTCTATTATTTCCTCGTAAAAGGAAAAAAACTTTTTGGACAACCTAATACTATCTTCGTTACTTTCTCCAAGCGTAAGGTGGTGTAAGATTATTTTATATTATTTTCACGCAATTTCGTTTCATAACGCAGAAAGATTAAGTTCCAGTGTTCCCTATAGTTTGTATTTAATCAAACTATTTCGCGCGGTTCGTTTGACTTAGTTTGCGAAAGAAACAAAAAAGTGCAATTTATCGTTTATGCAGGTTTATTACGATAAACGTTTTTATGCGGCCAGTGAAATTTCTACGCTGTACCGCATGATTCCGCGGTTGTGCTTGATTTTCAGGTGTTGTTCAATGTTGCAATAAAGTAGCTGAGTTGAGCAAAACATTTTCACCGGACGCTGGTAATATTGTACGTACATCGGTAATCTCACATTTCTTATAATAATGATGATGCATTCGTTTTTGAACGTCTTAGAACCTTCTGTTTCTTAAATCGCGAGCAGCTGCAGTTTATCAACAAAACGCTTTAACTTCATTGTAAAATGTCGGTTTTCATTCGATCAAGAAAGTTAGATAATACCGAGCGGTAATTAGGCAAAATGTGGATGAACAAATCAGCGAGGACAAGTTTCAAACAAATTGTACAACACGTGCCCGAAATGATATACTATCAACAAAAATATATTCATCTGTTCTACGTTTATTTATTCCGGAGAAATGGTTCAACAAATACAAAAGGGACGAAAGAGAGAAGCTTACGCATAAACTGTCTTACAGATTGTAACTTTGCTATTTTTAATACTCTTTGGCATAAGATTTTCTGAAATTAGCATTGCATTAAAATTTGCTTTCTAAAATATGGTTTGTAAAATTAATGTCCGAATGTCTTGTAATATTTTATACAACAAGTTTACTTCCAGCAAAATGAGGACGTTTTCTGGAAAGTTTTGTGATATAGTCGACTTGCTGTTATTATTGACGTTCGTGGTCTCTTACATTTACATTCAAATTCTTTTCGTTTGTAATAAAAAAATTAATAAGGGACAAGCCCACTTTATGAATCTATAGCAACTTTCTTGCAAGAAACATCGAACACACCGGTTACGCTTTAATTATCGAAATAACCAGAAAATTACGTATTTTGTAACAATATCTAATAGGAAATTTTTCTTCACAGGAAATAATCTTACAAATTGAATACATAGTATGATTGTACACGTAATTAAAATTAATAATGGAAGCTGATGGCAATTAAGTCTAATTAGTTATATAAACATAACATAAACGATATATATAATATATCAGTATACAAAGTACGTATGTTGATTAAATATAGAAAATTAATTTGTTAGTTATATAACTCAGTCAAATAACCAAAAGGAGCAGCCACTTGGTTACTGAATTACCGAATTCTGCTTGTTGACCGATTACCTCGATCGATTGCTTTTCGATCTGTGCAGGATATTTTCTTTAATTCCATTTTCGCAATATTTGCACAGTTTTTAATTTTAGTTAAAAATAAATCCTTAACTAAAGCGTGAAACATCGAAAGTTTGTCTATATTTAAAAGATATAGGAAAAGAGAGTTCGTTCAGTTGCAAGGAACTTTGTCGTATCTTTTTTCGAAATTCGTAACTTTTAAACGAAGGTTCTGAAAGGCGAAGCAAAAATACGAATTCGAAGTTGAATCGCAGCTGAAATTGAAAATGAGATGAAATTGAGCACATGTTACATACATCTACACGTTAATTAACTTACTGACAAAAATGAAGCCGTTAAACTTCCGAATCTTACGATAACAAATGAAAGGAACAGCAAAGAAGGTTGATGATACAGTTCTACATGATTAGTATAGTTTGAAAAGATTTTACAACAAGATATTCAAGCATCTTGTCAATAAAATTCTCTTTTATTACTGATATCAAATTGTTAATTATTAATTTGATATTTCTTGAAAAGCAGGCTCAGTAAAAGTGATTATAATTATTAGAGAGATTCAGTTTATGATACGAATGTCTAATCCTGCTATTTTGCAGCAATTTCATTTACGAATTTCACGTCATAATTGTTCACATGAACTGATTAAAATCATCATGTATATGGATGCAAAATCTCTGCATATGCATATGTGGAAGTTGTGAATTGCCAGCATTTTGCATCTTCTCATTCACAATAGCAATTGACATTTAATGACTCCGGGATACAGCGCTCGGCCAATCAACAGACAGAAAAATTTATTCAGCTTTGGACCTCTGCCTTGCCATACAGTATATCATTACAGCATTATTACTCCAACTATCAGAGTAGGCGGACACTTACGAGCATACAAAACTATTCAGGGGCGTCTAACAACCATCGATTTGTAAATTGCGACATCGTCTGTTCTCTCGGGTTTTCTGCAAGAATCGAGAACTTCCGAAAGATATTATACTACAGAAATTTGGAATAAATACGAGATAGAAATTTGGAAATTTTTTAAAATTCTCTGTGTTCAAAACGATTGCCAGGTTCGCAATGATTGATTCGTCGCTATGAAGAAAAGAAATTTGAACAGGATTCTGCAAATGTTTTAACGTACGTTGAGACACTATCTGTGGGAAGAACATGATCGAAATGACGACTGTACTCTTTGATATCATTTTTGCAGTGTTTCGTGCACCAACGTGCAGACTTTGCGCGATATTAAACGACTAGGCTGCGGATTTCACTGCAAATTTTTATGAACGTAATTAAAAATCCAGAGATTCGTTTTTCTCATTAAAAATTGTAAGAGATACTCTACTTTGGATATTTTATATATTTTTATATATTATGTGAATTCCATGCGTCTTTTCTATCTTTAAACTTGGCATAAATGCATGAAAATGCACAGTCTGTTAATGGCCAAGCTTCATCGGTTCTTTTATCTTGCATCTGCATATTGCGACGCAACAATATCAGATGAAAATACTTCGAAATAATACGAAGAAGTTACATCTGGCAGAAGATTCGTTGCATTCTATTTATGCGGTATCGCTGATGCATTTTCTAAGTATCTATTTTCATTTCAGAGATTAAACTTTCTAGAGCTATTATACGCGGTTCTGATTCGCGAGAGCCAATCGCAAATCTTTGGAAGCTTCCGTGCTTTCGTGAAAGCTTGGCTGCATATAATCCATGAAGATGAGAAGTCGGTGCTTCTCGCCGGAAAATATATTCTACGTGACACGTGGAAAATTCCCGCGGGTATTAAAATATCTTATCGCACTCGCACACAGAAGTCGAGCAGATTCTTCTTTCCTCGCCTTATGGTCGAGGAAAAAAGCTGCGCAACTTTTATAAGACACTTCTGTGTAATCTAAAACTTCGTATCTATTCAGAAACTTCCTGCCTGTGGTGGCTTCCGAACGTTCATAAATGTATTTATTAAATTGTTTTCCTCCGATACGCGTATAGTACAGGCGAAATATCGCGTGGAAGATCTGGTAATAACAATGGAAATATCAATCGTGAATATCACGGCATTTTGTAACGATAATGCATTTTATCGCAATATCATTAATGTAACATCATAATTATCTTTCATAAACAATATTTCAATATTATTAGGAAATATTATACACGTAAGATATGAAAAATATTATAAACAAGTCATATAACAGTTTCTGGGATATTTTACAGTAGTTAGAGAACTGTATTATACGGTTATTTTCGTTTGCTCGCCATTCAAAGGAAAAACGTCTAGTAATTAAAATACAAGAGTCTTCGATTAGATAGATATTTTTACCTGAATAAGTTTAACAATACGTAAACAACCATTTAGCCAAAGATTAATTTGTTATACAATTCTCTTACACAACATATTTATACTTTTATTTGTTACATTTTTGGTTTATATTTTTGTCAACTTTGCATTTGATTGAACAATTAATAAAAGAGCAAACAGGAAATTGTTCAATGTTACAATATACTAAATATTACAATAATTGAATATATCAAATATTTAGAAAACATTGCATTCCTTTCTAAATATCCTACATGCTTATGAATAATTATATGGATTGTATGTTGTTAACGATGTTGTTAATTCGCAAACATTGCACTAAAGAATTGTAAAAAATGAAAATTTGTTCTGCGTAATTTCATAGAATTTCTTCTTAATTTCAAATGTTTAAAACAATGTATAAGGAGACAGGAACATTTAAAAATTCATTGGTTCATTGACTATTACCTTAATCAATGGAAGCTTGTGTTATCTGAAAAGGGTGTATTTTTGAATAACAGATATTAAAATTTGAAATTCGAACCATATGCATAGAAGATGATAGAAACATATATTACATTGTACGTATAATCATGTATTCAGCATTCATATTTTACATAATCATTGTCATCAACATCTGCTTTTCTCTTGCCTTTTACATATCTTCAATTTCCTACAGATAACTCGATAAATATTATTTCTATTTATTTATATTCATTCTAACGAATAGTATAGTATTATAATAATAATATAAAATATTATCCTGTCCTAATATTATTTCTGAATACTAAATTCATATAAACTTTTTCCATTTGTTTCATCTCCTGAGAATACACTGATAGACCCCTGACAGTTTATTGACTTAGCTCTAACCTCTTAGGATATTCCGCAATAAACTTGATTATTAATAGTAGAAAATTATATAAATAGGCGTGAACTGCAAAAATACAGCATCGTCGCGTCGCGTGTTGAAATAACTTGTTATCGTTGATAGGAACGTCGTTGTACGCTTATCGCTGTTTATCGCTTAGCTCTAATCAGGACCGAGTCTCCACATTCAACTTGAATTTGTTGCTGACAGAAAATAAACGTAGTAGACACGTGTAATGTATTGAACAAGTATTCTTCTGACTGAAGCCAACATATTTTTCTCAAGAATATCCAGATAATCTGCTCCTAGATGAAGCATGTTACATGTTGCTAATCTTGATACATGAGTTCGTTTAGGTCTAGTCTCAACATATTTCCGGAAAGTATGTACAGAACTCTCGCTTTATTATGGTATGTCAATGGAATGGAATAGCGAGCAATTCCATCACTTTTCTTTTCTTCTCTCTCTTTTTTTTTTTTTTTTTTTTTTTGTTTGACTCCAATGAATTTTACAATTTATCCTGTGAGGACATTTGGTAAATCTTTTTAGCGGACAATTGTAGATACTAGACGCAGATGCTTTCTCATTAGATCTGTCCATATGACTTTAAGTGTAGTAGATTTCTGCGCGAACGTGTTGTTTTATCGTTGCGGGAGAAGGTCATTAGGACGCCTTCTGTGCAATTTTCTAGGTAGGTTGACTGCCTAGAGTTCCTTGACTAGGTCGTTAGAGCGATTGTCTAATCTGGTTCTTCCATTCAACAGTATAAATTCCTCAGCGACTGAGAACTGATTTTCAGATCTCTGCTAATCCAACATAGAAATCCTCCTTGGAAGAAAATCTCCATTGTCAAACATAAACAAATTATTAATACACGAGATAATACTGAAGTCAATTTGGACATACGCCAAATATGTGGCACTGCCCCTGGCTTAAAAGTTATAGGAAGATGGCAAAACAGAAAGCTAAGAGCCATAGTGAATGAAGATCGGTACATTCTAAGCCGTCAAATGAATGAGACACAGTAAGGAAATAAATTGTTCAACTTAGCAAAAGGTACCAATGGCAACTACAGACACCTCAATAGTCTCACAGCGAATCTTCTGGACACCTGGGGGGGACAAGAAAAGCCAAGAAAGACACCACTTCCTCCATCTACTCTGTAGATTGAGCGAAGCCAACTGATAGCAATGTGATGCACCAATAGGGGTATTCACCTTCAAGACATATATAAATCACTATAGTCTGTGCTAAATATCGTTATTTGATAGATTGTACGTAATAAATTAAAAAAAAACCGATTTCAATGGGAAATATTAAAAATCATGATAGACACACCTTGGTACACGAAACGATGCACCAGGATCTCGAGATATCTACGATAAAAGGAGAAGTGGAAGAAAAATTTTAAAGTTCATCGCATAAGCAATCATCCGAATCCAGTAATCACCCAACTGTTGGACTGCACAGACTAAAAAAAAAACGCTGCCTCTAGAGCTACACGAGAAATTCAGCTGAAAAAGAACGTTCACTCGCATAAAACCAACTGTAAGTAATTTAAAATTACCATGTCACTGTACCGTGTTAGCCTAACATATAATTCTCGATGAGAATTGATTGCCATGTATTCGGCAATTTAAAAGAAAAAGGAATTGTCGTATATATTCTTCAATCCTTTCGTCCTCGATAATCGTCATCGGTTTATTTGAAATATTCCGTGTTCGATAAAAATCAATGGTATCGTGTAGCTTCCTTCGATAAGACTCTTTTATTTCAATTCTGATGAAATAGATTTTGAAGGTTCCCAACAAATTCGTATATTTCGTTGGGAATTAACATTTATACTTTTTTGTCGTGCGCCTTTGAAATGTGATATTCGATTACATTTTACGTACGATTGTACGACCGCTATGAGAAAAATGAATTTTCCTCTCAATTCGCGAACAATATCAATTACTTAATTAATTAAGAGTAGAAGCCGATTGTAGTATTCAGTTGCTTTCATTAAAAACACTGTCTGCCCCAATAAAAAGCAACTTAATGCGCATTAAAGCGGCGAACAACTTTAATATTTAATTTCCGCGTTGTTGACTTTGAAATAATAAAATGCAACGTAAATATCAGTTTCACGGTTTCCAGATAACGATTTAATGCTTCGGACGTTAAAGAGTTAGCGAAAAAGATAATTTACAAAGATCAGCCCCGCGCGTTTATTATTAATACAAAGTGAAGTAAAAACAATTGCGGAAATGAAGCAAATTCCACGATCGCCAGGAATTTACAAAACCTGGTAAAAGCGGAGTTCTCGTTCGTTTGTTACGAAGAAACAAAAAGTCTATAGTACGCTGCACGGTAGAAAAAAGGCAGAGATGCTTATGCGTGAAATTCAAATTTTAAACGGATACAGAGGAGCCACGATACTTCTAGTAGCAGTTCCTGAAGAAATTCCGCTAATACTTTACAATTTCGTCGGTATCACTGATTTTCTTCGAACTTCGATATATATTGAACGGGGCTATTTTAAAAGATAGAAAATATCAGTTCAAAATGTGTGACAAACGATTCCAAGTACTTTTATCGTATATTGCTAAAGCTAAACCCAAACTAGAACTAATTGCTTAAACGCAAATTAAGCGAAAGAAGAAATTAAGTAGTAAACTGTTAAGAAGCAAGTTCAGTTTAATGTTTATTAATAAAATGGTCGAACAACAAAAATATTGCAAAATATGTACAAATAACTTTAAAAGATTCAACGTGTGGGTTGGGTTATGGTTTGATTTAGCTGTAGTGAACGAAGCTTGACTTGATGTTTATGAATGACAGAAGATAAACAGTAAATAGCTAAAAAAGAAGCTTAATTTCATGTTTACTAATAGAACGATCGAAGGGCAAACAGATTACAGAACATATAGCAAACAACAGTCTAAAAAATGCAACATGTGGTTTGAGTTAGCTCTAGCGGACAAAGTTCGACTTAATATTTATGAATGACAGAAGGTAAACAGTAAATAGTTAAAAAAAGAAGTTTAATTTAATGAACATCCATCAAATGATCAAATAAGAAAAAAAGACAAAACATGTAGCAAATAATATTTAAAAAATTCAACACATGGTTTCAGTTAGTTTTGAGTTAACACGTAGTTTCATTTAGCTGTAATAGCCGAAGCTTAATAGAATCTTTGTCATTGACAGAAAGTAAATAGCAAACGGTTAAAAAAGAAATTTAATTGAATTAATATCCATGAAATGGTCAAATAAGAGAAAAAATTACAAAACATATAGCAACTAACATTTAAAAAATGCAACATGTGGTTTGAGTTAGCTCTAGCGGACAAAGTTCGACTTAATATTTATGAATGACAGAAGGTAAACAGTAAATAGTTAAAAGAGAAGCTTAATTTAATGAATTGCAATAAAATGGTGAAATAACAAAAGAATTAAATATAAAACATATAGCAAATAATATTTAAAAAATTCAACACATGGTTTCAGTTAGTTTTGAGTTAACACGTAGTTTCATTTAGCTGTAATAGCCGAAGCTTAATAGAATCTTTGTCATTGACAGAAAGTAAATAGCAAAACGTTAAAAAAGAAGTTTAATTTAATGAATATCCATGAAATGGTCAAATAAGAAAAAAAATGACAAAACATATGGCAACTAACATTTAAAAAGTCCAACATGTTTTTCGAGTTAGACTTTGATTTAATTTGATGAAACTTAATGCTGTTTATACTACGGTAGATTAGATCTGACTAGCTTTAAAGTAAAATTACAAGTACGTATAATCATTCACGATACTTTTCTAAATAACAATTCGTCTTTTTAAACAATCTTTCTTGATACATTGCAGTTTGAAAATTGCAGTTTAAATTTCTACTAAAGTACATACTACTGTTCCATAAACAGTTGAACGCGTTGACTCAGTGGCGTGGTTTTTAACAGGCCTCGCACGCTTGAAACTTTATTTATTCGTCGTCGCGGGCTGTAATAATCCCAGTGACACATGGGAAATCTCTACGGCCGTAAAAATATCAAAGAAAAATTTTACGAGCGTAATCTGCGTGCGGGCATGGAGCACGACATACCTACCGTACACTCTTAAAGGATTTCATGACCGGTTTACCAGCGCTGTTTTCGAGCCGGGAAAAAGTTCACACGCGCGTATGCAGCTTCCAACGCGCATCGCCAAGAAAACGATGTATCTTCATTGTTATCGCAGGTTATTTGAGGAAACGTTTTACCGTTTACAGAAAGGGGACGAACGAAAGTGTTTTCGCTCCGCGAATCGTTCGGTTGCGTCAACTGATCTATCCGGCGATCTTTTTCAAAATACCATGGAACCTCGATCGTTCGAACTGATTGTGTTCAGGATAATCGGATAATAGAATTTCTTATAACTATATGTATACTTTTTATATGTTACACGTGTCACATGCGTATGTTTCAACCGTTTTTTTTGTTCTTCCAATTTTTCCAAGTTGCTAAATTGCATTTTTTTTCTACATTTAGCGATTTCATTCGCATATATACGTCACTATTCTTTTCTGTCTCGTTTATTCGTACAGACAGGATGCTCCAGGAGTAACTTTCGTATACTTGGTAGGTCGTTCTGCATGAAAACAGTCTGTTGCGGAGTAATCAAATGCTAAACATTAAACTGTGTCTCAAAATCTATGAAAACAGTGGTTTGGTTTTTATGTAGCCGAGGTAACATTAGTGCTTTATTTAATCCTTTAAGTATCGTCAACAGATAACAGAAAGAAAACTTCGTTACACGGCACAGCAATAATAATTACATATAGTACTTAAGGGGTTAATAAATATTAGGAGTCAAAATTGTACGACCCGTTATACGAATGTATTTTATAAACATTAATTATTTGTAACATTACAATAGTAATAATTGCATTGTACTTGCTATTTCTTTTTTGCAGGAAATGATTTATGAAAATGTACAACTGTACTTGTCCTTAAGGGGTTAATAAATATTAGCAGTCAAAATTGTACGACTCGAGAATTGTCATATGAATGTATTTTGTAAACATTATTTATTTATAGCATTAATAGTATCGTTCACAGTTTATTAGGATCCTCGATACGATTATAAATATGCGTAAAGTCATTGTCATACACAAGACATTAAATATCATTCTTGAGACTAGTTTCTTATCTCGTTTCGGTGTAATATCTTTATTTTGCCAAAGATGTAAAAATCTCGCTAAAAGTACAAACTCGTGTCTATCATTGTTATCTCTTGTTGGAAATGTTTCTCTAGTTTATGATATATTATATTTTATGCTTCGAATTCTCCTTCGAATGATCCCTTTCTATCGAACAAAGTGAACTAAATTTCTTTTAAAAATTCGAATAATATCTTGCCAAAAAATTATTGGAGATTGTCCAGATCTTGAAAAACGAAGTTTGAAGAGAAAAGTTTTGCAACTGTTGGAAACTATCTGTGATTTAAACTCCGCACAATCGAGCATCAAAAGACAATATTTGTCGATACTACAATGCAGGTTGTAAAGCAACAAAGGGCGATTTCTCAATATCATTTTCTTCCTTCCAAGAAGACGAAATAGTTTGAAGAGAATCGACAGATTCAAACGATTTTCAATGTAGTTTTATAAAATGCTCTTTTTCTCTACAATTTCCTCCAAAATTGTTTGCAATTTCATCCTCTTATCATTTAATGAAAAATCATTTAATGAAACACGCGATCGTACAAATCGTGACGATTCAAGATATAAAATTAATACTTTAACCTAAAACAGATGGTGTCGTGTTATACATGTTAAATCGATCAACACAACCATAGAAAGAAGACTAAAAAGGAAACACCTAGCAGATCTCACAAAGGATATATCTTAACAAACACGAAGATGGTACCCCATTAGGGGTAGCCACCCACACGATAATCAATCAGATAAAAAATTCTACCAAATGTTCAAATTGGACAAATTGTGAATGTGAAATTTTAAATAAAAAAAAAAAAATGTTAAATGATGCCCATAATGTCATTCGTTCTGTATGTATCTGTAATTATTTACCATCCTGTTGTCACATACATTATTATTGCATACATTATCACACACGCGTATATATAAATTCATTATCGTTTTAAAATTCGAATTTCAGATATCTACCTCATTTTTATATTTGCCTATGTGAGCTTTATAGAATATTCGAGCTAAACGCAATATCTGTAGTTAATCGTGTTTCTGTTGTTATGTAAATCGTTGTTATGCATATATAACATATATATATATATGTATATATGCATAACAACATATATACTATATATATATATATATATACTATATATATATATATATATATATATATATATAGTATAAATTCACTACTGTTCTAAAATATGAATACATATATGATATATATATATAATTATAAATATATATAATATTTATTTATGTAGAAATCGTTTGCATTCACACGAAATCGAATATAATACCCCGTTTCACCTATTCGTTACTCACTACCTCTACGACACAACGACACAGCGATCTTCACACGACGACGACAAATTCAACTCTGACTTTCTCAACTCTCGTTACAATATTTTCGGTCGGAAGTATTAGGTCGTCCGAAAAGTTTCTGTCGTTTTATAAGGAAATAATGGATGCACGGCATTTTTCGTTTTATATTATTTTATCGAATTACGTGGTCCATTTTGTTCTATCAAAATAAAGATCGCAACGTTCGACAGATTAGGTTTCATGTTTGTATAAAGAAGCATCGTTGTAAAAGACGTGTCTGTAAAAGAAAGACACTTTCCGGACAACCTAGTAGTATAAATTCACTGTCGTTTTAAAATATGAATACATATATGATATATATATAATTACAAATATATATAATATAATATGTATATAAAATACATATTACAAAATATAATACGTATACAATATATATATATATATATATATATATGTGTGTGTGTACAGGAATTTTGTGACTAGGTTGGAGTTAGGCTATTGTATGTTCGTTATTGTATGTTCGACGTGTACCAATCTACATTCAAAATGGCTATCAATTTTATTTTTTCATCGCTCTATTGATTTCATATGGGAGTTTTATGTAGAAGGCCGTGTCCCATAATTGGCAACCGTACGTCCATATCGGTTTGAGGATAGTTTTATATATGAACAATTTGTTGTAGATTTTTAACTGCGATTTCTTGCCAATCAGCCACCAAAGTTTTCTACGTCTTTCGTTTAATTGTTATATCCTTTTGCGGATGTACGTTTTCTATCAAAGTTTTCTTTCTCAGTGTACTCCGAGATGTTCCACTGTATCCTGTCGTTATCTAATTTTACTAGAGATCATAATCTAGGATGCATAATTTTGAAGTGAACAGGGGAGAATTTAATTTGTGAGTACTCGAAGCGTAATAGCAGGTAATTTCCTTAAGTTTCAGGGAAATCGATTTCAAGATATAGCGAGGCTAACATGCAAATAGAAAAAAATACTTGTGCCAATTTAACTGAAATTAATTTTCTGTTTCTTTATTTATCGTCTTGTGTCGCATCAACCACTAATATAGGTTATTAGCGACATAAGAAGCAAGTTCACAGTTTGTTTTACAGCAGTTTTTGGATTGTTTCTTTGCTATTTAAATTGTCGTCTAAGACGAACTTTATGTTGAGTTGCCGCCTACAAGACAAAAATGAAATTTCCTATAATTTACGATAAAATGTTTCATAGTTTCAGGTATATTTTTGCACTTTACTTTATAGACGCTACGAATTCTTTGAAAATCCATTACATTTTTATATTTCAATATTTCATTATTAATTTAGAATAAATAATATATATTTTACACATATCATGAAAGTAAAATATTTCTAGTTATATGCTCGTCGACGTACATATAAATCTGCATTGGTGATTTTACTCCTCATACAAGCAAAACAGTATTAGATTATTAACAGAATGATTTAGTAATAATTAATAATTATAAATGATCTTCAATTACTGCAGCGAACAACATTTATTTATCGCAGAATTATATAAACAGCGCCGCTGTTCCAACGTAATTAGCATTTGAGATTCAGTTATCCAATAGATATCTAAAATGCTCTATATTTGTTATAAAGTATGGAAAACATACAAACAAACAGTAAATAATGGAAAACATTTTTCATTTTATTCGTGAACAAAGACTGGATACTTCGTATTCAAGGAACATACAAATAAAATATTATATTGAACATAACAACATAACAACATAAAAATATTATATTGAAATAATAATAAAGAGATACAATTAAAATGTTTGTAACATGTTCGGAACATATTTTCAGTACATTTCATGTACTATAATATTTTCATATTATCCACCAGAGTTGCTAAAATTATTCTCCACGTCAGAGAATTATGGATACACAAGACACATTTCTTTAAATTGAAATGTAACTGGCGCACAGAAATACATGATTTTACTTTTAACGTGACTTGAACCGGTCGTACAGAGCTTCGTGCACCATCTCGTAAAGCTTTTGTTTCGTGTCAGTTGGAAATGAAACTAATCCAGCAAAATAGTCTGAAAATACCTGGAAGTTGTTGCGATTTATTATAATGCGCCATTTTTTACTATTGCCTCCCTACTTAATAAAACAACATAAATGCTAATTAATCGGATGCCTTAGGATAAGCACGTTATTCTCTCTCAAAGTTCATATGCATTTTAAGATTTTCAGCATCATAGAAAATGTGAAAAAATGAAGAGGAAAACAACGAGTAGACAGTTAGAGGGCAAATGGTCTCCTCACTTGTCTATCAACGACAGTACACAAAATACGTTATTTTTTCTTTAGTAAATATTATTTCCTGGTATCTATGATATTTACCTTTTGACATACAAATGAAATAAGACTCGTGTGTACTAAAAATACCATTTAGTACACAACGCAAGCACGATATTTAGCATCGCATTTAGTACAACATAAAATCATGTATACGAAAGAACATGACGTCTTAATCTTGCAGAGTCTTTGTCTGTGAAGGGGTTAATGTTAAGATATTAACAATAGAACACGATTTTATTGGTATGTTATTCTTTTTGCATGATAATCTGACTTCTAAATAATTATGCATCAAGATCTATAAAAAAAAACGTGCAATATTTCTTTTAGATATTCAAAAAGGTAGAAGACGCAGTTATCACATTGTAAATTAATTAATAACGTTTCAAACCGAAAAATGCAACCGAAATAAAGGTGATTCTGCGTGAGAAAATAAATGAGAAACTAAATATCGGAAATTAAATAATCATTAATTGAAATAATAATTAAATAATATTATAATTGGAAAATAAATCTGTAATTTTCTTTTCGAGACAATTAATCGTCTTTAAATATTTGCCTGATAAGCATTAGCGAGTCCCGTTACAAACAGATACCTAAACTTGTGCATCTTATATTTGTTAATGAAAAACACAGCACGAAATAGGACAATAAATTTTGATTGCTTGCTAACAAAAGAAATTGAATTCCATAGGAATTTAATAGGAGGAGCAATAATAATTGTGAATATTCAACAGAACAGAAAACGTTTTCAGCCATTTCTAAAGCACCTAATAAAATTTATCGTCCATGAATATCCACTTTTATTTTATCTTCTCGATCCATACAATAAACACAAGTATATATAGATATTAGACCATAGCGAGATCCATTCAGGTCAATTTTCTCGGAAATAAAACTTCGTATGAATCACCTTATTGCCGATTATGCTACCAGTTACGAAACACCTTGGATGTAAAAATGAGTTATTTCAAGTTACACAGTATTCACATTCCTGTCAATTGAAATCGTCACAGTCTGTGCTAGGGACATTGTACATGCGCAGATTACGATATAAAAAAGAAGAGAGGTTACGATCTATCTGTGTAACGTTCAAATAAATTCCTCAATAAAATCGAACGATCTAGTATACAAATTCATCGAAGCTATCAAAACAGGTTAGTTTAGCGTCGCAATTACAAGATAATCTTCCGTCCAACGAACGGATGGTGGATAGCCAATTATGCAAACTACTCTGTTCGTTGAAGAGCAATTGCGATGCGTCGCGTCTGCCGTATACCGTATTAGAAAGCAGTTGGTCCGATTGATCGTCGAGCGTCTCGCAGAGTCCGCAGATCGACCGATTCCGAGTGAAACTTTCCGTTTGATCTGCGGTACCCGCTGCCGCCGATAAACGACCAAGGATTCAGCAGGTTGAAGTTTCCAGCCAGTCGAGCGGATCCGAGACGGGTCTGGCTCGGCCGCGGTTCCCATGCCATTACCTTACCTTACCTTACTTTTGCATCCGATGAGGCAGAAAGGAGGACACGTATTCGCAAGAGTCCTCTCGCGGAGAAAGTTTATTGTATCGTTCAACTCGTACACACAGACCTCTACACTCGTACGTCTTACGGGCCCAAGATTCGAGCTGCAAACAGCGGAAACCCATCCCGTCGTTTTCTACCTTGTATCGTGCACCGCGAATCTTCCCTTTTAACAATACCTCGTAATACGGATTTTTCCTCTTGCTCTTTTTTTTTTCTCCTCCTTTGCCTCGCCCGAGTGTAGCATTTTTTCGCCTGCAAGAATCATGCGCTTCCGGTATTCTTTGAGACTGTTTAGGTACTGTCAGGGACTAGAGGACACAGGCAACCTAACGTCTATTGTTAGTCGATAACGAACGAACGAGATTCCTCAGATTGTAACAATATGTTAGCTACGAGGTCGTGGGCAATGGATTTGTTGGCCACTTCTATTTATTATCAGTCGACCGTGAAACTGAAAACTTGAAGGGTACGCGAGCATACCGTGCTCTTCTTTCGGCCCCGTTTATCATTTCATGTCGTTGCTTTCCGTGTTCTCCATGTATTTGCAGTAATTTTCTTCCAGCGAATACTCGAGAGGGTAAACAGACTGGTACGCTTGTTTGCAACTTGCAGTGTAATTTATTTCTTCCTCTCTCGCTACTACACTCTTTTAAATAGGTACATAATAATGGTAAATAGGGCGGTCACGTATATTCGAATTTTTTTCATGTCTGAAATAACGTAGAAATCTTGTAATAACGTCAGGCACTTTGGGCCGCGGTATTGCAGACATCGACATGCGATTTTCTATTTTTATAAACGTAAATTAAACAAATATAGTGAAGACAGAAATTTGTTTCATCCACTAAATACCACGATAAGTGTTCTACTTGAAACTTCTCGTACAGGGTGTAACAGAACACGTGGCAGCCACTTCGGCAGCTGACATCTAAAAACAATGAACAAGATTTCTATGAACATATCTGTCTTCGTTTACGAGACATAACAAATTTTCCCCGTTGACTTTGTGTTGCTTAATTGCAATTACAGAAGATGCTAAAAATGGCCACTTTGCGTTTCGAGGCAAACATGTACACGTCCTGTTATGGATCGTGTTTCTCGAATTTCTTGAAAAGCCTCTTCTAATCTGAGCTTCGGTATTTCAATGTTTTCAATGCATCTTCATAAACGAAGATGAATAGAGCACGTGTTTATATACGCGTTTTTCACTGTTCTTATGTGGTTCCACGTGTTTTGTTACACCTTGTGTACTCTTGCGTATTATGTACACCCTATACGTTTTTGGAATTTTAAGTTTCTCAAAGACAATCTTACGATCGATATTTTTACAAAGTCAGGAACGAACGACGAACAGTTGAGTTTTGTTGCAGTCGGAATATCCTTTTCCCGCTCCTCTTGATATAACCGACACTATCTCGCAAATAATGTGCTCGCAAATAATATGTATACATATGTATTAGGTTGTCCGAAAAGTTTCTCTCGGTTTATGAGGAAATAATAGACGCGCAACATTTTCCGTTTGATATTATTCCGTCGAATTACGTACGATCCATTTTGTTCTGTTGAGATAAACACCGCGACATTTCACAGACTTGCTTTCACGTTTGTGTTATAAAAAAACACGTTTGCGAAAGAAAGACACTTTCCGGACAACCTAATACAACTGTAACAAGTATTGCCGCGCTCTTGTATTTATTATAACATTTGCATATCAATTAGGATACTACGAAAATAAAATGTAGAAGGTGATAAAAAAAAAATGGTTAAGGGATAAAAATATAGATTGGAAAATATGGATATGTGCCAACACGTTTCGTAGGCGATATACGTACGGAATAATCACGTAACTTTTAGTGAAATGGAATTCAAATTATTTCTCGCGTGTATACACTATGTTGCACGTACATATCTATTACATTGCTATTATACTTATTGATTCTAAATTTACATATACTAACATTGCAATATAACTGCGTATTAACCATCGGTTAGAAAAACGAGTTTTCTCTAATAGCCCATGGTACCGTTGCTACCTCTATGACGAGGTAAGAAACATGCGTATAAGTCAGAATTACAAGTTCATAAATTTATCTGTGGTTTTTGATAAAACAACATGTGTTAACATTTAAAATGTCGGCAGGCATTCAAACCGTGAATTTAATCGAACTTCCCACCATGGCCGGATGGACATAAATGGGTAGATCCGCACTGGCATCTTCCTGGTACATAAATCCCAGGGCGATTGACCGTCACCGTTTGCTATAACTCTGGATTCACTGGCGCTTCGCGTGAGATACGCTTCACTGCCATTGGATACAGGTAGTATCCGACAATTGGCGCGAGCCTTTTCGTACCCGGCTCTTTTGTATTACTGCTTTCCGACTTAATTTCTTTTATCCGTGACCCATAGAAATACAGCAGGCTGTGCACGATATACTCGATTTATAGCGGTCGTTCGCCTTCGATATTAAAATAATTACAGTCGCTCGAGTACTTGCTTAAATGTTTTTTAATTTATTTTATATTGCAATTCGAAACTTTGGAAAGGAATTTTACAAGGGACGTTTCGTGTTGTAACAGCCTCATGAATTTCCCCTGAATCTTAGCTATATATAGTAATATTCACCGTGCCTGACACTTGCACCTGCTCTCACTTACGTCATTGTGTATCATTAATTACATCTTAAAAACGTTGGAAATAATTCTTTAGTACGCCCTGATTCAAGTATGGAAACTGATCATTCTTGTTATTATTATTATCCACATATAGTAATGTGTACCGAACCTGGATGTTGCACCTGGTTGTCACTTACGTCATTATACACCATTAATTACATCTTAAAATATTGGAAATTGTTTATTTTCTTGTAATACAGTATATGATTTTTGTAGGCCAATTACGATATAGTTTTTTAAAAGTCGATTATAAAAATTGCAGTATGAAAAATTATGATTTTATATATAGTATACTCTTCACCAAATCTGGATCTTGCACCTGGTTGTCACTTACGTCATTATACACCATTAATTACATCTTAAAATATTGGAAATTGTTTATTTTCTTGTAATACAGTATATGATTTTTGTAGGCCAATTACGATATAGTTTTTTGAAAGTTGATTATAAAAATTGCAATATGAAAAATGATGATTTTATATATAGTATACTCTTCAACAAATCTGGATCTTGCACCTGGCGTCACTTACGTCATCATACATCGTTAATTACATCTTAAAATATTGGAAATTGTTTATTTTCTTGTAATAAAATATATGATTTTTGTAGGCCAATTACGATATAGTTTTTTGAAAGTTGATTATAAAAATTGCAATATGAAGAATGATGATTATTGTTATCTATATATAGTACTCCTCACCGAATCTGGATCTTGCACCTGGTGTCACTTACGTCATTGTATATCATTAATTCGCTTCTTGAAATATTGAAAATAGTTCTTATATGCACCATAATAAAATATATGATTTTACTACACCAACCGTATATAGTTCCTTAAATATTAATTATCAACAATTTATTAAATTACCTATTTTTTCTTTAAATAATAAATCTCTTGCCAAACATGTTACATACTAATTCTTTTAAATAACCATAACTAAAATAAAAGCCGTATATTTGGATAAATATTTCATTCTCTATAAAGTACTTTCAGCAACTGTTACCGTACAATTTCCCTTTTTATCGTCCTATTTAAAATTTACAATTTGATTACAAAAAACATTCGGTAAATTGTTTTAGTTGTGTCGCAGAGAATAGCATGCAGGTATTTTCCCATTGGTCTACAGCTTCAAATATTCTCGTTTAGAAAATAAATTGTTGTATGAGTGGAACTGTTTAATGATTAATAGTAGTGAATTATTCGGAAATGAATTATTTGGCTGGCTTTCTCATTCGCTGTTTCAATTTATCGGTAAGACGTGTGATTTTCAACGGATCCTGTTTTATGATCATTTCTAACTTCTTCGTTTCTAACGTAACTTCGTTGACCACTATACAGAGGATTACTGCTTGAAGTTTCTCGATCCTTTTTATATGGCTGTTTGCTATTGTTCCCCAAAGTTCAACTTCATACGCCTATATTGGGTTAATAACGGTTTTATAAATTAACAGCTCATTTTCTCCACTTAACTTAGAGCTTCTACTCGTGAGATGTTTCCTCCTTATCGCGTAATAGCACCGAAAAAAAAAAAAAAAAAAAATAGAACACCGTCAGGATTTAATCGCCAAACATGCAAACAGCGTAAACACAAGTGATGCTGTTCAAATGTCAGTTCCTGAAATGTTTCTCGATTCTCGAAATTAAACAAGAGATGAGCATTTGATCGATATTTTATTCGTTATTTTTATTCCATTTTCTGTCGTGCTCTAGCGATTCCAGCATTTAGGTATGATATTTTATTCGTTATTTGTATCCAAACTTCTGTTATCCAGTGATTTATCATTTAATCAAAACATTTACGCACGGCTTATGCCACAACAAATATAACGATGCGTCACATTTATCTCTGTAAATACTTTAATCTCTAGAACATGGCGAAAGATAGAATAAAAATAACGAATAAGATCTCGATCAAACGCTCGTCTGTCGCTTAATTTCAAAAATCAATAGCAATTCGCAGTAACCGATCGCAGAGGCTGTAATTTCGAGGTGCTGCAGAGGAAGCAGCGAACGCAGAGGGGAACCAGGACATTTTTCTCGGTCTGCTCGCCGCGGTGTGCCTTTTTTTCCGGCACACATACCACCGTTCCCCTAGCATAGTTGCATTCTGCCTGGCGCGACTCTATTACCTTTGTACGCGGTTGGTTAGTACGTAACAGGACAACGTTTGTTTCCCTCGCTAATTGCTCGGGCGTTTGGCGTAACGGGAGCACGTTCTCGTGTCCCAGAAAGCATCAGCGCGAGAGTCCGAAGACACGGCCACAATTCCTGTCGGTACGTCTTCTTCTGGCCTCCCCTTTCGTCTCCTTCTCGTTCCTCCTGCCCGCCTTCCTCTCATTATTCTGTCGGGGGACCTTCTTCTGTGCGCTACCCACACGCGACAGAGGAAGCTCGCAGAGTAAGAGAGAGAGAGCTGCACCGTTGCTAACGTTAATGCCGGTATAACAGTATTTATTACCGTCTCTCTATCGCTTCCACCATAAATACATACGTACAATGCGTCGTTAAGCGATCGCCCAGCCCCGGAAATAGACCGTGACCGAATGGTGAACGCGAGACAATTCCCGGAAGAGCGTTCAGACGATCACCGGAAGGTTAACCACCGGTGTTCGGAATACGCGTGCTGTGCCTACGCCCTTCCCTCCCCCTTTCCACCCTTCACGCCCTCTTCCGCCTGCTCCGCTTGCTTTTCTTCCGCTCTGTTTTTCCGCCTCTGATTCGCCTAACGGACGCGAACACCAGGTGCATTTGCAATACTTCATTGTCGTCACATGATCCGCGAAAAGTTTCAGATAACAAGGCATTAGAAGCGGAGAACACTTTGCAACGCTACTTTCTACACGCTTCTCGTAAGTTGATCTTTGCTACTTGCCGAACGAGTATAACGTGGCAAGCTTTCTCGAATAACAGCAAAGTGACATGGATCGGTTTTCGATCGCCACGTTTTACAATATGCTGCCTCGTTTGAAAGAATCATAGTAGATTTGTGAAATGATAAATGCGTGTATATACGCTGTTGTGTAGTAGATCTCCTCTTTGTTTTAATTTATACGCCGTATTTTTTATGTGGACGAGGCTAGACAGGAAGATCTCATAAAGGAAACATTATGATCGCACGAGTGAACAGTTCTAATAGCTACGAAAGATATTGACACATATTCCTCTTTCCCAGTGAGGTTTCTTTCTTATCAGATTTTACATTTCGTATTCGTAGTATCGAATTTTTGCAGTTATACGAAAATACTACGAAATTTAATGTATTCGTATGCAACTAATTAGTGTGTACGTGCCATGACCAACGAGTGAACAGTTCTAGTAGCTACGAAAGATATTGACACATATTCCTCTATCCCAGTGAGGTTTCTTCCTTATCAGATTTTATATTTCGTATTCGTAGTATCGAATTTTTGCAGTTATACGAAAATACTACGAAATTTAATGTATTCGTATGCAACTAATTAGTGTGTAAGTGCCATGACTAACTGTAAACAGTTCTAGTAGCTACGAAAGATATTGACACATATTCTTCTATCCCAGTGAGGTTTCTTTCTTATCAGATTTTACATTTCGTATTCGTAGTATCGAATTTTTGCAGTTATACGAAAATACTACGAAATTTAATGTATTCGTATGCAACTAATTAGTGTGTAAGTGCCATGACCAACGAGTGAACAGTTCTGGTAGCTACGAAAGATATTGACACATATTCTTCTTTCCCAGTGAGGTTTCTTTCTTATCGGATTTTACAGTTTGTAGTATCGAATTTTTGCAGTTATACGAAAATACTACGAAATTTAATGTATTCGTATGCTACTAATTAGTATGTAAGTACCACGAGTAATACAGTAGTGTGCCAGTATTTCATTCGGACTTAATCTCGATACAACATGATCGTAAACATGATAACATTAATGTAGAAGAAAAGGCTAGAACTATAACATATAGCAGAAGTAACTTGTAATCGTATATTGTAATGTTTTTACTCGTTTCTTATGATCCTGTTGGGAATCTAATATTTGGCTTCAACATGAAACGAAAGATTCTAAAAAAAAAGGAATATATTATTGACAAATGATGCGTATGATGCATATTCTTTTCGTTTCACATTTTTTATTATACTGTATATATCAAAGATAAACACGTATGAGATGCAGAAAAATAGAAAGGCAACAAGTCATTTGGAAGAAGAGAGATTGGAACTGATAAAGTGTGTTGTACACCAAAATAATAGGAGATAATTTATCTGTCGTTAATATACTACGTATGAAATTATGATATTAATTACTTGAGCGAATGAATCGAAACAGAGGAGAGGAACTGAAAATTGCTGAAATTTGTTCAGTACTGTGTCGAAATATTAAATCGTATAATATGTAGAAACTCGTTAATACATTGTTCATTTTCATGCAATTACGGAACGTTTGAAACTTCAAAAATACACAGAGTGCACGTAATATGGAAAAACGTATAAAATACCCAAAGTGTGACGCACGTTATGATACCCAGCAGATGAAGTAAAATATCTGCTCAAGTTGCATTTCTTCAGAGATGATGGTAAAAATTTGAATCCGCGTAAATATCCGCAGCATGCACAACGTCATCGATGCTTTGTAAAATCTCAAATTTCCGAAGGCTAACACGATTTTATCGTCAGCCAGCGCGTTTATTTTCGCGGAATGTTATCATCGCCAGCGTTGCTGCTCGACATGCGCTACGATCAAGCGACCCTGTTACTCAGCTTGATGCTAACGATAGTTTGTGCCGGGTTGCGCGTCGTACAAAGCAAATAGGTAACGAAATAAATTTCTCGGCGCAGAGGCGCGCTGCAAGCCCATTTCGTAGCGCTCCACCTCGAACAGTGAAACTGCAGCCCCGGCAGAAGCAGGCGAAACCAGGGAGGAACACGTGAGGACGCCTCGATGAAATATATCTTCGGCTGCAAACGTGGTTCCTGCTCGTAAAGGAGCCTCGGATTACATGGCGCGTATAAAAGCCGACAGGAACGAAACGTCACACACCGTCTCTAGCGTACGCCGTGATCGTATAAATTACCAGCGACGTCCAATTAAAGAGACTCACGCTCGAATCGCTGACAAGAGCAGCAAAAAATACGTCGTAGCGCTAGTGTTGCACCTACGCGCGACACTTGTAATAAGGTTTCAACATGTGCGTCGAGTTTCAGGGGCATTGTTAGGGATAAGTTTCATCGAAAACAGACCTACGCTTCCGTTCATAAGTACGGGCCATCCCATAAATAACGCGTCTTTTTCTAAGAGTTGAGAGTTCAGTTCAAAACAATGGGAGTTTTTACTATCGGAATTTGAACAGATCGTGATAGAAAGCTCGTTAGCACGTTGACTGCCACGCGTGTTTTCACTGAAATCTCCGTCAGGCCACGCGTGCCGCAGTACCAAGCGTTCTCTGCTAGCTCTACTCCCATCGATATTTTAGTAATGCGAGTAAATAATGTTTTTAATAAACCATTTTCGTATTACTCTTATAACAATTCAATGGTTTCATTATTTTCTTTAGAATATCTTTTCAAATACCTACGACGATCCTTCGCAAGTAGTCGAATAAGCGTCACCCGAATACGGGTGACGCGGCCCTACCGGAATCTTTGCTGTCGTGGCAGTCAACGTGTTAGAGGAGGATAGAAAAAATACGAAAAGAGACGAAATCGTCAGTGATCGATGGACAGAAGGTAATTGTTTGTTTCAGCATGCAATAGGAAAACCAATGACTGCATTACCTATGTGATGATTTAATATTTTATGTATCGATATTAGGGCTCCTGTTGTACAATGTGAAAATTGTATGCAGAATAACTTAAAATGGTCGGAAACGGAGAAAATTTAATTGATGCATTTTGAACTTCACAAAAATCCAGCTTTGTTCGTAGTGGATATATTTTATTTCTGCTTTTTGTTTTATAATGCCGTTTTGTAGCTTATTAAATTGTGTGTAACTGGTACTATTTAAATAACAAAAGTGAAATAAGTTGAAAATATTGCTTACACTTTGCGGGTTGGTATTATTCAGCAAATTCGGTTTCGGTATAATCCACATCGAAGTTTAAGTATTCTACGTTGAAACCTTCTCTATATTTTCAACAATCCTATCGTTGCTGTTTAAATTATCGTAAATATGCAAATCTGCTGGAACGCAGTGCCTCGTGTTTTTGTAAGTTTTTAAGTTTTATCCCCGACACGGTTTATAAATTGTTTATTTAAAATCTCATCGTGTCGTATATAATATTAATTAATTGGTTTTAAACATTATTGCCAAAATGAATTATGATAGTTCATTTATGAAGTTGGAAGAACTCGTAGCTGGACAACCAAACGAGTTCCATGATGTTTCACATTTACAGATGTCTAGCTCTTTATTGCATATTAACTTGTTTCAATAAATTTTATCGCGTCACTGTGTTTTACACCTCCGATGAAGAATAAAATCTTCCAATTTGTAGCTTTGTAACTAAATAACATTCTGTCAAAAATAATCAAGTATACAAATTTTTCTGAACGAGGTAGCGTGTATAAAATTGGTCGGCGTTTTGCGTCAGACAATATTTGGTTGCGAAAACTCGCTTGAACATACGAACGAAGCGAAATTAATATTTATGGAAAATATTCCATAAAAGCTTAGCAATATAAAGGTTCAAATTAAAAATAGAAATTCGATACCGAACATGTGCACTTTCTAACAGTTTCGCTACGTCACTATAGCGTCTATGTGTTCTTGGTATACGCAAATTATCCTGAAGCGATGCTATCGTTTTAACCGCTTCAGAGGGAAATTAAATCTGTTCGTTGAATTATGCGTTCCTAAATACGAAACAATTACCATAAATATAAAAAGCTGACGAAAAGATGCAGCGTCGTTATACTTAAACCGTGGAAGGGAGAGGATATTCGAGCCATTAAAACGGAATTGTTGAAAGTCTTTAGATTTTTGCATGAAGGATTCTTTCAACCGCAGGATATAATCCGACCATTAAACAGGTAATACAGAGAAGAAAGTAGAAAGAAATCGTAAAGGAAACCGACTGTACCACGGTCGCTATTCCGCTGTTCCCAAGAACACGGAATGTTTCGTAAATTGCGAAAGTTGGCGAATCGCGAGCACCGAACCGTAGAATTTCGTCTCCCGGATCAAAAGAAACGAACCGGAGCTTCGGGGAAAGATATATTCCACGGTCAATGACTTTTTCTAGAAAACCGATTTCGCGACAAAAAGAAACGAATTTGCATGAGAAACCATGGCTTGTGTCGTTTGACAACAGTACACTTTAATTTCGAGACTGTGCTGTGTCATGAAAAGTCGAACTGTATAAACAAGACAATAGAGAGGAAATGTTTTTCGCTTCGATTCACGCATGATAAAAATATTTCCAAGAGATATGGCAAACGTATCGAGCAAATTTATTTATCGTCTGTTCAAATCCTCGCGTTTCTGCAAGAATCGTCGTGATTATTTTCGAAGGAAATATAATATATTTATCGATCGAATATTAGCGTTCCGAAGTCGAACCAGATTTTTCTTACGTTTATTTCGGCAACCATATACAATTGGCCGATTCGAAATTCCAATAGGATTATCTTTTCTTCAAAGTGGAGTTTAATGTCACATCAACTATTATGTTATTAATTATACAGGGAAATGTTAACATCATACTAAGTTCTATCGAGTAATTTGATTTTCTCGACGAATGTTAGCAAATGTTGAATTTTGCTGTCATCCAAATTATCTTTCACGTGGAATTTTAATTTGTATTTAGTGCGGAAATTCCAATAGAATTATCTTTTCTTTAATTGTTTAATGTTACGTCAACTATAAAGTTATTCGTTATCCAGCGAAATGTTAATATCGTACAAATTTCCATCCGGTAATCTGATTTCCTCGATGAACATCAGCAAGTCGTGAATTTTGTTGTCTTCCAAATTATCTCCGACAAGGATCTTAATTTGTATTTACCGCGAAGTATGCTGTATTTCCAATAGTTTCAAATCTTTCAATGAACCTGCATATTTAACGTCTGCATACTCGGTCGTCTTCGACCAATAATTTCAAGTAATCTTCCATTCTGCGTATATTTTAAAATTCGCTTAAAAAAATTCACGTAGCATATAGCAATAAAACTACTGGACGATGTTCCAGAAACTTGGAAGAGTATTCAAGAATTTTTGAGGAATTTTTTAAAACGCAGCGACCTAAAAATAAAGTGTATGGTCTTGGGCGACTCAGTATGCAGACGACGTCGCTAGGAATAAGATAGCAGACTCAAAAATTATTACGTAAAAAGAAATAAGATTACTCTTAACTACTAGCAGTTGACTTATTTAACGATACGCAATCTTTTAACTTACTTTCGCGTATTTACACTCCTGTTCACTGGAACTGCATTGTTCCAGCCAATCAAACTCGGAAATTCCACGTGGAAAAATTTGACAGCGCAAACTCTGTTTCCAAGATTCTAAACAATCAACCCTAAACTACTGTATTCTTCCTTTAGTTCCGGTGAACAGACTATTTCAGGACGAGAACAGTTACCCGGGAAACGAGAAGCTACCCTCGCAGACGAACTTTAAACTAATCGTAAATACACGGGCCATTGGCTCTCCTCTTCGCAACGAATTTCGTGCAATCGATCATTTGATTAAATAGAAGACAACAATTACTTGAAGCCACTTTAATTGCTAATCGCACGGTTCTCGTTGCGATCGATAAAGTTGCGATTGAAAACGAACGTTGTTGCTTGTAACAAGATTTGATACTTGCCATCGTCGCTATTATCTTTTATTGCCAGTTTTCTATTACGATTAATATACATGGTGTCCCATTCAGCTGGGACAAGTTACAACCTTGAGACGGTAAAAGATAAAAAAGAATTCCTCTAGACATAATTCAAGTAATTCCCTGTTTTCTATTACAATTAATATGTAGAGTATATAACTGGGACAAGCTGCGACTCTGAGACAATTGGGACAAGCTACGACTCTGAGACAACTGGGACAAGCTGCGACTCTGAGACAGTAACCATGTAGAAAAGAATTAGACACAATTTCTTTATTTGCCTGTTTTCTATTACGATTAATATACATGGTGTCCCATTCAGCTGGGACAAGTTACAACCTTGGGACGGCAAAAGATAAAAAAGAATTCCTCTAGACATAATTCAACTAATTCCTTGTTTTCTATTACGATTAATATGTAGAGTATGCAACTGGGACAAGCTGCGACTCTCAGACAATTGGGACAAGCTGCGACTCTGAGACAACTGGGACAAGCTGCGACTCTGAGACAACTGGGACAAGCTGCGACTCTGAGACAGTAACCATGCAGAAAAGAATTAGACACAATTTCATTATTTGCCTGTTTTCTATTACGATTAATATACATGGTGTCCCATTCAGCTGGGACAAGTTACAACCTTGGGACGTAAAAGATAAAAAATGATTTCTCTAGATAATTCAAGTAATTCCCTGTTTTCTATTACAATTAATATGTAGAGTATATAACTGGGACAAGCTGCGACTCTGAGACAATTGGGACAAGCTACGACTCTGAGACAACTGGGACAAGCTGCGACTCTGAGACAGTAACCATGTAGAAAAGAATTAGACACAATTTCTTTATTTGCCTGTTTTCTATTACGATTAATATACATGGTGTCCCATTCAGCTGGGACAAGTTACAACCTTGGGACGTAAAAGATAAAAAAGAATTCCTCTAGACATAATTCAAGTAATTCCCTGTTTCCTATTACGATTAATATGTAGAGTATATAACTGGGACAAGCTGCGACTCTGTGACAGTAACCATGCAGAAAGAAATTTGACATAATTTCATTATTTGCCTGTTTTCTGTTACGATTAATATATAAGGCAATTACATTAATAGAACATTAGTATTATACGTAGAGTAATTTAACGTAGAATATTAATATATAGGATAATGTAATATGCTATCGTACGACCCTTTCCACCAGAATTCACAATGTATATTCAATGATTACGTTACAAAGGATATTTCTCTTGCGTAAAATAATTGAATCGGGCACCTTATTATCCGAATAAGAAGAAACACCATGAATTTAATAGAAACGCTACAGATGTAAAGCGCTGTTCGACAATGTTTACAATCTGCAAAACGCAATGTATTATAAAGAGTACTTTTAAAAATAAGAATTAATAGGATTTTTCAGCGAGATATATACTAAACGTTGGCGGGAAAGAATTTTTCTGCTAGAGGGTCTGCAGAAAAACGACACGAGCTAACTTTGTTGGAGCTATGCGAGACACGTTTGAAGACGGTACGGTTTCAAAGTAGTCTGACTAACTAACGCTTCTATACAGTACGTATCCCGTATGCAAGTGGATTGTATCCAAGTTTCATACTTCGTTACAAACTTCCTTGCTCGTCTTTCCAAAGACGTTCGGCTTTGTTTTCAGTTAACTTACCGAGTAACCACCGAGAACTTTATACTGTGTTACGTTTAAGTAGCTGCTGACGCGTTGTAAACTTCCGGTTCTACACTCATTTCCCTGCGGCCATTTAAAATTATTAAAGCTGTGTTGGCGGTACTATTAAATACTTTACCGCAATAAGTCAATTAATGCCGAGCCATTGAAAGTGTTCTTATTAAAAAGCTAGACTTCAGTAACAATTGTTACTAACTTTCAGCAATTACGAAGGAAGAATAAAATATTTATGCTTTCTTGGAATCTCTTACGAGCCCTTTTTCTTTCATTGTCTACTATCTTCCTCTAAACACTTAAAATAAGTCTATGTTTATTTTGTTTAGTTATATTTGTCTAACCTCGGTCTGTAGGTCAGCTTGTAGTCGTCGTATCAGAGAATTTCGCAATATTTCAAAAATTCCAAACAATGACAAATGACAGAAATGGATGGTAGTTATTTCAAGGATCTTCTACGAAGATAAGTAATTGCAGATTATTGGAACGCAGAAATGCCTATGAAACAAGGTCAGATAGAAGGCACGTTCGTATGAATTTTTCCATTGTTTCTTCTTTTTTCGCTTTTCTGCATCCTATCCACTCTTGAAGCGAGGTTCACATATCACGATACACTCTGTATATACAGGATGATGCGTAACGGTTCGTGATAGAAATGAGATCTGCGAGATTCTATGATTTAAGATAAGTCGAAGATTAAAAATAAAGAAATTGCGCTGGAAAACACATTCTTGAGAAAGTCGAATTTGAAAGTTTGCCAGAGATACGTGAATTTGCTTAAATCGTAGAATAAAATTGAAACACGTTAGCGAAGAATTATCAAATATAATTTTCCCGAAAAATGAGATTCCACGCGAACAGACTTTATTCTCGACTTGTTTTCGCATGTAGAACAACTTCCTACCTACTTCTGTCTACCTGCGAATTAAATTCACGTTGATTCGACAATCTTTCAAATTCGATTTTTCCAAAAACAAAATCACCAGCGCAATTTGATTATTCCCGATTTTGTTTCTTATCTTGATCCATAGATCTATTTGTATACGACCTCTGCAAAAGATCATTCACTGTTTATCTATATGTATATTTATACAAATGATCGGGAGGAAATTCAAGCTACAATAAGATTTTTGTAGAAATCCGAGAAAACGCTGATGATCATCGCTCGTGGAATGCGTTAGTGGGGCGGAAAAGGTGGAATAAATTCTTAATGAAAGATTCATCGACTGTGACTGAAATTCAGTGACTCTGTATTTTCAATGTCCACTCTCGGAGAACCCTCTCAGCTACCTACGTACGAAGATTACGGGGTTTTTTTTTATTATTTGTACTTTACAATTTGTTCAGCTGGACATTTGGTAAGTTTTTCTAACTTAATTGCTAAATAACATGTGGATGGCTACTTCCAGCGAGATACCAAAAAATTAATACTTTTTTTTATTGTTTAATTTGTACTTTACAATTTGCCCAGCTGGACATTTGGTAGATTTTTCTAACTTAATTGCTAAATAACACGCGGATGGCTACCCCCAGCTGATACCATCTTCAAGTTTGACTATTTTATTTCTTCAGTGAAGTTAGTGGGGTGTTTTCTAGAACAAAGTCTTCTTTTCTATTTAATTTGTACTTTACAATTTGCCCAGCTGGAAATTTGGTAGATTTTTCTAACTTAATTGCTAAATAACACGCGGATGGCTACCCCCAGCTGATACCATCTTCGAGTTTGACTATTTTATTTCTTCAGTGAAGTTAGTGGAGTGTTTTCTAGAACAAAGTCTTCTTTTCTATTTAATTTGTACTTTACAATTTATCCAGCTGGACATTTGGTAGATTTTTCTAACTTAATTGCTAAATAACACGTGAATGGCTACCCCCAGCTGATACCATCTTCAAGTTTGACTATTTTATTTCTTCAGTGAAGTTAGTGGGGTGTTTTCTAGAACAAAGTCTTCTTTTCTATTTAATTTGTACTTTACAATTTGCCCAGCTGGAAATTTGGTAGATTTTTCTAACTTAATTGCTAAATAACACGTGAATGGCTACCCCCAGCTGATACCATCTTCAAGTTTGACTGTTTTATTTCTTCAGTGAAGTTAGTGGGGTGTTTTCTAGAACAAAGTCTTCTTTTTTATTTAATTTGTACTTTACAATTTGTCCAGCTGGACATTTGGTAAATTTTTCTAACTTAATTGCTAAATAACACGCGGATGGCTACCCCCAGATGATACCATCTTCGAGTTTGACTATTTTATTTCTTCAGTGAAGTTAGTGGGGTGTTTTCTAAAACAAAGTCTTCTTTTCTATTTAATTTGTACTTTACAATTTGTCCAGCTGGACATTTGGTAGATTTTTCTAACTTAATTGCTAAATAACACGTGAATGGCTACCCCCAGCTGATACCATCTTCAAGTTTGACTATTTTATTTCTTCAGTGAAGTTAGTGGGGTGTTTTCTAGAACAAAGTCTTCTTTTCTATTTAATTTGTACTTTACAATTTGTCCAGCTGGACATTTGGTAAATTTTTCTTACTGAATTGTTAAATAACATGTGAATGGCTACTCCCAGCGGGTTACCATCTTCGAGTTACGGGTGTTTATGAACAAATTCATTTGCACTATGTCGCCTCATAGGAAAGATACACTCTCGGTTGACCTCGGAACCGACTACTGTCGGATGTTGCCGTTAACAGGTAGGAAATTTATGGAATTTACGTATGCCGGCTAAACTGCAGACACGGAGGCTTCTTTACGAGCGACACGGCCTGCAACAGCCGCCCGTTTCGCAAAAGTGCGCGCGCTCGTTATCACGGTTTTCCCTGATAGCCACGTCTTAATGGCTTTCGCGGATTACGTTACGTACGTTCAACGTGAAAGTTTCAACGGTTTAATATAACCCGCTACTCTCTTTTTCTCGTTGCTCCTTTGCACCCGATGGGCTACGAAGCCTCCGTTTTGCTGCTATTTCTGTTATTTAGATTATCTGGCAAAGGACCTTTATTGCCGCTTTCTCGGCCGAGAAAATTCGACACGGCAAACTTAATTTTCTGCGATCTTAATATTTGATAAGGTATTCCATACATATTTCGTAGCACGTATGATATTTGATAAAATATTCTATACGTACTTTATAATATGTATAATGTTTGATAAAATGATCTACACCCGGATTTCCAAGGATTTTATTAAAACGTGAACGAATGTATTTTTCCGTGGAATAGACAGAAACACAGCTGTATATGTATGGAAGTTTAAGTCATCAATAATCACACTGACAATCTTGTGTTACGTCGACTTATTAATTTCACTGTACGCTCACGTCCTTTACAGAGTACGTCTGGTCTTGCAGATTGACTTCTTCTCGAGCGATTTTAGATTTTATAATCCCATCACCGGAATATGCAACTATGCAAATAATGGATCGAGTAATTTCTTATCTGGATGTTACTATTAATTTGAAGCGTCCAGCGTTGCAATTATTCAACTTCTAACGTGTTATTAAAATTCAACTTTCTTTATCCCTCGTTTTTCCTGTGCAGTGACTCAAAAAATTGATCCGAGCCGCATGCCAAGCCATGATATAAGCGCTCACTTATTAATGTGTTAGCGATATAAATCAACAGGTGCTGTTCGAAAAGTGACGGTAATTTAGTCTGCCGTGTATCAGCTTTTCCATCAGTTTTGGACCTGTTTGCATTTCTCATCTTTAGCTCAGTTTGACGTGAAAAGTGTAATAAATTATTCGATCAATAATCTCACTCCCCCTATTCTTCCTAGTTTGTCTTCCTGTAAAGATACTTTCGTTTAAAATCTGTATTTTTTGAGTCACTGTGTATTTATATTTCCTATGCATTTTTGTTTTTCTTTCTCTTTTTTTGTACATTTACTATTTGTCATTGTAGACTCGTGCTCTTGACTTGCTAAATAAAATATAATAAATAAACGCCGAGAGCTAACAGTAACACGTTCCTAATGATCGCCTTTTTAAAGCATACTTCTGTTATTGTCCTGTAGATTTTGGAACCCATGTAAAGTGACAGATATAAGTATTCGTACAGTTAGAACGTAGACATATAACTAAAAGAGAATTATTTTTTATACTATTCAAATATGTATAACTTTATACTATACACAGACACTTAACACTGTTAAGTGTAGACAAACAAATGTCAATTAAATCACTCGGTAATTTATAATGACACAAGGTTTGTAGAACAAGAATTGTAACGATGTTATATTGTATATACTCGTGTGGTATGGATCAACCTTTGTTTGTGTACATTTATTATAAGTAATAATATATAATAATAATAACGTAATATATATAAGCATTATAAGTATTATAAATATCTATACAATCTACATTTACGTTTATTTGAATATATTTAATCGTATCGAATATATTGAATATATGTAATAAATACATATATACATATGAGTATTACAAATATCTATACAATCTACATTTACGTATATTTGAATATATTTAATCGTGTTGAATGTATTGAATGTATATAATAAAATATCTCACTTTCATTTTCTATGGTACAGTAAAGCAACTGTGCGGATTTTGTCCCTCACTGCATACGATATTTAGGTGACGAAGTGCTGACCTTAGTTTTCTAGGCTTTAAGGTTGGCTCGGATACGGCTAGTAGTTCAGTAAAGCCAAATTTACACCGTAAACGAGGATGAAAGCAACGTTTTTCGATGCATCATTCACAGCGAGACAGTATAAATTCGGCTTTACTTGCTACTTGACTACTGGTCGTGTCTCAACCAGCTCCTACCCACATTACGACTCACTAAGAACTAACTTTCTGGAAGCTAGCACGTGCCGAATAAGTTTTTCCAAACTGCATCTTTCGTGTATTTGATAGCTTATGAATTGTATTAAGAGAAAAGTGGTGATCCAATAAAATATCTTCTAATTTTTCTGTACGTACATATAATGTCTGTTACAAATGTTAAAAGCTACATTCACTTATGAGAGTAAGTGAAACTCAAGTAGGAAGCGTCATATTTTTTGCATCCGGACGCTGTCGAAGCTTCCGTAAAATTAATGGTGCGTCCTGCAGATCTTCGTTCATTAAATTAAAGTTGAATTCCTGATGCTTGAAATTAATGATACGCTCGAAAGCAGTTGATGGTCCGTATAAATCGTTTCAAGCTGTTTCCTGGAAACTGTTATGAACACATCTTTTTCTGTCATTTCATAATTCATTCATCCGATGAATAGAATATAGAATGGATTTATTCATCTGCCAAAGAGAATATCACCGTTGATCCTATAAGATGACTCAACAATTATCATATTTAGCGACAGTTTACTCAAAATTGTAATATTCACTTCAAATACTTTTTTTACAGATCATAATTTTACGTTAAAAAATACAATGATAATATATCAGGTGATCTCATAGTTCATTCTTCCACTCTATCTTTTAGCGAAGAAAATTAATACTCACGTTCATTGGAAGTTTCTCCAATCTGATGCAAATATCGATGTACGATACTACTGCTACTACTATGTTTGCTATTTCTTCAGTAGTCAAGTGAAGTTCTGCTTCAATTACAACTATCAATGCTTCGACATCGAAGGTTACTCTTCGACCAGACCTGGCCTCGTCAACAAGGTCGAAAACACCATTCCGAAATTTTGAGAATCATCCCTGACACTTCCTCACATTCAGTACATGTTCGCCGTATACTTGACAAATATTCTTAACAGTATCCATAGTTGTGGTGCCCCTTTTAAACTCGCATAGTATACAATACCGCAAATGCTTCTCGCTGACACTCATTTTGTAGCTTCTCTTGATGTGAGAAGTAACGATCCAATTGCTTCAAACTCATCTTGCACACTGTCCAGATGATCCTCTTTCGGAAGCGTGAAGTAGAGTTCCTGTAAACACATCAGCGAAACGTGATACACACGATTGTCTACAGTAAGATAAGAAAGTACATTACTTAAGCCGAATTTACACTGTTTCGCTTCGGAAGTACACGGCGGATGAAACTAGGTTGGAAGCGGCGATCATCCGTCGTGCTCTTCCAAAGTGAAACAGCGTGAATTCCGCTTTATGGGATTACCACATATCTTACGTTCAGCGGATACATTGAAATTGATTTACATTCTGACGCATGTGTCTATATGACAAAGATTTTATTCTAATGAATGTTTGAAATATTCATTATATTTAGTTTCTCTTTTGCATTTCGTTGGATGTTTCTTCAGATAACAATAACAATAACAATAACAATAACAATAACAATAACAATAACAATAACAATAACAATGACAATGACAATGACAATGACAATGACAATGACAATGACAATGACAATGACAATGACAATGACAATGACAATGACAATGACAATGACAATGACAATGACAATGACAATGACAATGACAATGACAATGACAATGACAATGACAATGACAATGACAATGACAATGACAATGACAATGACAATGACAATGACAATGACAATGACAATGACAATGACAATGACAATGACAATGACAATGACAATGACAATGACAATGACAATGACAATGACAATGACAATGACAATGACAATGACAATGACAATGACAATGACAATGACAATGACAATGACAATGACAATGACAATGACAATGACAATGACAATGACAATGACAATGACAATGACAATGACAATGACAATGACAATGACAATGACAATGACAATGACAATGACAATGACAATGACAATGACAATGACAATGACAATGACAATGACAATGACAATGACAATGACAATGACAATGACAATGACAATGACAATGACAATGACAATGACAATGACAATGACAATGACAATGACAATGACAATGACAATAACAATAACAATAACAACGATAACAACAACACTGCCGATAACAACAACAACAATAACAACCATCGTAATAATAATAATGTTGCCTTTGCCGTGTTTTGAATGAAACAGGTTGAAAGGGTAAATGAAGAATATAGGAAAAAAGGGAAGAAGACAAAGAAAGTGAGGGAAAGTAGTGCATCTCGGGGTCGATGGATCGCACTTGCATATATACATGCAGAACAATTCGATCTCGAGCAAAATCTCTGTTAAAGAAAAGAATGAACAGATTTGGAAAGAAAAATAGAAGGATGCAGGAAACAAGTAAATTGTAAAATGAGAAGAGAAAACAGATGGAAGAACATAGACTTTTCTAAAATCCAAAGACGTACGAACTTATTGTAGTGCCATAGTAGCTTAAAAATGTCTGTCTAAAAACGACTTACTGTTACTAAACTGAGTTACTAGCTACTATAATTTCTATACAATAGAAACGTTTCTCGATAGAGATAATACTCACTCACAGACAAATAGCGTTCCATAAATTACGTTATACAATTTTTCAATATACAAGTCTCAATCAGCTTTTGAGTCTTGCTACAAAATATACTTATTTCGCTTGAGAAAAATCAATCTGCTGTGATTTTCTTCGCATCCTATCAGGCGTAACGACTTTGCAAAAAGTTAAGATCGTACAGCATAGGATCGTAAGCTTCTGCGTCCTTCCTGTAGAGTAGGTACCTAAACTATGATATCCTATTCATCTTGCGAAAAAACCTAACACATCTTTGGATGCAGAAAAAGTATGTTCGTGCATTCTTCACGTTTTTCGAAAAATAGTTTCTAATGAAATATATAGGTCAATAATTCTCAACCGGCGGTATGTCTGTCGCTAAGGTTACGCGAGAGATGGCCGATGGTACGTGGGTAATTTGCGCGATGTATCTTACTGCTGGCCGATCTCGAATTCCCATTTGCATACAACACATACTTTTCTTCTTGGTATCACAATTTTTAGATTCTGATTTCCGTAGTATGCACTTGAGGGAAGATTGAGGTCTACTGGAATTGTTTCTAGCAATCGTCAATTTTCTGTCTATACATAACATAAATGTTGTATGCAATTAGTAATTGAACATAATTTATCTAACAAATTTGCATGGGAAGAATATTTGTAAAATTGAAAAATATTTATGTAACTTTATTTACTAATCTCCTGATATATCTTGATTATATAAATCCAGTAATTTAATTTATTGATTTGCATTATTGCTGCAAAATCCTGGCTTTCAATCGCTATATGATAAATCAAGCAATGTGCCACTGTCGATTAAAATTATTTAATCGAAAAATATATTCGTATAATATTTGATTTAATTTCATATAAAACTCAAAAATATTCGAAACATCGTACTTCCAAAAATTTATCTACAATATTAATAATTCGTTGTTTTTCATAGTCAACTATATAGGAAAATTAATTCCACAATGGACTAGCAAAGAAAGTAGAAAATCGTGTGTAACAATCAAAGATAAATAACAATACGTATGAAAGATTAAATACTAAAACGTGATCTGTATTCGAATCTAAAAGCGTAAAATAAATAAGGAACAATCTACATATCACGCGAAAGCAGCTAGTAGGACCAACAAATTTGCTAGAACCAGCCATGAAAATCAGTTTATGGGGAGCGAAGAATAAACGTCCTTGTTCAAACGCATCGCGTGGTAGCAACGTTGAGCGAGGCGTTATTTTTCAACTTTCATCGCGTGGCTGCCGAGATCAAAGCTATTGCTCGTAAAGGGCAATTCAGTCGGAATTAACCAGCTAATCTATGTGTGTCGTGTTTCAAATTGAATCAGCCTCGCGCGCGTTGTTTACGGTAATGTGATAAATGAAAGCTGCTTAAAAATACGGATCACGAGGGTGTGTTGAGGGGATTGTTGCGCGATTGTTGGGCCGGCAGCCCGCAAAATATATCGCCCACGATTCGTTCGCTGATCATTATAAACGGGGACAATACCGTTGCTCGATAATGCACGAAGATCGTCGTGGATCTATGTCAGTGGTGATAGATGCCACGGTACCAAGCTTCCTGGCAATCTCGATAATATATCGCCTCGATGTATCGCGGCCACATATTCCTTCCTCCACGTTGCAACAGCAGAAATATGTATAAATTTTTGTTTCGCCATTCGCTCAGTGATTGGCTGATCTCGACCTCGCGTATGGTTTTATATTATGATTCAGCGATTGGTTGCGCTCGCTGATAATACACCACCAATCGTATTACCGCAATGTAAATTCGTAGACGCATTACCATAATAGCGAACAGTTATGCAGACAAAAAAGGAAAAGCACGATAAGTATATTGCGGATTTGCATGCATTTTTGTTAAATTTAAGAGCACACGAGCGCGCACGATACATGTGACGTATAAAAATATAGAAAATATCGAAAATATCTGATATGATATTTAAACAACGAAACAAATCCCTATTTATGTACCATTCTTTTTTATTCTATTGATAAAAATTTGAATTTGCATAAACACCCGCGGTCTAGTGATAAGATACGTACTCTGTCGTTTGCTGGCGAGTTTCATTTTTTATATTCAATACCTATCGGTCCATTCTATATTTCATGAGTGCTGTCATCCGGTGTAGTTGTGGGAGTAAAACTATGATCGATTCATAGATATCGATTGTCATAACTAAACGGCGGATTTTTATGCAGATTCATATTTTTGAGAATATGATTGAAAAAGTAGAATCTCGGTGGGAAATTGTTTTATCTGTCAAGTGTCATAAAAAGCACTGTACTTTGGATATTTTGCATATGTTTTGATTTCGTGTGCACGCTGTGTAATTTTGCACTCTCAAATTTAAATAAATAAAAGATACATAAATAAATACATAAAAATCTGCAGCCTGGTCCTCGCGTTAGTCGCTGTCCTTTTCTTATGGAATTTCGTAGATTTGTCATCAGTTTTAAGAAGATTTATATTTTTAGTAAACCCATAATCTTGTAAATGTATTTGGCAATACACTTAGGTACATGCTATTTTTCAATGCACTTGTATTTGTACTACTATTTGCAAGACATTGTTTTACTCTTTTTATAACCCAAATATTTTAGTAATATTTCTAGCTGCTACCATTCTTTGTATTTGAAATATTTACTAATAGGTTAATGTTCTTTAAAAATTGTGCTCTACAGTGAATGAAATAAATAATTACTATATTTTCACAATATTTAATCTATAATTTATTTCTCTAAATAAAAAAAAAGATAACAAGAATGCAGCAGATTTCTAAAATTTTATTATTTTTCTATGATTTTGTAATACATCAATTAACGATTCCAAAGTTTTTAAAGATGAACTACTTTGTCTTAAAATAACACCTTTTAATTGCCAAGTTAGGAAATCAATAAAAATGAACTCGTGTCTTTTTCACGAAATATAAAATATACAGTAAAACATATAATAATTCGCTGCAAAATCCAAGAAACGTGTGTTATACCGCTGCTTGATATCGATACTGTCACGTACTAAACAAATTTCAAGCTTACTTTTATCGAATACAAGGTCTACGTTGTGTTTTTGTTTCTATCGTGTAAAACGTCATGCATATTTATAATCCCATTAAATAAGGCCTGTATTTAGTGTTGTTAAAAACGCACATATTAAAATTGACATTTTTTTAAGTCGTATCACTATCAACCTGCAGCAACAATGTGATATAATGATTTCAATTTCTTTTACATGGCTGTTGAAGCGGTGATCGCGTGATGAGTCTTGAATCAATAATAATATACCATGTATGCAAATAGCATAATTACTCTCTTCGCTATATCCCTGTGTAATTGTCTTCTTTTTCCATTCACCGCATTCACCATATTGTGTTCTTCAATGAACTGACCGCTTTCAAGAACACTCTGATCCTTTCACGCGTGCTCAATAGCACACTTGCTCAACCAGCTTTCAGTCAGCTCGATGCGCATGTCCATCCCTCGTCTCATTGTTTGCTAAATATTTTATTCACATCCAGCATATTTTCTCTCATAGCTGTTGCTGGGAACTTTTTGACATTATACAGGGTGTTCTACTTAAATCGATCTTCGCAAAAAAATACCTTCGAAACTATTCCTGATACCGAAGAATATTTCCAACAGAAGTTGAATGGGTCCAGGACGATCAGGATCGACGCTGCTACGCCCTTTACGTTACTTTCTATCCAGTTATTGTACTATTTTTAATGTTAGAAAATACCTTCAGTTTGAGCGAAATATGAAAAATATGAAAATTAATACGCGCGACGTTTCGTTCCAATTTTACGCGAAGCATCTTCGAATATTACAAATCCCTTTTGGTTGCTGGGATGAGAGCAAGATTATGACGATTCGCACTGCCAATTTATGCTCCAGTGTGTTGAAATTGTCGAAACATGTTAGAACCGTCCATTTAATCTAATTCGATGTTTATGTTTACCTTCGGCCTCGAGTAAATTAACGCACTTGCCCAAATGAGTTGAGGTAACAGGAAAATTTCAATAAACAGGAGATTAAGATATGAAAATTCGTGGATTGCAGTAGAGTTAAAAGAGAGAAGAATTTGTTTCCCAATGGAAAATTGCTTGGCCCCGTGACGTTTTAAAGTTCGTTCGAAGCAATATTCTCAACGATATAGACATACCACCTGTCGTGTTGGCCGAGTTCGCTGGCTCATGTTAATAATCCACGGAAGCATGCGCTATCGCTGAAACGAATTCCAACTATGGATCGCTAATTTAAATATTAAGCCATGCAAAGCCAATGTTAATAACGTTGGTACAGTTAGCGGCACTACAGCGAATATATATGTATTTACATAAGGCAAGCTATCTCTTTCTCTCCTTTTATCTCGCTATCCTTAATGTTAGCGTGCCCTGTGTGCGAGTATGCGGATACAAGTAACAAAACATAGCCGTTTATTCCTTAACTTATCTTGACCAGCGGCGAAGCTTTTAGCCCATTCATGGCATATCGAAAGAACTGGCATACATACGTTCTGCGTGAGACCAAAAACGAGGAATACAGAGCTTCGTGTTATCTAACTGTAATATATCATGTAAGCATGATGGCCCATGACTCACATTTCTGCTAAAGTATTTTCTCAAACTTGTTATTTCTAGTAACCTTTGCTTACTGTTATATCGTGTAATTATTGTAATTCGTTCCGCAGAGTTCCACTGAAATATTTTCGAGGATTTTCTGTTTCTAGTAACCTTTGGTTGCTATTATATCGCGTAATTATTGCAGTTTATTTCGTACATTTCTACTAAAATATTTTCTCGAACATGTTATTTCTAGCAACCTTTGGCTCCTATTATATCGCGTTTATTATCATTAGTTTATTTCTTAGATTTCTACTAAACAATTCTCATTTAAGAAATTTTATAATACAACTAATTTCAATTTCAATTTTAATTCTGTTGAGAATTGTGGATCTTAATCGCCGAAATAAATGTATAGGAACACTTAGATTATACTTAGAATTGATATCAAAATAGTTTCAGATTTATTTAATATGTGATTTACAAGATATTCGTCGATATACATTTGCACATGTCTCAATACTCTCTTTGTCTCGCCATCTTTTATACCACACTACTACCTGAACAGTTGCATTTTAGACTCTGTGCACGTACATACTTCACACACTCTAGTCTAGTCTAGCACACAAAGTTACACATACCTCAATAAATTGAAAGCTTATTATTGATGTTGCAATCTCGATATCAATTATTCAAGTCATAAAGGATATAACCCAACAAACACGAAGATGGTACCCCACTGGGGGTAGCCACCCACATGATAATCAAACAGCTAAAAAATTCTACCAAATGTCCAAATTAGACAAATTGTGAATGTGAAATATTAAACAAAAAAAAAATTATTCAAGCATATGTTCTTTCAATTCTCTTAACTCTATGCTATTTTGTCTATTCCCAGCAAATAGACTAATACTGTTAAAGCATGTTGTGACACATCACGTAATTATCCTTACGTCTGGGACCTTATTTTCTTTTTAGATTTCTGTGTTTTAAACAATCCTTAAAAAGTCTTGAATACTCTTGCAAGTTTCTAGAATATCACGCAATAGTTTTTATCGCTACGTGTTAATTTCTTTAAGCAAAGTGAAATTTCAAGGAAAGAAAAATGGACAAAATGAAAAATTACTTTTAAACTGGGAAGAAAGCAGTATGCAGGATTATTGCAGTTAATTCCCAACATTTCTATTATAGTATTTTCTCAAGCTGTGTATTTTTATATCCGGACTATTGATCGTCAGTTAAATGGGCGGAAATGATTTTTAGAATAAACTCGGCGAGAAGAACTTTACATGTAAATTAATAGATCAATTCAGCGAAACAGTTACCGGGCAAATAGACTTTGTAAACACTACGATTGGCGTTTTTCCTGTGTACAAACCAAATAGTCCAATCTTAATTGCTTTTTGTTCAAACTATACAAAATATTAATCCTTTTTAAAGTAAATATACCCGTGAAGAATTAGATTTTTATTTTCATCGTGTATAGTTGGAAGCTTTTTCGTAAACCGATTTTTTGTTACATATAGCTAACTCGAAACAAAAAGAAGGAAAAAGATATACTCGGAACCATTAACTCTGACACTACTATGGATAATTGGATGATTACAATCGCTCGTTACGTAGTAATTGTCATACACATATGTATCACAAATGACGATGATCGCGTGACACGTAATGCGCATATTTCTTGAAATAGATTATGCAAAATAGAATAAAAGAAGTGAATCATACTACCAATATAGGTGCAACTGCGACGTGGTTTCTCTGCTTGTCCTCGTTTTCAATTCTATCGTACACAACCTTATTATTAAATTAGATAACTATAAATAACAAAATTGTTATGTAATAGCGTATGTACACGCTATTTAATTAAATATAATCTACTGCAAAAAAGGAAATAAAAATTCTGTATTACAATACGGTTTAATAAACCGTATAAATAAACGGTACAAATGCTTTTCGATTATATAGCACGACATGGGAAAAATCTAGTCAAAAATCGATATCGAAAATCTTTTGTGCAAGTTGTAAAACTTTTACGGCTCCATGTAGTCGAATGTGTAAGAAACATTGTATCGATACTTTTTCTTTCATTTGCGTACTCATGAAACGTGATGATATTGAAGGTTTTTTTTTCATTCATTGAAGGTTAAGAGCAATTGATGTGCTCGGTTAAAAACAAAGGAGGAAGCACAGACAGCTATTGCTCGTAACAAAAACATGGTATATTATACATGAAATACGAAAGCGTAATAGGTCGCTAAATAAATACAGTGGCGAATAAAAAAAAGTTTAGAATCGATATACTATGAATTTTAATCATTTCTGTCATCTATCCTGTGGTATATATTATATTTATTCATTGACCTTATTAAACATAAATCCATTTTCTAAAATTATGATGTATTTTTACACTTCTTATTCTAGAAACTCTCTTCTGGTCGCCACAGTACACTGTGTAGAGATACGAGAGAAAAGAAAAATCTGTAACAGACATTTTACTCCAGACCATTATGATGAAAAAAAAACCAATCTTAGACAATTGCTTATAATAAAAGCGTAATGTATCATTAAATATTTAACACAAACTTAAACAGTTATTTTAGTACTATGGTGTTAAGATCATGTTAAGGGATTATGAAATGAGTCGTTCATCTCTGTCATATTTCTATTTTGCAGTAAAACGTAATTCTTTAAGCATCTAACATCAAGTGCCATTGGAAAAACACATGGATACGCTGTTCGAGTGTGTGTGCATGTTTTTCGTAATGAAAATGAACCAAATGCGATAGAAGAATATTCAAAATGCTCTTCAAATCATGGTACCGCCTATCACGTAACATTTGCAAGCGTTTAGCAATGTTAAACTGACTCTGAACCTGTAACCTGCCTCTCATGGTCACTTGACCTATCCTCTTTAGACAGATTATGGAAATACATGGAATCGAGAGTACATTTCAGCTAAAAGCTTGATATATATGCACAATTGATGATAAACTAATCAATGAAGCTATACTAATTAGCGTTAGCAATGATCATTCCGATATTTAGTGAACGAGATCAATGAAAGTATCTCTACTAGTACGCACAAAGATCATTTTGTAAATCAAGCGGATTTCCATTCATTTACCAATTGAAATGCAAAGCAAAGTATGCAAACTATGTCTGTCGAGTGTTTGATTCAAACTGAATCTTCGCTAATGATCATAACATCCGAGCTTTGACTCTGTTTGTCCAGAATACTCGTTGATTCGCCGATGCCAAAAATCTTATTTTCTCGACTAATAGCATCCTGGCTGTCGCCATAGTCTTCAAATGAGCCCTTGACGCGACCATTTCTGCCAAGGTTAGGACGAAACACGAGCTGCTATATAGATTTTTTCCTGATCAAAAGCTTGGATTTTTTTAGGTAGCTTGTTTGATGATTAAGCAACTATTTGTCAGATGTTTTTTGAAACCAACAAAAGGCAGAACTTTTTGGAAGGGTTGAAAATCACGAATGAAATCATTGAACTTTGTATACTCGTTACAGCAATCGTTAATTTTGTACATTCCTAAAGATAATACTTTTCGTTCGTTTTCGATTATTATAGAATATGCTGCACTGCGCAAGGTTTTGAATTTGCTGTTTGGAAATGCCCTCTACATACGTCTTTTGTAAGAAGAAATTCTGAAACTAATATGCTAAAACGTTCATTAAAAAGTAATTTCCTTTTATAATAATTAGATCATAAAGATTTCGCAAAGTAAAATATGCAGATTTTTACGTATTCGTGGGAAATTGGAAGGTGCGAAAATGCACAGAGGGCATATACATGTAAAATCTGTGTATGTCTCTATGTGTACTTATAAAATAAAATACTCCACAAAAACATATAAAATATCCAAAGCACAATATTCCTTCTGATATTTAGCAGATGAACAAAATTTCAGTACAAGTTCCATTTCTTCAATCATATCTATAAAACTATAAAGATACATAGAATTCTACAAACAGTCTAATCACTATCACAATCAGTAGCTATCCACAAACACAATTATATCTTAAAACTTGACGACACAGATCTTACATTTTCTTTCGTGTGTTTCGGAATGGAATAATAACGCCGATTCATATCTATCGTACGAATAGATCGCAATTTCATATGAAGACAATTATTTATTACGAAAGAGAATCCGTGAGAATTAAAAAAAGGACATTAACGGGATATATCGGTTCACGTTTTATTACTGCAATAATTGCATTTTCATTTGTTTACTAGGTAGGAAAACGCCAATTAAATGGACGCTTGTTCGTGCATATGACATTGCCGTGTCCGCGTACCTCCACATTTAATGCTGTATTAAGCGGATTTTATAGTCAGCGTAAAATACATAAATACCGGAGCAGCTATTGGTATTAAAGATAAATCCTTTCGTCTCTGATCACATTGACTGTAATACCTGTAAAGTGCTGATTCAACCAATCAAACCATTCACTTCTCTTTCGCGATTAATGTTTCAAGTCGTTACGTGTTTAACAACTTTTACATGTTTTCGATTTAAACGTCACACGCGGTGCGATAAAACGTGTAATATTAGTCTAGTAATACGTCCATTAGCAAATCGGCAACAGATCGACTTTGCGCTGTGTTATCAAATTAGCTGGTATAATTATAGAATTTTTCGTAAATGGTCGAACTTGTAAAATAAATGTAGGAATGTTTATTATAAATTAACAGAAAAGACAGTATGATAAACACAATATTGTAACACTCTCATAAAATTGAATATAATATCGCACTTCACGAATTCGCTTAACACTATTTCTACGTCACAGCAACACGATGAACTTCTCTCAATCACGATTAATTCAACTCTGACCATTACCATTACTGTAACAAACCTTGGTAACGCTCACAACACTCCTTGACAACATTAACATATCTTAACAACGTTTATAAACAATCAGCCACGTCTTTCGCTAACGTCACACCATCCCACATAAATAATTCGACCAGTCGTTTCTAATATTTCACGATAATTGTATCGTGCCATACGCGTGCAAAATGTCTTGTATCGCGCATGAATAAGCTTCCTCGAGTGTTCAATTGTTCAAATACCATCGTGAGCCTATGTTTTTTTTTTTTTTTTATTTAGTTGTTTACATTCACAATTTGTCCGATTTGGACATTTGGTAAAATTTTTTGGCTGGTGTGAGCCTATGTGTGTTATTATTTGAAAGACCCACTGAAGAAAAGTAGATTTTCTCGCATGCTCCTGTGTGTTCTTCATCACAGTCTATGTCGCATACGAATCAAAATCTTCTGAATTGTACGGTAGTTGTTAGAAATGTACGTCCAAAAAATAATGGTTTTTATTTTCTGTTCTCCACGCTTTAGGGTTTAACGCGTAGAGTAAAGTGACGAATAAAAAGAAGAATAAAATTGTGTTTTATTCTGACATACGAGAATATACGAATTGGTGACATTATATACTTGAGGTGGTGTTTGGCATAAGGTGCCCAAGGAATACTCTACTGTTCACAATATAATTTATTTAACACCCAACAATCAACAATCAACAATCCTCGATTACCAATGAGTTTCTCGCTTTTCAACTATGTTTGCTTCGCTGTTAAGACTTGACTTTGCTGTTCAAAACTAAATGTCTCTTTGATCTCGTTCGTTTCTTTATCGCACCTCAATATGCCCACTACGCATTCCGCGACCGTTGCCGCGTACGCTTTCTTCTAAAAATTCGGTGGAAGGACCGTAAGGATATCGATGGCTTATTAGGCATGTCGGCCTTACGCTTTGAAACTATAGCACTTTGTGTGGCGAAGCTGTTGGAAAGTTCCGTGGTCGAGTGCCGCCACAGGGTAGACTAAACATCCTGCATGTCACAGCTATCGAAACAATAACCAGATAGTAACGGAATAGCCGCCTCTGATATACACCCGACGATAGTCCCTCCAGGAGGACTAGAACCTCAGTATAAAAATCCTCTCAAATCAGCGCTCGATGCCTTTCTGTTGTAACACTTTGAACCGTCAATCTGTTGCATTCGCATAATAAATTCTATTACCATATATAAAGTTCAATTTCTTCACCTTATTTATGAAACGTTCGAACTGCGACGCGAGGAGATTGTCACGTAAAATAACAAAATAAAAAAAAGAAATTTGAGGTGAAAAATAAAAAAAAGAAACTATTTTTTTTCTAACAACAATCCACTTTACAATCCACTTCCGAACTCTAGGCGTGACTTTCCAAGACTGAAGCTCTTACAATTTGACTTTCGATCGGATCCGATTACTTTCTTTTGTCATCCCTCAACATCCCCACCGTCCATACATTTGCTAGGCGTCCGCGACCGTTGCCACGTCGCCGAGTGCCGCCACATCTTTATCTCCATCGTCAGTCCATCGGATTTGAAGTATGCCGGTCGTGACAAGATCACCGGTGATGTATCATTTTCGTGATTTCTTGTGTCTCCTTCGTCACACTAGCGGTTATCCGAAACCTGTTTGTAGTCGATCAGGAAATTGGACTCTCCTACCCGAGCGTATGACGTATTTGTTTGTTATGTTTTCGTTACTCGCTTCGTTCGATTTGAACTCCAAGCGGTATTATTATGTCGCGATTTGTTCAATGTTTTGTGGTCGAGTGCCACCACATATTGAAAGATAAACGTTAGTTTTCTGAGAAGTTTCTAAAACTCTGTCTCCCTCAGTTCCCTCGATTCAATATTTTCTTTTTCCTATAGCGTTCCGTTACTTTTCTTTTCCTTCTGATATTCCACTATTTCGTTTGTCTTTATTGTTGTCGAAGCCTAAGAACTATTTCTATGAGGCGCGATAAGCTGCAATCGACGGCGATCGCGGCTGAAAAATCGATTTCCTTCGCCGCGTTACAAGATGCGCACGGTGAAACGCAACCTGTGGCCAAGGAGTTTCGTCTTATCTGATCCCAGATGGACGTATCGTCGGCGATTGTGAGACGTAGCGCGATTGCCCGAGGACGTGCGCGTTCCGTGGCGTTCAAGAAGCGTAGTACCCGGTTTATATAGACAGGCTCGCTGAAAGGACAAGGCAATTAATCTTAACGACACTGGCGTTGCGCATGGCTGCCACCCGGCTATGTGACGCTAATTAATCTAATATGCTATTGATATTATAATTAGGTGCACGGTCCTTTCTTCCTCATTCACAAGTCCTTTCGTTCCCGCGTCTCCCTTTCTCATTTCTGAAATCGCTTTGCGGCTACTAGCCGCTGGCTGATTTATTAGCGGACCGCTTGCGCTGCTATGCTCGAGAGCCAACAGGAAAACGAGGAACGAACCGTGGGTCGTTGACAGTTTTCGAAGGACCTCGCTGTATTTTATCGGATCGATTGTCGTTACCGTCTGAATGAATTACGAGCGCACGGCATTCAAGAAACTACTCGATGAAATTAAGCTTCTCGAGGAATTCAAGGGCCTCCGATGTAAATTCAGACTACAGGAATAAATAAATATTTCAACTAATGAATCCTTATTATTTAGTCAACTTGCATTTGTAATATTCGTGTGTACGATGATGTGCAGGTAAATAAAATTCGTTACAAGAATTTGATTGAAATTCTAAAATTTTTAAAATTGAGTCATATCGAATCCTTATTAGTTAATCGACTTATTACTCGTGTAATATTTATGCGTATCAGTGATTCAGTTTGAGAGTAAATAAAATTGGTTGCAGGAACTTGGTTGGAATTCTAAAATTAAAAAGATTCTAGTCGCGTTTAATTTTTGTTATTTAAATAGTTTGCATTTTAAGTATCTGTATATACCATGACGTGATTGAGATTGAAGATAAATGAAATTGCTTACAGAATCTTGATTAAAATAATGGAAGACGCAGATCTTATCCACGAAAGATTTAAATCTTAACGTTTACGTGTGTGCATTTTAATAAAAATAACTTGAATATATGACAACACGACATACATATAAGACAAAATTCTCTCTGGAATGGAAATATAATAATAGCAACAACAACACAGGGAAGCTTCAACTGGTTTAAAACAAATTTATGCTTCAATAATAAAGTTTGTTTATTGCACGATATATCACGATAAATCATTCTCATCAAGTCTATACGTTCCTTTTTATGAAATTTTTTTTAATACAAATCCAATTCTATAAACAATTCGCGTTCGATCATTTTTTGCTAATGATTAAATATTTTCCTCGCGTTTCACCAATTTCCAATATCTTTTACGCTAAATTCTTCTATTTTCGTCTGAAACCTATGAAAGTGTACATTGAGCAAACAATTGAAATTATATTCGAATATTTCTCATACTGTGTTTATTACTTCTGCTTGTTAAGTTTGTTAACTTCGATTAAATTTAATTGCAATATTTGTCGCAGTATTTGTAAATTAAAATGTAAATATTAAATAGCTCGCAAAAACAAGATACTGTACATATCTCGATTGTCACGGTAGAGCTGCAAGGAATCTATTGTTGTAACTCGAGAGGAAAGTTGTTATAACTTTGAGAGAATGTGCTTCTTTCGCCGAACCAAAGGGAAATGTCTTGAAATTCACAACAGAAGGTAATTACGTAAATTTGTACGATAATTGTTTTCACTTGGTAAATTTCAATCCACTGCACCGATGCAAGAAACAGGAAGAAAATACGATATTAACAGAATTCTACTTTGTTATCTGATAAACAGTGTTGTTCAAGAGACACAGTTTTCAAAATGTTCTCTTATTTTCGATGGATGGCATATTGTTTCGTGTTTACGAAGATTATTTTATATATAAAACGCAAAAATTTCTTGTTTTTTTAATATGATGACGATGCTATATGACATATGATGGAAACATAGCATAACATTGATACAATTATTCACATATACGACATATAATTGAAATATTATATGCATTGAGCCAGACAACAGTGCTTATTATTTTTTAAAGACAAACCCGTGTAAATGAATTATCGAATTTCACGCTCATTTCTTTCTACTTTTCTATAACTTCGCTTGAATAATTCCTAGTATCGTAAAAAATGCCTAAGACCACACTATACATAAATAACGCTATCACGGTCGTAATTTGTAAAATCGTTCCTGCATATTAATATCGTTATATAATCGTATAACTTGTTATCGTAAAAATTTGCAAAGGTATCGAAGTAGTTACACGTTACGAAAGAAATTCCGTAACGATTTATTCCACCGGTATGCGGATAAGATAGTTTGATTATAGTGCAGGCGGGGTTGCCGATCATAGTGTTATTAAGAGTGGAGGCCATTGATTTATTATCATAATTTCTCAACCGAAATTCAAAGTATTTCATTTTCGTGCAGTCATCGCGGTTGTTATCCTGCAACTGTACTCACGTACTTGAATCTAAGTGGTTGATTTATGTGCCCTCCGCATTCTGCACTTCGGATCGTGAATCAGAAAGAACCAGTGATTTAGTCTCGTCGATTTATCTGTTTATTTATGTACCTTTATCAATGATCTATGGAAAACGCGTATATACCTATTATCCGCCGTCTACTACTTGCTACACGTATCAATCTGTTAACTATTAAAATCGCGTATATTCTATGTACGTACATGTGTCTTGAAAAATAATAATCATTTCTACTGCGATCAAATTATTTTTACGATATCCTTTTATGTATTTTTTTCGTTCTTGTCGTTATTGATTCTGCATGAACAATGTGTATTACGATAACAAGTAGATTTATAGTGATTTTTCACATTCATTATTGCGCTAAGTATCATGGAAAAGAATATATTCGACCGATAGAAAATTTCTATTTTACATAAATTTGATTCCAATGGTTCTACTAGACATTTTTGTACTAGACAATATCTTTATTGCTTTGTTCGTGAATTACGAGAGGTTCCGCTTGTATGATACATTTTGTCAGTATCTCTATCCTAAACCTAATAATTACCATATTACTTATCCGCTTTCTATTTGCGATTTATACAAAATAGCCACTTTCTGTTAGCTACATTGCAGCATAATATTTTTGTATATTATTGAACTTGAATTCAGACATTTTATACATCGATATTCTAACACGAGTATAACATGATTAGATAATTTACGTTTATGTCGCAACGAAGTAGCGTAGTAGCATCGGTCTCGAATTGAAAAGTAAATGTATTCGATTTAGAATACGTAGTAATAATAGAAATTTGAAGAGCAATTAATAATTCCTTTTAAAACGTTGATATTGTATGATAATATTATAAAGAAAAGAAATTCGCGTTTTAAAGAACGCACGAGGTGAGACATTAATATGAAACGTTTTTAAATTCTCTATTTTCAATGTAATGTGTTCAAGTAAATATCATTTAAGTATTTTAAACAATAACTAAAATTGAAAAATATTGATAAAATATGATGGCACGAATTTTACTTCCAAACTATTTAGTACTCTTATTTCTGTACGAACCATCTCGTTAGCAATTTACATAAAGTCAAACATTTATAGATACGAGCAAATGGAGAAGTAATTATATCCAAGTACCAAAATATGAAATGTCGAACCTAATATTTTTGAAACAAATCGTAAATTAACAAGAGAACGGGAGAGAGAGAGAAAGATATATAGTTTAATTTGAAACTTTATAATCTAACAATATAACTTCTACTATAAATAATTTCTAATAATTCGTTTAGTTCATTGATAGCAATTGCCTGTCCACTTCATGACGACGTATTTAATATCGTGCACAAATCTATTTAAAATCTGGTAGAAATATACGCGCTAATTTATATAAAGGAATTTTAAATGTAAAAAAGTCTTGAAAATTTGAATTTGGGATGGACTTTCCATTTTTATTGCGATTCCTATAAATTTCAATGACGGAAGTATTGATCAATGTGCTTACCCGCATCCGCTGTAAAGTTCTCGACGTTGCTTGTCGCAAGTGAAAGAGAAAAAGTAGAGGCCAGGATAATTATAAATTCTGAATGCGGCTGTCAGATAATTAATACGCAGTGAGTAACGAGTACCTTAGGTATGGCGACAACCCGTTCAGATGCTCCCGTATAATTTACTGTCTTACGTATTCGCTCGGGGGAACGGATGTCAGGCGCACACCTATACAACCGCAGCAGACATGATAAAAGCAAATGTGACAACTTAAAGTGCATAACCATCGAGACCATAAACTGATAGTGCTTGGAAATTGAATTAATCTCCGAGGAGCAATTAAATTCCTCGTCAAATTATGCCGCTAAGATTAAAAAATGGAGAAATCGTTTTAAAGACCTTAGAAGAATAATAATAAGAAAATGAGATTAATAATAAAAAAATGCTACACATACGTCTTATTAATATAACTGTCGTCTGAAGCAAAACCGACGCAACTGGAAATATGTACGTCATCTCACATAATAAGAATAGAAACATAAAGTAGTTCTCGTGTTCGATGAAAGCAAGTTTGTAATCTTCCGAGCGATGCCGAGCAGCGTATGTCGAAACAAGAGCAAATTACGTTCAAGTTTGGGAGAATGAGAGCGTGTCTTCACTTTCGATTCACCAAAAATCCTTCGGTAAAAGTTAGCCTGCAATGTTGTGTTAGAGACGTGGTACGTCGATCGGGCCAAACATAAACACGTGTGAGAGACGTAGTACGTGGATCGGGCCAAACATAAACAATACGTGCGAGAGACATGCTACGTCGATGTTATTCATTTACTATTTACTTCAAGATAATAAATCTTTCCGATTCAATGATCAATTGGTAGTAATTATTTATCAAACATGTCGCAAAATAAAATTAGTTGTACCTTACACGTGTATTTATATATCAAAAGACATGTGCGATTTGCACAACTTGGAGCGCTCAGCCAAACCGTGAAACGGCTCGACGCGTGACCGACCATGTTGTTACTTGTGGCACGCGCTATTGGAACCTAAATCGTAAGGCAAGGGATTAGGTACGTTGTTGCCGTAGAAACGAATCCATTTCTTGGCAACACCGCCGAAATAAAGATTCTATACCTGCGAGCAAGAACCAATGCTTTCTAAATATTTACACTTTGACGCGTGTCAAGTTCTTTCGTAGAGTACAACGATCTGCCGTATCTATTTTTTCATTTATTACCAAGTTTAAAAACAAAACGTATTATTTTCAGCAGAAGAACCATAAAACCTCGTTAGACATTAATTAACCTATTTCGCGTGCACGAGAAGCTATTAATAACGGCTACAAATCGAAATAACCGTAACGAATCTGAGGTTTACGAGGAAATAATGGTACTTTCGTGTAAAAGTGTAAACGATTAGCAAGAATCTATCTTCAAAATTTCAGTCGAATCGGAGGAAGTTTTCGGTAAATCTTCCGATAATTTCCTAATAATTTGTCAGGTTTACCCAAGCTTCAGCAAACAAACCATAATACCAGCGAACGGGTGTGTATGCTCGGCAATGTATGTCAACAATAAATCAATGGATCGGTCGGAGCGCGTCGATTCTGAAAAGAGCGATCGTCAGATTTAAGGACACACTTTATTTTCCGCAAATAAGCAAACGGCACATCCATTTCTCCTCCAAACAGAAGCGTCGCGCGAGTAATTTGCCCGTGCAAACAGGAAGGTCCATCTGGATAGGTAGAACGCACACTCGGCCGAGGGAAAATGACAAGTGGAACTCTCGTGAATGCCGCGTAACGGCCACGTTTGGCGGCGAAAGCGCACCCTTGCACGCTTTCCGAAACGTCATTGTGGCCGGGTACACGGCTACGTTCGAGTCTGGCGCGTTCATACTGGCAAGAGCGTTTTACGGCGCTTGCTGGCTGTTCGAAAACCGGGGCCAGTTGCTCGACGAGCACGCCAACCGCAGGCCACGTTATTAGTAAATAAAGACGCGAGGAAATTCTATTTGCGGACAAAACATCACGGCAGCGATGTGTACAGAACCCTCGACCATCGGGCTTTGCGCGCTCTTCCTAATGCACTCGAGGAAACGTCGCAACTCTCGGCGAACTTTCCTGGCTCCTTTAAACGGCAGCCTCAAACAGAACTTAGTAACCGTTCGTCTTAGCTGTTTCTGGAATAGCTTGACGTGTCTATCACGCCACGTGAGACCTTTGTACCGCCTGCTGCGATCTAAACAGACCCTACGTTCGAGTTTTCTTTTCTCTTTGTCTCTCTCAATGGCTAATTACCCATTGAAGGGAACCCTACTTTTGTTCGTCGACGGAATGTCGAAATAGAAGAGGATCGTGACCCTTCCGTTGCTTTCAAGTTGCTTTAACAGGTATTCAACGAGCCTGTCAGACGACAAACTGATTTACTGTATTTTTTGTCACTTTTTCAGTAGAAATCTCATTACGTAAGTACATCTCGTGTTCGATTTTTGAAGAAAAGTAATTAACTCTATGTGTTTATTTGTTGTAGGAAGATGACATAAATAATAGTAACTTTTAATCGCATTTTCTTCTGCTTTCCAATTTATACAGTTGACACGTAACGATTCACAGCTGTGACAACAGCAAAACAGAATTTAAGGAACGAGCTAAATAGATTTCAGGACACAAATAGTTATTTCCATAAGTTTGTTTATTACAAGTGGACGATATAAAAAGTAGCAAATCCTAATAACAAATTCTAATAGCAAATTCCAATAGCATTTTCAATAACACATTTTTCTGATTTCTAATGTATACAGTCGATCAGTATGATTTCTGGGCGAACCAAACGTACTATACTTTACAGCTGTGACAGCAGCACAACAAAATTCATGAAACAAATTAAATGTATGTAGATGAGCCTGTGTTGTATTTTAAAAATTTGTATTTCGACTTATTTTAAAGAGTTATATAAAATATCATAAATCTATTGAAAAAATATGCTTCAATTGTAATAATGTACGTGAGAAACCTAAGACTAATATAAATGAATCAACGTTTATTTAGCTGCAAATATCATGCTTATATAAAATGCAAATTCAAATAAGTTTACCGTAGGCGAAGTTAATATAGAGGTGGTATCAAGCATAGAGTTATGGAAACAAAGTTGTGCGGAATTAACTTACGATATGCTACAGTACGTCATGTAATTACAGCATAGAATAAGCAACACCTCGCGAACTGTACACATTCAATCAATATAATGGTGGAAACTAAAGTTAAACAGCAGTTATGTGTATAATTGAAATTACTCAGGATATTAACCTTGACAACGTATACATATATATTAATGTCATTGAAATTTGTGAGGCGTATTATGTTCTATGTAATTATCGATAATTGTTGAAGATAACTTGAATAAAAGAACAATAAAATGAAAAACTTTAATAACACTTTGACACAAAAGTGGAAATATCGTGAGAAATTGATTTTCAATAATTAAGTCAAAGAATCATATCTTTCTATCGGGCTCGTATCAAATATCGCGTTATAAATGTTATTCAGCTATTTTGATAAGTTGCACACTAATCACAGTATAAATACTTTTGAATATCTTTCGAAGCATATTTCCGCATAGGTATCCTAACCTACCCATTTCTGGGTATAATCATAATTATTATTTTATTCGCACCATAATTGTACTCCTTCGGTGAACTTTGAACAATTAGAGAAAGGAATGCTGAGTTTTATGTCATGGAAAAAGTTCTCTGATAGAAATAAGTCCTGTACCCCCATAGTTATTAGATGTCTGAGGTTTCTGGGATTTTCTTTTATCAAACTTATCGCCTTTTCTACGTCTACTCCAGCTAAACATGCTTTCTTATATACAGCTTGGCACGCCATAAAGACGTCCATGCTGGCACCAGCTGACGCGAGCAAACAACCTAGAGATCTACTTATGCAATACTCCTATTCATCAACGAGGTACTGCGGGAACAACATCGCGGCAATCAGTTCCTCGGCATTTTTATACGGTGTTCCGTAATAGTTAAAGTATTCTAGAAAATGAACATTTATAGGATTTGAAGTCCAGTATGTCTTCTTCGAATTAATCTTCATACCAAAGAAATGTTGTACGGCCTTCGCATAATTAGTTAGGTCCATTAGTACCGACCCACGGAAACACTATTCCGTCATTTCCGAAAAACATGTCCATAACCGGGTATTCCCCCATGACGATTTTTGAAGTGTACCACATTACCACCATGTTAACGAGACATCCAATAATGTTGGCAAACATTGATCCAGACGGGATTCCATGGTCTTTCTTAAATCGTCTACCGTCGGAATTCTGGATTGGAGTATTTATAAAATACTTTATGCACTTTTTCAAGCATATCCGATCTCTTTTTGTTAAGTTAAATTTCTCCATTATTACGTAAAAAACGTCACGTATCAACCACGCCGATACAGTTGCGTCAAAGGATGTATAATCGATCATTAATATCTTAGTCTGACCGTATTTACAGTTGAGCTGGGCTATCTGGCCGTTGAGCCACATCATTCCACCCTTCATCATTTCACATCCGTAACCGGTATTCCTGCAACACTTCTGATTAACGAATTGTTGAGTCAGTGGAACGGCAAATCTAGCCTCTTGTAATATGATGCTTAGTGGTATGGCCCAAACAGGCCTAACTTTATTATCGCCCGGTTTTCCAATATAGCTTTTAGCGAAGGTACATATGGAGGTATGAGGGAAGAGTACAAATTTCCCATTGCCGACCCGTCTCCACACGTCAGAGAGGTATCCTAGCTCGCGTTCTATAACGTCTCCCTTCTTCCAACCTGGTCTTGTTTTAATGTATGGTAGTGCAGCTGACGTATGCTGGGGCACCGCATTGGCGGCTTCAGACATTGAAAGAGGGTCTATCTTGTCGTCAACTATTAACACAATCCGATCTTGTCCAACGCTTTATAGTAGGTCGGAGTGGAAAGTCTCCGAAATGTCTTACCGGCGAAGTTACCCACATTGCGCCAAATATAATTTGGCGTGATCAACGACCTGCGCTTCGACTTAAGCACCTGGTCAGTAAGCATGCCACATCCTCCTTCCACCATGGCTTTATAGATCTTAAACGACAATCGAGGCGGCTCGTATCTAGAAGGAAATCCAGGTCCCCGCGGCAGTGTGACTCCACTCTTGGGTTTCCAGGAAGCATCAACGTCACTTATGTACTGGTAATCGAACCTTGTCATGCTATGCAATGTCATTCTTACTATTTCGAATAACTTTTTTAAATTAATTCGAAGGTCAACGTGTCACATATGGTCCAACTTCTCTTTTCGTCAGCTTTAAGGTATTGTAAAGAAAATACATAATTCTGTCTAAAACACGACAGTGACCTAAAAGAAATATAGTTTTAAGGCATTTTCCCTCTTCGAATGAAACAACCTTTCTCTCTCTCTCTCTCTCTCTCTCTCTCTCTGAAATTTTTTATTACATCAAAATAAACGAAAGTATTGAAGATTCTAAATGGTCGAGTTAGAAGAAACATCGCGCTTAAGGGGATTATTCAATTTCCGAAGAGCGATGAAATATATTACATGAAATTAAATTCTCATTAAGCGTGTTAAATAGCCAATTTTCTCGTTGCCGGCTAAATAAGTCTTGAAGGTAGAAATGAAGGGCGTTCTGAAACAAAATGAATTTCCCGTTATGCCAGTTGTCGGCTGGCAGGATCTCGATTTCCCACCTCGTTTTTCATCGTCATCGGGCACCGAAACTTAAGCAAAAATCTCCACCGTTGCAATCCTCGTATAACGAGAAGAATGAAGAGCTCGTTAATACGCGTCTTCGGCAGTTAGTTATCTTAAACGGTGTCAGACGCGTTCAGGTCGGCAGTTGGCGATAAATTCTCGGTGGTTTTAATTTGCCAGTGAATTCTCGCTAGAAAACGAGGTGTGCACGGACAGGGAAGAAGGAAAAGAGGGTGAAACGAAGGCAGGTGTAAGGAGGGGAGGGAGATGGAAGGGAAGCTGGAACACCGACGTATTAAAACGGCCAGGTATAGACCCAGTAAATTATATCTTTCTCGAGAGTAGAGGCTCGCGTCGTTTAAAAAAAAGGCCGGGAAAAAGTTTCGGGTAGAAATGTATAGCCACTTGAGATTACTTTTCTTTCCTTGGCGAAGTTCCGCTGACAGGAACGAGAGTCGTTATGTTTCCAAGCGAAGAATGTCTTTATGAATTTGTATGGTCTGCAGAGAATTCGATTCTCTCATTGCACTTGTTTCGATCAAATATTTCAATATACCAATAACCATGTTTACAATGGTTTTTTAAGTCAATTTTATTATCATCTATCTTATTTAACCCCGTACTTTGGCAAGTCAGACTTACGATGAAGATTTTGGCACAAACATAAATATCGCGAGTCTGACTAGCGACCAGATTCTTGGGCCAAACGTAAACATAACAAGCCGAGGACGCGGATTGTTTTTTTGCCCGTTACGATCGTCACTGAATGTTAGTTTCTACATTTATGTTGTGTACGAAAAATTCATTCGAACTGATTTCACTTTGAACGATGTTGAATGTCGTTGGGTGACGATTTGGGAGATCATCTCTGACGAGTACAATGGTTCTCCGTAGAATTCGATCGCGAAAAGACTTATAAATCTTCCGCACGAAATAATCAATTTGCGAGTTAGTGATTTCTGTTCGAACGAGTAAAAACGTTGTTTATAAATGAATCGTATCGTTAATTATATCGCATAAACAATCGTGTTTTTTTCTTTATATATATCGTGCATTTTCTCGCTCGGTCTTATCCGAATGAAAACTCCCGTTATTTTATCATCGCATGATCAGCGCCATCATCCTTCTAAAACTTTTGATCGATGAAATCAAGTTGATGAAACTCAGCCGTGCGAACACAGTGTTATATCCTGCGAACACAGTCCTTCCCGTACTTTAGCGAGTCAGACTCGCGATGAAGATTTTGGCCCAAACATGAATATCGCGAGTCTGACTCGCGACCAGATTCTTGGGCCAAACGTAAACATAACAAGCCGAGCTCGCGGACTGTTTTTTTGCCCGTTACGATCGTCACTGAATGCTAGTTTTTACATTTCGGTTCGTATTGCGACTGTTTACAAGCATCAGTCTGGTCTGTTTAGCGCAGGTCGATGTCTACCGATTGGGCCCGAGTTTTGTCGAACTAAATGGCACGGGAAGGGGTTGAACTCTTCATTTGTCTTCAAAAGATAGAAGCTAGAAGTTAATTTGCGAAGCAAGAAAAAGCTATTTTGCTTTAACCGGAGAAGACGAGGTACGCGTTCAGACGACGAATATTATTGTCAATATTTAAGTTATTCAACATTATATTGACAATATATATACATATATATATATATATTGATCGTCTAGACGACTTCTTACGTACGATAATGTTGAAAACCTTAAATATTGACAATAATATTGATCGTCTGAGCGCTCCTTTATCGTCTCATTTGCACAATGGCGTTCTTATTTGGAAATTGGATATTCTTTTAAACGTCGTTTTATTTCTGTTACAAACGAATTATATTCGTCCGAATGGAAAAGAACTTGGTTGAAATTTATCTGCTTTTATTAATTGTCAATTTCTGTGGACATTTTGTGTAGGCATAAAGGGACGAAAATATGATCCTTCGCTATCGTTCGTTGTTTATGAAGACGAATATAAAACACTGCGATGAAAATTACCTGTTGACGCTTATAAATCTACTTAAATCTATTTAACTTGTAGATAAAGCAATCCATATGCGAGCACCTCGTTTACGTTTAATTTCAAGAGCAACAAACCTAAATGTAGAAGTTAACAAGGCGACGAAGCGTGGAAGAAAACTGAATTGTCAAAAAATTCGACACATATTGCACGTAATATTTAAATATGATCTACAACATAAACACGATAAGATATGCAAGCGAATTTTTAATAGCGAATTAAACATTAATATTTTCCGAAACGGTTCCTTTACGAAGTCTAGAAAACATAACGAGTAGCACAAGTAACATGCTACGTCGCGAACACATCGTCATTTGAGTCGCACTAATTCCAGTACACGAATCACGATTCTATTATCATACGTCTTTTTGTTGCCTTGGGTTGTGTAACAACTCGCCACGCAATTAGTGTCAAAGCTTGAGGCATTTATTATCGGTGAAACAGCAGTGTGCACATACGTGTGCGGTTAGTACACGTGCAACATTCATGCGCTGTTGGTGCGCACATACATCAACGAAAGGCGTAAATAGATGAATCTCGGACCTGCAGTTAACTTAGTCTCACGACTTTTCTTGGGACTTCCGTGTCGTCGAATCGGATTTATAGCTTTCATAATGGCCACTAAACGCTTATGCTGTTTCGTAATGCACTAGAGCGTGCCACTGGTACATTCTTCGTTACTAATGTCGTAATGACGACTGATTTCAAGGTAGGCACGAGTTCGTGCGATTCTGTCTGAGGATTGCCTGCTGGCTCGTCAGCCACTAATCGCAAAAAATGACTGGAACAATCGGAATGTGATCTACCAACGTGCTTGCGTTCGCACCGCCCAATGCCATTATATTATCTTTCCATTTATTTTTGCTCCTCACAAAGCAACAAAGTCAGTGGTTTGTAAAGTGGTAGAATAACGAAGGCAATAGATATAAAAAAAGAACGATCAGTTGTGCGTGAAAGATTTTAGTCAGTGTTTCAATTGGAAACGTGTATCTTTTATTATGTTTATTTTGGTTTACCGCTATTTCATTGCTTACTTATTGCACATTTTATTGTTGTAGACGACATTTATGTCTCTGATATATCAACTTACACATATGTACTTGAAATATTTTAGTAATGATATTAAATACGAATAACAGCAATAGAATTATATGGTAACGATGTAAGAGGGAGCTACCTTCTTTTATTGAGCAAGCAATAATTGTAAATTTTGTTCAGCAGAAGCGTCCTTTCTATATTTTGTTGGCAGCATCCGTATAGCCCAAGGAATGCTTTTAAGTTCTATCTTTTCAAAGAAAAATAATTAGACGGAAATACGTGCAGACTGAAATATTAAAGAGCCGTTTTCACAAAATACGACGCTGTGATAAAAAATTAGTGCAATTATTTTTCCATCACCATCCATCAGGACAAACGAAAGTCTGCAAAATCAGAAGCTTAGAGAGATAACGTAATTTTACAAAATGAATTTATACTGACTGAGAGCAACGACTAAATATAACACAGAACATTGTTGCCAACATGGTAAAACATTTTTAGTATAAAGCTTACTAAAATTCACAGTGTATCAATTTTAAATTGTCATTTATCCACCACTATATCCACATTATTCACAACATGGCCATATGTTTTAATTGTTGCCTTTTATCAGCTCGAACTTCGTACACGGTGTATGTGGTGTACACACCAAAAAATCACCGATGAACGCGACAAACGAAAAACATTGGATCTTGAAATATTAAAAGCAAACATGTTTTCGGTCTATCTGTCTGAATTACACGGTCAACTTCATCCCCCTCAGTGTTACTAAACGCATTCATGTTTGCTTGTCGCGATACGATAAACAAATTTCTCGCCGGTGGTTGCACAACGTTGTCCGATCTTCTATGTTGCATCCGCGTAACCAGCTTAAAAAAAGCGGATTCATAGCACGGTCGAGTGCGCTAGAAAAATGCCATGCAAATTTTCAATTTTGCGCCTGATCAGCCTGGCACAAAAGAAAAGTCAATGGTTCTACGATATTGCGGCAAACTGGGCTTTGTGAGGGACAAATTCGGCTGATGGCTCGTAGCTCGCGGCAAACTAACCACCAGGGTCTCCAAGAATAAATTACAAATATTGGGCTCGAACGAAGGTTCCTGGCGTTTTCAAGATGTTGCATGATATTCGTTTACATATTTGGACATAGACTTATTCAACAATTTATTCATATGCCATGTGATACGTCGTGTGACGTAGATTATTTTCTATTTTTCCTTATTCTAATATAAGCAATGAGATTTACAATTTGTCTTATGAAAACATTTCATAAATCTTTTTAGCGGATAATATTTTCAATTCGCGTTAGGAATTAGCATTAGGATCATCGTTAACGAATGTACTCTATAAGCTGTACACTGTTCATGTACTTATCATATTTGCTGTTTGCACAGCGTTACTACGTCTGCGCGATTAAAAGAGCAAACATGGAAAATGTAGCTAATGTTCTCCTATCTTTACTCATAAACACACGTAAAAATTCACGCAATCATAAACCGCGGAGAAGGACGCGTTGAAATGTCACCTTTCAGGATGCTTATGTAACGTCAATTTACATCAGAGACCAGGCCACACACCGCGGACAGGATGACACCTAGATGTCTGCACATCCTTGGCGCGTATCCTCAATAGTCTTAAGTACCCACCAGGGGTCTTGGAATTTTCATAGTTAAGGTCCTTCGGACCAAGCGAATATCTCTTGTCTTAGATTTCCTTTTACCGTTTATTGTTTACTACGGGTTAACACGGAAAATTGGTTTTCCTCACGTCTGGTGTGTTCCGTCAGCAACTTTCTCGCTAGGGAGGCTAAAACCCTTCCTGGTCCACCAACCGTCTTGTTATCCAATCGCAGACGGTGTTTACTGTCCTCACTTCCTTAACCAAAATTGTCATCAACAAATCCGATAGTCCCGTGTCCTTAGACACATCCACCCCTAGCTTTCCTCAGACACAGTATCGTCAGTAAAGCTTCACTTATTCCGTATCCTTAGAATAGTCAACATATCTTTACCGGTCTCTACCCTTCTAACAGTCGCGTACTTAACGTATCAGTGTAATGAAGTTTTACATAACGTGGTTGGGGTGAATTGTGATTTATGTTAATTCAGTGTGTATTTCGTTGTGATTGCTGAATTCGTAATAAAGTTTAACTAAAACAAAATTAATAGTTATGTTACGACTCAGCTATTTTATTTCATTATCCAACCCTCAAGTTTACGTGATACTTACGTCGTACGTTTTATTTTCAACCGTTGGAGGTCAAGAGGTACGAACTGTTGTTTCGAAATATATTATATATATTCCAGTAATGTTCGGACACTCTTTAAAAAGGAATTTAAATCTCTTTTAAAATCGAACCAAACGACTCGAGCTTTTTTGAGAAGTTAGAAGTTTATCAGGTGAAAATTATAAAATAATTTTTGACAAAATTGCGATTAGTCGGAATCGCGGAGGAAAGAGTAAAGATCGTTTTCTACAACTCTTCCTATCTGGGCCTGTAATGAAAATTTGTACGACACATTTTGAAGATTTATGTTACTGGTGTGCATGCTAAAAATTTGATCGAATTCGGTTAAAAATGGCAAAAGTCGCAGTTTTTCACGATTTTCTGAAATTGAATCTAAAATTTAAAGATTCTTGAACCTTCGAATGCCCGTTGCTTGCTTCCGCATCAATCGATTTCGATAAAATTTGAAGTTCAATTTAGTAAATTATTTATTTTCGCGTCTCTTTCCGACGTATTTCCTCACCAATCACACGATAAGATATAATAGCACTTGCAATGATATTTGTAAAAAAAATCACCGACGTTGGTGTTCCTACTTAATGGTGGCTAATTATAGTGATCACACTTTAATTGTATATCTGATGGAATGTTTGGAATTTAACAAAATAACGCCAGATCTACGTGGCTGCGCTTCATCTGATAGATTCGACGCGGCCCATAAATATTAACACTACATTTATACTTATCGTCGAAACGTCGATAATCCATCGATAGTGATTAACAGTACATACGTCCAGTCTGGAAGCGGATACGGTGTAATGAACCATAACGCTTCGGTGAAGATAGGGGAGAGCGATTGAGGGGTTTCATCGAAAAAATATCGCCGTGAAAATGCGGCTTGACCTATTGGAGACGAAGGGTCGAAGATCATCATAATCGTATATTTATAAGTATCGTAACCAACGGAAATTTTTTATTCGCCCCGTGTCTTGGATAGTCATACAACTCGATTATAACGCACTAGGATCTTTGCATATTTAGAATCGCCACTAATTCATAAATTGTACATGGCCTACTTTTATATTCGATCTACGAATTTTAAATAATTTCTTGCTGCTAGATTCCATCTATATTAATAAACGCGAAAATGGCAACAAATAGCTATTTCTTTGGAGATTTTATTTTCCAAGAAAGTCCTGCAAATTTATCGGTTAGGCCAATACTATCGTAAATCTAAGAATCTGAAAGACTAACGTCACTGTAAAACGCCTACCAATTAAGTGGCGAAAATTTCAAAACGAAAGGAAGCATCACAATATTCCAGGCAAGCTCAGAACGATTCTAAATAAAAAGGACGAAATAGAATGTCTCTTATAGTTTCTGAAAGACACAAACCTTTCCCAAATAATCTAACCGTAGAAAATATTCACTACAACTTATACGTGCTATAGGTATATTAATATCTTTGTAATATATAATTATATATATACACACACACTAATACCATGTAGATATTGTACATATATATGACCAAACAGCGAAAGTATTATAAACAGCATATTAGCCTAATATAATATTTCATTTGCTTATTTATGAGTTTATTTTGAGGTTTATTATCCGTTAACATAATATATAAATAACATAATAATAAAGTTACTAGCGACCAGCAAAATCGATTCATATTTCGTGGTTACATGTTTCCAAGATTAGATGATATTCAGTTACATGGAACCTAGTAGGCTTATCCGTTTAATAAAAAGTGTATCGCGTTATGAACGTTTTCAGAGACGTTCAGGATAGACTTCATGTCGGCTTTAATGTTGCGGCTATGTATTCCTTTCAAATGAAAATTTACTACAGTCCAGTAAAATGTATTACATGGTTGTTGGTGATGCACAAGATTCAGTATTCTGCAAGCGGTTGTTTTCTTAATGAGTGATCATGCATTAGTCTAGAATGGTCGGTATGAATGCGGGTTCTAACATTGTGTAAGCCTATGAGATACGATTTTAAACAACTATAGTCGCTAATAATTCTCAGAGGTAGATTTATAAATAAATTAATTGAATTTTTAAAAAGCGTTGTCAATATATATATATTTTATACATCGTATGTATTATACTTACGGAGAAGGTTGGTACAATTACAAGATTCGTATAAGGAAGTTCATGGTATATACACCATCGTTAAAAAATATGCAAACATTTGCACATAGTGAAATAACGCTACACGAACAAATATTAGGTCAAGCTATAGTGAAATATTCTATGAATTATATGCGCGAATATCCCTTTCACGAATGATTAATCTTTAAAACCCGCTATGTACTTGTTTCTGACAAGGTATATTTCAATTAAAGAATAAGTCGAACTACCATGATTTTATTCTTTACAAGTATCATAGGTACGTATTATTAAAACGCAGCGCGTATAAGCTAGATTTTAGCTGGAAGCGATATAGCGAGGTCGTAAATCAAAATGTTAAACGGTGACATCGATTGATCCAGCCGCAGTCATGGCCGTACGCATCCGTGAACAGAGTTGCCAGGAAATTCTTTGCCATCGACCTACTTCAAAGAATAAAATAGTTCCGATTGTGAGCTGACGTCGTACGATCCTGAACAAGGCTCGAGCTCGGCTTCTCTATTTCTCCTGAAGTGTTTCGACTTACACGTTTTGATTATCACACACGTAAACTTTAATACCTGACCGATTTTACGACCTCGTATCGCTTTCAGCTAACTATACGTACATAGTGACGCGACTAAATGAATTTTTCAAGGCTAACATGCAATATTTAAAAATAGTATTTTGTAATTGTCAAAGCTCGCGAAATTATTTCGTCGTTTGACAGGCGTCTTCGGATATTTCAATTTTTAAATACGTAATACGTTAGGGTATGTGTGAATTTTCTAAACTATTATTTATTAAACTATATATTTATAGTCTAGCGATCTTATAAAATGAGAGTAGCTGCTGCTCCGATTTAATTAATTCATCATTAATCTGCATATATTGTCAAGGTCAAGGTATTAATACACAGGAAAATAATAGATTGATTCAGAAATGGTGACACGGAAATTCTAATTCTAATTCATATTTGTTACATTGTAATAAAGGTCGATCAACTTAAAATATATTAGCATTCTAAATTTTACTTTTCTTTAAATAACATTACAATTTTCCGTTAAGTATATCTACTGTAGTTTCATTCAGTGGTAGGATTCAGCCGGTTTGCACCGGTTCTGTAGATCCGTTTCCTAAAAGTTTCGTACTTTCGCCGAACCGGTTGTTAAAATGATACTTGTAATCGTATTTGCCTGGCTGTTTCATAAAATTTTCATTATAAGTTTGTTGTTTTCATTTCTGTAGTTGCCGCTGAGGTTGCGACTTGGTGATACCACTACACTTTGGCGTCTAACTACATATATGAAATAATAAACTATTTTTTCGTCGGTAGCGCGTCGAACCGGTTGTTAAAGTATTTAAATCCCGCCACTGGTTTTATTCGCTGTTGCCTATGCAAAGATAGAGTCAGAAGCTAATACGATGTCAATTAGGCGTTACGAGGGAGGTAGTCGTTCCCTTATTTAGAAGTACAGTTAGTATTTGCAATTCCTTCCTCCTTTTCCTTCGCATTTCATACGGCAATTCCACGTTTTTATATCGTTAAACGTAGACGTGGTCTATATTTGACACTTCAGAGGTGTAATTTCTCTTTTCCTTATATATATACGATTAATTAATTGGAAATGTAACTCGGAGTGTTTTCTGAAGAAGGAACTGTTTCCAATTTTTTCGGACTTCATCGTCACGCGGCAAGATTCGCCATTAGAGTGTTCTAACGGTTTTTGTAGTGAGTCATGCTTTATGACTATAATACGCCAGAGATTCGATTCTATACGCGCTACATAATTTAGCTCTTCCTTGCAGCAGTGGCGGAAAAACTTCGATTTAGTTACACTGATCGAAAGTTGCTTCTTTATTGACAGCGATAAATTTATAATCGACACTCGATGACTACACGTTTATTTCGAAGATTATTTAATTACGACATAAGAGTATATTAAAAGTATAAAAGCATAAAAGCATATCTTGTAGGAAATCTAGGACTAGTTAATATTGTTCTTATAAATTATAGGCTTGCTATATATAAATAACAATTGAAATTCTCGGTAATATATTTGACGATACAATACCCATAATGGAAACAGGCTCGTAAATAGCACAAGCATTGACAAAGAGCGTTCTTCAAACCAAGCAAAGTTTAAGGAAGAAGCGAGTAGAAGTTTGCGGAATTTGCAAAGTTCTCAAGGATTTGCAGTTTACTTTGAATTGAAATACATACAACTTTCGTCCTACTTCCCTCCTTTTAAATTCTAAAGAATCGTAGTTAATATATCATACTTACGTTATCGTCTTCGGCAAATTTGAGATAACGTAATTTGTAAACATAACTTGTGGCGCAATTTGCAGAGAAATTGCGGATTCAAAATTACGATTACGGCCATACGTATATTACATTTATTGAAATATCTTACATTTAATATTTCGAAATATATTATCACAATTCCACGTACTGAGAATCATTTCGCTCGAAGATTAATGAAACTGAGAACCACAAAAACTAAAGAACTGGCCAAGGAAATTGTGCAGTGAAGTAGAATCGAGTGTAATTATTTTTCTATAATTTACATTTATTTAAATATCTTACATTTAATACTGCGAAATGAATTTTCGCGATTCCACACACTGAATTATTTCGCCCGTAGAATGATCAAACTAAGAAATATACAAACTCTACTGTTGCCCAAGGAAACTGTGCAGTGAAGTAGAATCGAGTGTAATTATTTTTCTATAATTTACATTTACCTAAATATACTACATTTAATATCTCGATACATGTTTTCGCAATTCCGCATATTGAGAGTTATTTCACACGAAGATTAATGAAAGTAAGGAACACACAAACTGTAGACCTGTCTAGGCGAATGGACTACGGATTTTTATGCAATGTACAGAGAGTTGAAAGTAAAAAGACACAAAGAACGCACATAATAGCCACGTATAAAATATCCAAAGTATAGTACTCTTTGTAATATCTAACAGGTAGAACAATATTCTACTTAGATCTCATTGTTTCAATAGTATCTACGAGAATATGAAGTTGCGTAACAATCCGCAGTCTATTAATAAAACTAAGAAACATAGAAACTGCAGAACTGTCCAAACTGTCCAAGTGTATGTATTTATTTAACACCTGATTTACAAGAAAGTACATAGATAACAATTACAAGAGCTTCACTGGCACACCATCTATCCGGGTGTACCTCACAACACTTCAGTGATGTGTACTTCCGAAAGAAGTACCCAAGTGTATGTAACTTTATAGTGACTAGTGCATTAGAATAGAGTGTAATTATTTTTCGATAGATCACGTTTATGTAAATATCTTAGATTCCATATCACGAAACATATTTTCACAATTCCACCTGCTGAGAATTATTTCATACGGAGATTGATGAAACTAAAGAACACACAAACTGTACAATTGCCTAGGGAAATTATGCAGTGACGTAGAGTGCAGTGTAATTATTTTTCGATAAATTAGCGAGGGCCATTTAATGCGTCCCGTATTCCAATTATCGATCTGCCGTGATTTTAATATGAAAGGATACGTACCATGCGATGAATGGAACACGCTTGGCTGTTCTACGTTTACGTAACCCTTGTAACGCTGTTCGATTCATTCATATGCTAATGGAAATTAATGCGTTCTGTTCCTAATGCTCACGCACTCCTCTGCTGAGTACGTACATCATCGATGTTTCGATGTTTCTCGACCTACATACATATAGTCTTTGGGCTAAGTCGAAGTCGTAGGTTTGACAGGTGTAAACGCAGTGCATCATCCTGTCGAATGTGCGACGCGATGCGATTTCCAGAATTTGCTAGATGAGAGCTTCGAGTTTTGGTATTTGAATATTAATGCGTGTTATGCAAACTCGCGCGCCGCTGCTGCGTGCTTCACATACGCTTTTATGAAATATTAATGAAGCTTGTCTACGTGTCCTGTTTGTTTGTCTTCCAAGTGCGTCTCTGTATTTTCGCACTTTTATGCGGAAATTGTGTACACGAGCTTGCAAGAAACACGATTGCTATTGCGAGCCGTTTAAATAGAAAGTTTTATCAGAGGATTCCGCTCGACCATCTTCCTTATTGTGTTCATACAAATTTTCTTCCAATCAATTTCACAGGGTTTAGTTTGATCTGCTTTTCTCTGCCAGGTAGTTGAATTAATTTCGTCACTAAGACTTAATCGTTAACACGTGCGTTTGTAAATCGTTTTACTTCACACTATCAACGCTATCGAAAGGAATCATTCGTATGATTAAAGATGTGACGTAAGCGACGATTAAATTAAAGAAAAAAAAAATTGAAATTACGCAAACATGACGAAGCCCGGTAACAGATAGCAGAATGCGATCAGGTTTACGTGACAGCGGCTGTCATAGTGTTAATTAGCTTTCAAACAGAATCAACTGCGACGATAAGTCACCAACACACCGTTTACTTTTTGCTACCGTATAAATTCTCTTCATCGTTTGCATACTTTGAAACGTATTCGAATAGCAGCAGTTTTTGTGAATAAGTATATTTGGCTGGCTATTGAGCGCACAATAAATCAAAACTCTAACGAGTATGCTGTATATCATCGTCTTAACAATTCAAGATTCCGACTCAAAAATAGCCTTCTTCGATTTTTTTACGATCTTGCTGTAAACTTTACCAACATCACACCTGGCTGTTTGTGCGTTTCGAAAAGGACACTCGATATACAAAAGAAGAAGACACTCGATAAAAAAGAAGTCGAAAATATAGAATATATTTCTTTTTATTCTAGAATAGAATATAATTTCTTTTTTTTTTTTAATTTTTCCATCGAGACAACGATCTACAGTGAAATCCGTTATAACGAGAAGTGATAAAGTGCACGCGTACCGAGCGAAAATTCAAAGTCGATTTTCTCGAAAACAAAGCCTTAAGCGAAATATTTTTATTCTATATTTTCGACTTCTTTTTACGCGTAGAATCACCCCCTTTCCGCTTGTACCACCAGTTACCAACCACCTTGTATATACACGTGTACCGCTTGAAACGAATATTCATATTTATGCGTAATTACATGAGCAAAGGTTTTGTTCGTGTACTTGAAATTGATACACATTGCGATAGAGTGTATAATAAATCGGTCGCGTTCAAACGCTCTCTTTTTCCGCGATTCTCACCAACTTATGGATAATAATTGCTTCCAGAAACTGTTTGTATTTACCACGATAAATCCAATTTTAGATGTACCTTTGAAACAAGGGTTACCGAAGATTCCTACCGTACTTCGCATAAATCTCAATTTCTGCTGGAATTCAACATCGATGGTAACCGACACAGTGGATCGTATAAGCTGCGGGTTCCTACTCACTTCGGTTGTCAATTGCTATTGATCAAATACTCTTCTTCTCAAGCCTTTCCGACATTTGCTCGAGTTCTCGGTTCTTCTTCTGTCAGAAAATTCGATATCGTATCCGTCGCTACTTTTTGTTTGTCTTTAAACGCTCAGTTCGTCTTCCCTTGTTTAATGAACAATCTGCAGTCTCAAAAAGTTCCTCCACGGTATTGACTTTTGAAGTTTTCTTTCAAACTGTAATATTTCTTTTAGAGTTCCGTTAGATCAGATCGAGGATTCCAAGGATTTGTGAAATTATCCTTTCCCTCCGCGAGTTTAAATATATGTTTAATATACGTACATATTTATATTTGTAGAGTAGCGGATAATATTTATTTAACATTGATATGTTTTCATAATTTTATTCTCTTCTCACTCATTTTAAACTCTCCATGTTTTACACGCGCTTTCGCTTGCTTTCACTTTATTGACTCTGTTATAATTGCAGCAAGTAGAATTCAAATAAATTTGCACTGATGTCAAATAAATACCTTGTTTTATACGCATTTTCGCTTACTTTCAATTTATCCACTCTGTTGGCCAATTAATTAGCGTAATTAGGCTAAATAGTATTCAAATACGCATTGATATCAAACAAATTTCTTTCGACATAAATGTGACAAAATTAATGATATTCTTATCGTATATTCTTCCTCCTAACTTGTAATTTTACGTTTACACAGATAAAATCGACCCATGTGTATCAAGCGAGCAACTACTTTATGATAATGCCAAGTGCTACGACGACTAAACCGATAATAAAATGTACTTTACGAACAAGTTTTTGTAACGTAGAGTAAACTCGGCTTAGTGCGCGATACTGCTTATTCCTAGGAGCTTTTTCATTCGTTCGAGACAGGAGGTAGCTAGATCTAGCTTAGTTACACAAAAAAGCTAATAGACAGTGTTGGCCTTCCAGTTCATGCTACAGAAAACAAATTAGTCAGTCGAAGTTAGTATGATGGAATGAGAGAGAGTGTTTTTGTTCCAGCAGAGTGTTATTCGTGCTAATCGTGTACGATGACTGTTTTTATGTTATACACGCCCTGAAAGGCAAATAGAGCATTAAAAATAGTCGTAACTGATGACATCTCAACAGGACTTCATTTTACAATTACGGTATATATTACTTTGTTTGTAAAAAGTAACTTAGTTTCTTATCTGTTGAACATCTAGACCTGTTTCTATTCTTCAACTATTTCAGACAATCTGAAAGTGGTTATGAAAAATAACTTTCTCATATCTTAGGTACGCGATTGTATCTCATTCTATTGACTATCGAGAAAACGCGTTATTATTTGATAACAACACATTTCCAGCGTTCCTCGAAGAAGAGTATGCGCTACGCAAACATTGGCATTCTCGAGAGATATTCACTGCGTTCAGTTTATCTGCGATATTTCTGGAATCTTGTGGAAGATTTCTAACGTGATTAGGATGGATATACAATTGTTTTTGGAAGCTTAAGATGCGGGTATAGCCAAGATCATTCATGTAGGCTCTAATGACAGTGATTTCGGAAGACAGAAGAATATTATGCTTGTCAACTTCTTCTTCAGTAATACGATGCAGTAATACAATCAGAAAACACACGTTGCGTTGGGAAGAATAATACGTTTCACCTTGGAGATTAGAGAACCAACCTCCAGAGCATGTTGATCAATATTGACATTTGTGTGCGAATCGCTAAGCTTGTCTACGTTTTCTTTGCTCTTTAAATATAAACACACACGGCCGTGAGAAATTCTTGACACGAACCTGATGTTCTTCGGCTCGATCATTTGTCCTATTGCCACTGTATACTTTAAATGAAGTTGGTACATCCAAATGCGAATTTTTACAAAATAAACGACATTCGTTTGTCTACGTTTGCCCCATCAAACTTCGTTTACCCACCTTTTAAAGGAAAAATCATTAGGTCTTCTTTAAATTTGGCAATAATTTTTCTTTTTGTTTGAAGGGTGGACAAACGAAAGTTCTGGGTAAACAAACGCGGAAAAATCGTGGACAAACGAGGACAAATCGTGGACAAACGAACGCCGTTTGGTTTTAGTAAAAAATTCGCATTTGGGGCTGCCAACCTCACCCAGCCTGAATCGCTGTAACTTCCATAGAGTCAAGAACAATAGCCTGTTCTCTAGTGGGAAATCGCGTCTGTTGCGCTACCTGAGCATATGACATTGTGAATGAGGTTTTTCTGTATCGTTGAACATATGACGAACGAAATACCAACTTTATAAACTCTTTGGAAACGGAAACACTAGCAACGATCGAATATCACGAGTATCACCACGTTTGATCCAGATGAACTCTCTACTTCCATTGCAAATGTTAGAAAGATAAAAGCAAGTTCGCGGCAATTCTCATATAGTTGTTATTCATTTTGAATTGCGCGCCGAATATAGCCTACTGTTTTTGCTTTCTTCGTCTTCTTGTTCTGGACGTCCCGTGCAGTTATGGAGAGTTCGATGCAAGCGCGCACATCTGCCTAAGCACCCGTTACCTTTTTGTGCAATAAAGAAATATCGGTAAATCTTCACGGAAAGAGAGTCACTTGCAATTTCGACGATCTTTTGATGTATTGTCAAGGTCATCAGTCTTGCGTCACCAAAATGTATCAAGCATATTCTATTGGAATGCGAGACACTGCAGATCTCAAGGCGAGTGTGTACAATAGAACCAGCCACTGTTTTGACGACAATTTTCTAATTCACCAAAGTTACTTTATTTTAATCATGCTAATCAACTTGATTCTAAATTGATCCTATTTGACACTAATGTGAATTAACTCGAAATCTACTAACCCAAGTAGTAACGTGAAGTTAAATTAGCCTTTGGAAGCTACCGTTAGCTTTTGGAAGAAAGCCCTTGGCGACTGTTTTAAGCACCTTAAGAACCAAACTCTTGTTCGAAAATTTGTTCGAAAATTAAGACCAGTTTTATGAAAAAAGAATACACATTTGTTATTTGGTTGGTTAACAAGTTGCTGAAGTGCAACGTTGCTCGTGTGCAACATCAAGCGTGAAGAGGTTAATTACACCACTACTCAAGCTCAACCAGAATCGAGAAATATTGCAATTAACTTTTTTTAGGAAAAAAAGCAGTTTCTTCAACTTCTCGACGATGCTGAACCGCTGATTAATTATCTTCCCCCATCTTGGTTAATTTTAGCGGGCTCGCGCAGTTTCCAGCAATTCTAACCACATTCGACTTGCGGAGAAGTTGCGAAACACGCGTGCAGCTTTAACCAACGACTGCCAGGAAATGGATCGAGTATTGGTACCGCGTTTTTCTGTATTATCTTCCCTCTCAAAAGAAGAACAGAGATAAACCGACAAATAAGAGAAGGATGATAGGATAGATTGAAAGACACAGAGTTTAAAAGGCCTTTTACGAGCATCGATCGAGTAAAAAGCCGATCTACCACTATTACGCTCCATCGAAACTTAATCGGTGTTCCTCTGCTCGATCAATGAATGCAAATCGGTCTTACATTTTCTCTTTGTCTTCTGCATTTTCCTTTTTCCGGGTTCTTTGCTTTGGACAGCTTACAACTTTATCAAATATATTTTTTCGTTGGCGAATGAGTTATCATTTTACAAAGAATGGTTTGATGTCGTCGACAACTATATTGGACTCAGATGCAAATGTCAAGTAAACTTTGAAATTTATTTAATAGAATATATCACTGTTTTTGTTTATGAGATAATATCGATACCATTGTTTAAAACGTTAACTCTTGGGAATTGAGATATCAGTGGCAAGCAATCTCCAAAAACAAACTATTTATTTAACAAAACATATTATTGTGTTTATTCATAAGAATATTGTTTATAAGATTGACTGTTTGCTGCTATTAATGATATTTTCCTGGCAGCAAACACGTACATGAAAAACAGTTTGTTTCTTATACACAACATTTTAACTATTCTGATAATTTTGTACTTTTTATTACACGTTATACACATTATTAACAGAGACACGGAGTTTAAATTACTTTATTCCATATCTTCCTCTTATATATTGCTACACTTTACTTTTACGTGTACGTATCAAACTGTTCAAATGGTGTTCGATATTTTATACGACATTTATCGCTTATTTCTTATCTACAACGAAATGCATCGAGTATATTGCTTAAGATTTAAGTGCAGATAAATAAATAGAAAATAGAAAACCTAAAGTAATTGAGGTTTATAGCCTAATAGAATTGATCAGAAAATATAAAGCTCGTAAAATGTTCGCGTTATAAAATATTACGCTAAAATATTCTCAGAAGTACATACTTTATCGATGTCTTCCTTCTTTTTCTTATTTTTTTTTTTTTACAACCGATATAGTTGAAGTTCAAAGATTTACTTACTTTTGAAAAATTTACCATGGAATGTGAAATTCTTTAAAAGCTGTTATATTCGTTTATCTTTTTTAACGATAATCGTAATTTATACTTTTACTAGATGGCAGATCGACGTGTTGCAGATATTCTTTAGAAAGCTGCTTTTACACAGCTCATTAATCCTGTGCCCGGCCGTAAAGGTCTTGTACACCTAGGTACTCGTGTTCCCAGAAAGCTTGTTTACCGCGGATTCTTATCTGCGAAGGAAACGCAGGGTTTAACGGAGCATGTATAACGTTTTTCCTCAATACGTCCGACGTTTCTTTCTCAGCCAGCCCTGTGTAATCCATACTAAGCCTTCGTGTAGCAGTTCTATGTAATGGTATATTGGGAAAATATTCCAGGAATGTTAAACGCGCGATTAAAAGTTCAAAGGAGAATGTACTTTACCTCTACACCTGCCCAAACAGGTAAAAGCTTTAAATTTTAAAAATTCCTTGAAGATGTCATTTATGTTGTGTACGAAAAATTCATTCGAACTGATTTTACTTTGAACGATGTTGAATGTCGTTGGGTAACGATTTGGGAGATCATCTCTGACGAGTACAATGGTTCTCCGTAGAATTCGATCGCGAAAAGACTTGTAAATCTTCCGCACGAAATAATCAATTTGCGAGTTAGTGATTTCTGTTCGAACGAGTAAAAACGTTGTTTGTAAATGAATCGTATCGTTAATTATATCGCATAAACAATCGTGTTTTTTTCTTTATCTATATCGTGCATTTTCTCGCTCGGTCTTATCCGAATGAAAACTCTCGTTATTTTATCATCGCATGATCAGCGCCATCATCCTTCTAAAACTTTTGATCGATGAAATCAAGTTGATGAAACTCAGCCGTGCGAACACAGTGTTATATCCTGCAAACACAGTCCTTCCCGTACTTTAGCGAGTCAGACTCGCGATGAAGATTTTGGCCCAAACATGAATATCGCGAGTCTGACTCGCGACCAGATTCTTGGGCCAAACGTAAACATAACAAGCCGAGCTCGCGGACTGTTTTTTTGCCCGTTACGATCGTCACTGAATGCTAGTTTTTACATTTCGGTTCGTATTGCAACTGTTTACCAGCATCAGTCTGGTCTGTTTAGCGCGCGCCGATGTCTACCGATTGGGCCCGAGTTTTGTCGAACTAAATGGCACGAGAAGGGGATAAACTCTTCATTTGTCTTCAAAAGATACAAGCTAGGAGTTAATTTGCGCAGTAAGAAAAAGCTATTTTGCTTTAACCGGAGAAGACGAGGTAAGCGTTCAGACGACGAATATTATTGTCAATATTTAAGTTATTCAACATTATATTGACAATATATATATATATTGATCGTCTAGACGACTTCTTACGTACGATAATGTTGAAAACCTTAAATATTGACAATAATATTGATCGTCTGAGCGCTCCTTTATCGTCTCATTTGCACAATGGCATTCTTATTTGGAAATTGGATATTCTTTTAAACGTCGTTTTATTTCTGTTACAAACGAATTATATTCGTCAGAATGGAAAAGAACATAGTTGAAATTTATCTGCTTTTATTAATTGTCAATTTCTGTGGACATTTTGTGTAGGCACAAAGGGACGAAAATATGATCCTTCGCTATCGTTCGTTGTTTATGAAGACGAATATAAAACACTACGATGAAAATTACCTGAATCACTGAATGTTAGTTTCTACATTTCGGTTCGTATTGCAACTGTTTACGAGCATCAGTCTGGTCTGTTTAGTGCGCGTCGATGTCTACCGATTGGGCCCGAGTTTTGTCGAACTAAGTGGCACGGGAAGGGGTTAAACAAGATGAAGTGACTTCTAGTCGCTGAAGCAGCGACAGCCGATTCTTCTATTTCTTGTTGAACGACCTGGCCATTTCCGACTATAGTTTCCCTAATGTAAATGGGATTTTACGAAGCACTGTAACAAAATCTGTGCAACGAAATCTTCAATTGCCGCAGTCAGTCGTAACTACTATTTCTGGTTAACCAATCTGGTCATTTCAATTGTAATTGCCTAATGCAAACGTTTTAATGTAATACGAAAATCTATGACAGTATTTCCTCGCGAAGTTAACTTGCTAAATGGAAAATATCAGATAACTCGTCACTCAATTGTCAATCTCAGGAAATAATTTCAAATTCTTTCAAGAACTTCATAATTCATATCTTATCTTTATCTTCCGCGTGTCATTTAATCTTCATCAAAGACAATTTACGTCAGTTTTACCATCACGAGGATTAAAATCTAAGCGAAATTGATCTGCCTTTACTGACTTGTAATTCCACGATTATATCAGTTTCTCGTTACAAGAAAACTTTAACAATTAATTTAATAAAAATACATGGTAAAACACGAATCACTGCACGGTTAATAATTGTCATCGCTACCACGTTACATGAATGGCAGAGTTTCCACTTATTCGCTCTTTTCCTCGTGTCGCGCATTGTCGCGCAAATTGTCCCGCATTTGTACGAAATTTAAAAGCGCGAAAATGCACGGAAAGCGTATGCAATCTACAAAAGTATACAAAGTGCCTAATGTATACTAATCGTTATAGTATCTAAGGGACGAAACAAATTTCTGTTGCAATTCTATTTTTTGAATTACGTTCACGCAAGACTAAGTTCGCAAATTTGCGTTCATGATTCTACTCATAATTCTCGAATTTTTCGTATTTGATGCGAAAGCGGAACGTATAGTCTCGCTGTTGCTACACGTGATATTCGTACTGCGTGGGCGAATACAACGGCGACACGGAATTTGCACATTGCACATGCGATGAATTCGTCGTTTGACACTCCGCCTGCAATCTGCTGGCGACACTGTCCGTAATTACGTTATATGTCCTCGGCTTACAATAACGATCGTTGATGCGTGGGTTCGACCAACGACCAAGCGTAACGGTAAAGAGATTCATGTCGAATACGTTTCACTTAGCTCCTATTCGTTTCCTCGATCGTCCTCCTGGTGCAGCGTTCCTAACGCAAAGTTACGCTCTTCCGCTACCATCTCTCGTTACTGCGCGGCTTTACGGACGCCATTGTGTCGACTTTAACCAACGAAGCGTCGTAAACCATGGATTTGTGTCTCAGCTATGTCGTATTAGATCACGATCGAATAGTCACCTGCTGTTTTCCGATAGCAACGTATTAGAAACTAAAATTTTCATGTTTCGAAGGAAATTAAATTCGCTGTGTTTTTTTGACCCAGTTGCGTTCTTTTTACGTTAGAAAGTATCTCAACTTTGAACAATTTATGGAAAAATCGTTGTTATAAAGAATATATAATATGTATATATGGAGGGGATAGAAAATCTGCAGGTTATTCCAAGCTAGTAATTCTAAGAATTACATCAAATTCTCTATGTAAGAAACTATGACGTAAGGAAGATACTAAAAATCCCAACAGTGGAAGATACTCAGAAGTTGGAAGATGCTTCAAAACGCATCAACATAGGATGTAAAACCGCACGAATCAACTTATCAAGAGTTGTTACTCAAGTTTACTTGAAAGGCTCTGATACGACCGTTCGCGGAGAGACGCGGTCGCTAGGAAAACGCGTCAGCGAGAGGCGTAAATTCTCGCTACGATTCTGTTAATCGACGCCGCGAAATAGTCGTTCTCCTGTTTCGATTAAGATAACAGAGGTGGTTCAATGAATGTAACACTGCATTAACAGGTTAACATAAAATAATCTATTTGATAATAATATGATGAACACGCCACAAATTGTTTTACAATGAATATGGTAAATATATTACAGAAAGTTGACTCGACTTTACGATATCTCTCAATGAATTCGTTAGACTATATGATTTTGATTTTGCTCGTCAGACCTCTCGATGTGTAACGTTTGACTCGTCAGAAAGGACTGATTGCCTTTCGATCATTTCTTTGTCTTCTTTGGAAGACGACCCCCACTATGCTCGGGTCACGCCACCGCTCGCGCCTATGATCACGTATGCCGCCTTCTTGTGTGGGAAACGTAACGGACAAAAATCGACGTTTCTAGAGCTCGCTGCTTGGCGACACTATGCGCTCGTCTATACATTGTATATGATCCGTCGGACAGATAAGACGATCTGCCTGCGACACTGTAGGACCGCGAGCGACGGTTAGAAAATACAGACTGTGGTAAGCCTCGTGGCGTAACAGGCTCAAAACACACTTTAGATTTACTTGCATCTAATAATTGAATAATTGCTTTGATACAACGTTAACTTTTAGTCTAGTGATTATTGATAAATGTATTATAGGATCTTTTTATATTTATTTAGAATGGATTAAATAGGAAACGATGGTTATTTAACGTGAACTAAATACAGTAATGTGCTGTAACTAAGGCAATTAAATAGTTAATTTACCTCTCGTCACCACGGTTCTAACGCTCTTTCACACGGACCACCCTCCTCGACAACGCTGACAGTACTCTTTGACGGCACTGACAACACTCTTTGACTTTTCAACTACTGACTGTATTAATTCATCTTTCTCCCTTATGTATCCCTTTGTCCTTTCTCATAACCCCACCACGTACGTGTTCCGCAACCGTCCGTGGTCATGGTCACGTAGGCCTTTTTTTCGCGGAACTATTCGACTGAAGGGACGACGATACATTGATAGGCCTGCCGGTATTTAGGCTTTCTGGCAACATTGTTTATGGTTAATCCGATATTTCTTAGGCCATTTGTCCACGATACTACAATATCGAGATCCGCAAGTTATTTTAAACGACTACCATAAGATAAATGTAAGAGACTGTAAGTATACAATTAGGAACATTTGATAAAGAACGTCTATAAAAGAGGAAGAAAAGAATTGGATGCATCGTTTCTTGTTTCAATTTTGTATTGTATATCTTCCCTAAATTCAGATTAGAGCAAAATTGAAATATAAAATTTGTCGGATCGTAGGAGGGTCAGAGGTGAATTATTATTGTTTGATCAAACATGATCGATGTCGTCTGTTTCCAGATCTTGCACATACGTTGCATGGGCGATCGAGTTGTAGCGAAGCTTTTTCCTTTTTATAGTATTTTTCTATCTATTGTAGTTATCGACGTCGAACATGTGTTATGAACCCATTAACGTGTAATGTGTCACGTAAAATTAATGATAAAAAAGGAGTAGCTGAGCAATAATTTAACTTGACCGTGCTTTTCTAATTTTGTAGGCTTTTATTCACGAAAATGATTAAGTATAATATTACAATGAAGTAGCGAAGTTAAAATAGTTGCTCAAATCACGGCCAAACTGTATACAAGACACAAAAATTAAGACTAAAGACTAAAACTAGTCTCGTGGTCGAATGCTTGCAGTTTTTATATGTTGCGTTTGTAAGTGTTGAGTGGCAAGGGGATTGTCCTACGTAAGTGTAATGTTGGGCCATGTGCAAAGGTCACGTCAAAACCTAACGGTTCACTGTCAGTGGAATGGCGTGGATTTGGGTATGGTCATTGTCATAAATGCTTAGTTAGTAATTATATTATTTCTAAATTTTTTCTTAGCAGTTGTCTATCATTACTCGTTTTACAAAGTATATTAGAATCAATCTTGAAACTCATGATAATGTAGTATTATTGAAAACTCAAGCTACAGATATTTAAAATAGTCAAGAAATATTTCAAAAAGACTTTTACTTAAAATACTCGATTTACTCGATTTAAAATAATCGCGTACGAGATTAGAGAATTTAGAACAGAGATAGAAAGATTTTATCTTTCAACTTGAAAATTGAAATATTCTGCACGATTCAAGTACAATATCAAATGGCAATTTTTAAACAATTAATCTGTTGTTCAGATAATTTGCATGAGATACAAAAAATAATATACTTACGTATAAATCCGGTCGAAAACGAAGCAGTCTTCCAATAAAGAAACGTCAGTGTAAATACAGCATATGTAGTGTAAGTTTCACATTGACACAGTACAGTGATCTTGCATGCGAAAAATGAATGCACTACACGAAAACAATAAATTAAATCGACTTGTTCGAGCAAAATATGATTTCACAAACGATCTCACTGAAGAAATTCGATAGCACATAAATAAAAAACGTAATTATAAACACAGCAAAGGATTAATATAATCAACGATTTTACGTATTCGATTTCGCGTCAGTCGTCAGCGATGCACGACAATTCAGTTCTATAGCGACTGAAACTCGTGGTAAGAAATTCGGCAAAGAACAATAAACACGAGCCCGACTCGTATTACGTACGTCGTTCGAACTAAACGTAAACAAGACGAGCGTAGCTCTTCGTTCAGTTGTTCTCGATATTTCCTTTAGTTGCGTGTTATTCTTCGTTACGTGCGCACGTGTTATAATTCCCTAAAACTATTAAGCAACCCTTATACCTATCGTGTCAGTGAAAAGAAAATCTAATATCGATGATAGCAGTGTGAAGTGTGTTATTATTGCGGACAGTGATTCGGCAGATCCTTCTGATAATAATAGTGATGGTAAGTATATTGTGTTTCGTTGTTTCAAAAAATATCACACATTCGAAGATTATTAATTTTCTACGAGTTTTCTCAAAACGTTATTAATTTAAACTAAGTATTAATTTACAAATACAAATTAATTTACTGATACATTATGAACTTCCAAATAATACGCCATTTTTGTTCACTGATGAATCGATTATAACACATAATCGATTATTTCACAGTTCCTTTCGTTGCGCCGAAATATACATGCCATAAAACGCATAATCGAGACAGAAGATATTGTAAAATATATTTTGAAACATCTGAAAACGTGCATGTACTGTAAATTTTAACCCTAAACGCTCCGACTTTTAATTGTGAATATCGACCGGTAACTCTAACTTATTCTCATCATACTTCGACTTGCAAATTTTTAAGTGTCAGATTTTAAATGCTACAATGACGTGCAAATAGTAATATTAAAGTCATTCAAAACAATCTTTATTCATCTCAGAAGTAATATAATTTTGATTACAATATTTATATTAGTCATAATTGAGTAATGTGTGGAATTTTTTAAAACATTCATTGGGATTCAAACCGGGTTTGCGTTCACAGGTCTCACAGTACTCACTGAGGATTATTATTTTTTATTTGTAAACAATTACCGACCCAATATACACAATAACGACCCACAATAACGACCCAAAAATACATTTGGAGTAAAGCGCCGCACATTGGTGGTACTTCAGAGGTATACTTGGAGTAGAGCGCCGCACATCGGTGGTGCTTGAGAGATACATTTGGAGCGTTAGGGGTTAGATTGACAGGTACAGTGATTTTATTACTTATTTTTTATATTGTTTATTACTTATATAAGTTATATTACTTATTTCACGTGGAATATCAATGAATTACGAAAGCAATAGATTAAATCGATTACTTTCTCCAGTAAAGTATGATTTTATAAACAATCTCGGTGAAGAAATTGAATAGCGCGTAAATAGCGGAAATATTCTGTTACGATCGAGATTGTCGTAACAGCTGTGTTATGAACGTGTTCGAATGGCAATAGGAAAATGGACGCGTGTATCCGTTTTCCCTTTAGGTACGTAGCTTCGTATCACAGTCATCAAGGTATTACAGCGTTCTTGAAATAACAGTGTAAGATCTATCTAAAGTGGTGGAACCGTCACACGCTTTTCATCGTGACCGATGATACTGGTTCGCTTAACGACGATCATTGTGTTACTTTAGGCTCGAGATGGGAGGATATCTAAATTGGAGGTTTAAGGAATAAACTTCGAAGAAAAATGTAGACGGCTTGCCAGAGAATTTTTTTTGCGGCTAATAATATATCTACATGTACGGACACTAGCGGGCTATATTATGGGCTGTTTTTTCCTGTACTGATATGCTTTAAGAGCGTATTTCAGAACTGATGGTTCGTAGAAATCTATGTTTTTTTTAAAGTAAGCATTTATTAATAGAATTACCTTAAATAATTAATATTTTGAATATAAGATTGAATAGAAATGTGGATTGAAACGAGAAGAAAATTCTTGTCCAAGATAAAGTGAAATAGAATATATTTTGAGATTATCTGCTTTATAAATAATTTACGAATACATAACCTCATAGCGAGAAATCTTTTTCATTTATTTATTTCAAGCATTATTTCATTATTTTGCTATGTACTCGACGTTTAAAATTTCTCGGAAAAAGATAGTTTAAATCGATTTAGAACGATCAGTGAAAATAATGAAAGTAATGAAAATATACCTATATTTCTTTTTGCAAAAATCAAATCATCTCATTCTCGCGTAGAAACACATTCGGGTAACATGTTCGTGAATAGTCCACGACATTTTTCAATTAAATATTTTTATCCCTAAAATATTGACGAAAGTAATAGATATGTACCTGCATCGTTACGCTTGCAAAAGATGTAATACCGAATTGCAAGACTTACTTAGATCAGCCTGTATAATCGAATAAAAGTTTACACACGTTTCTAAATAAAATTTCAGTAATGTTTCCAAGAAGGGAAAAGATTTGAATACACTTGTATCGTATTGGACACAGTAGCAAAGTCGAGGTGTACTGGCTGTTTCCCTTTAGCCATATAACATTCGCACCACTGTTATCACCGTATTACAGGTTTTACGAAATAACAGCTCAAGACTCGCGTAATGCACGTGAACATCGGTAAGTTTTCACTCCCACTCGATGTCCCGAGGTAACTTAACGGTAATCGTTTTACATTTTCAGGCCCAACGGCCGACGAACGATTCAAGGAGAACTAGTATTTCATTGATAACTCACCCCGTGTCCCGACCTTTACGACCACCACACTGTACGTACACTGTTGCACGCGCATACCCGCCAGGCAACGTCCAATGATTTGTGTATCGACAGTCGTCAGTATTAATGCCATTTGTGTGCAATTATGTTAGTTATTATGTCAAACAACCTACCTTTTGCGGCTCGTTTCAACACGTTTTCAGCATTACGGCATTGCGACTTGAAAACGACGCCAGATACCCGATGAAATAGCTCACGGCCAACAACACGATTGCGTTGGTGGGTAGATCAAATTATAAATTAGAACGCGCGGAATCTATTAAGGAAGCGTTCGATGAGCATTTCGAAGCGATTTATATTCAGAAAAGTTACGAAGCGATAGATAGAATCTCTTTCATGCTGTAATTCCTTCTACGTGTATTAATTAATGAAATTATGGTAATGCTTCACGATTTCACCGGTATCTTCGATTTCTTTTTTAAGCTGCTACATATGAAAGAGTATTTTAAAGAGATAAAATATCGTTGAAAAAAATTCTTAGAATAGTTTTTTTTTTTGGATACCTTTTTACCTTTACCTTTTTAAATAGTCCTATGCAATATATTGTAATTTGAAAAAAAATCGGAGATACCGATCAAATTCTAAAACATCACCGAAATTATTTATATTTTGATAATGGTAGTTTTCTCTTTAGATTTCTTATAAATACACTATCTACGCAAGTTTGTATTTTTATGAACTGTATTTCAAAAATAGAATTTAATATTTGTTTTTGCATTCTATGTGCATTCTGTGCATATGTGCAAAAGTAAATTGCGAGTAAATAACTTAAAGGTTTAATTTATTTTAGGGTTCCAGATCGGAATTAGAAGTTTGATTTCCTTTTTCTAAATCGCAACCATTACTTCCACATCTTAAAACAAGAAGACACGATGTTTCCTTTTCCATTTTGAGAATTGATCTTCATAAATTAGAGACAAAGGTAAATAAAGTTTTTGAATCATCGCTATACCTTTAAGGACCGTAAAAAGAAATATGCTTCACAAAATAGTATTATTTAAGAATACATGTAACCACTAAAATGTTAGTTAAATCTTAATTGTTAAGGAATCGTAACTCATGGAATTTGGTATTGAAACAGCGGTTTATAGCTTCTTGTTTAGGGCATTTATCATTATTAATCCACCTTTAAAAAATATTTACGTTTTCACAAATTATAAGAAATATTCAACGTTAGAAGAATTTTCTAATTGGCACGATAATTGTCACGACAGAAAAATTTAATACTGCTATCGCTATCAAAATACAGTTTAATTGGCAATTAAGCATTCTTGTTTACAAAACCGATATACGCATACGATACGCGAGAAGTATACGCGAAATCATGCTTAATAGTGATTTATGGAACGCTAGTTGCCCGCCCGCACCCTCTTTCTTTTTATAACAATTTATGTTTATTACCCTCATATTTATTATTATGTTTATTATTATTTATTGTTTGAACATTCTTCAGATGTTGTTGAAGTCCATGGAATTCGACTCAGTGGGGACACACCTTAACATTACATCGTATCCAATAATCGAATATCATCATCGACAGCGATACACTGGTATTTATACCATTCACGTTTCCATTTCATCATCACTTAATTATTGGAGTTACTTGATCGTGCTTGCCATACCGGTTGAAATAGTATTGAGAAGTAACGCTAGATAACGCGCCTCTATTGATTTGTCAGTTGGGATAATGGATTTCAATGCATAACACAGAATCCCATGGAACGCGAGCGTGTGGTTGCCAGCCACAGATTAATACGGCTATCGCGGAACGACAGGTATTCCATATGTATCTGGTATTTCGTAAATGTTAATATAACTTGATCGTATCCCGATGCGAATGTAAATGCACCGGACATGGTGCAGTCTCTTAACCCTTAAATGCATACTGTCTCTATGTGGCATATTTAAATGGCCTTTGTTATATAGGTAACGTGTAATACTTATTGCATGGTGTTTTCGAATGTATTTATTACTATTTTTATACTATTAATATGTTCATAATGCAGCAAGAAATTTAAAAAGTAACAGTTAAAAATTATTTTTGTATGACTTTGCAATATTGGCAATTTTCTATATTTTATATTTAAGAAGAGTCATGCATTTAAGGGTTCAAATTTCGCATAAAACGACAATTTACCAAAAGATCGGTCATTTTATGATACAATTTCGTGTGATTGCGATATAAAGGAACGAAGTTTTCGATGAATTCGACGTCGTTCATTTCAACAAGTTAAAGAGGAAGCGAACGGGGTAACGTATGTCTGGGGAATTACGTTATAACGAGATTAATAATTAACGGCTTTCTGATCACAAAACATTCGATTTGTATTACAAATGCGAGTTACACGATCGGAATGTCGATTCCATGAAGTTGTTTCATTCTTGTCAACGAAGGGTTGGACTGAGTATCCGTTTTCGCTGTAACGCGGAACAGGAAGGCAACATTCTAATTATAGTATTAAATATCCTAAGATATGTAAAACGCTTTCGCATATCGCTCGAGTATCGTATCAAATTATACCTCACAATTACTGTATTAACGGTAATTAATTGTCTATCGCGGTTATACGTTTAATGGGGTACGTGACCATCGTCTACGTCTTATTCTCATCCACTCGTGTGCAGGTTTTGCGTTATAAACGCATTAAAGCCTATTGAAATTATTGAATGAAGTAAGTTAACGTACCATAAGGAACAAGGAAGGAACGTAATTCAAAGCTTGCACATGGATCATTCACCTCCGTGTTTCATCACAACTATTCTTTAGGAGACATATTTGTTACTTTTCGGCTTTTCGTCGCGTTTTTAGTACATCGTATTTTGTTCTGAAAATTCCAATTCATTTCTACAGTCTTTTCCGGCCCACCTGTAGAATCACAAATACAGCCGGGGATAAAGATAAGTAAGTAGGTAGTGGAAGTAGGTGTTAATGAAGTTTAATCGGATTAGTACTAGTGTTATATACTTCAGCTTTATTTTTGTTGCAGATTATTTGGCAAATAATTGAAATTGTGAGCGGTTTATTTAGCAAATAATACATGCAATAGCGGTTTATTCAGCAAATAATACATGCAATAGCGGTTTATGCAGAAAATAATAAGCGATACACGAGATATAATTAACAAGGAAAACAAGGCCAATACAACCTAGAACTTATGCGTAACGTGTGACAGTAATATGCTGTTGAAGAACATGCTCGGCCACCCAACTGGTTATGAAAAAGGAAATGACCAACTCAACGAAATACACCTTACATCAGCGTTCGACTTCTTACCGCTATTATACTATTTGTCATAAACTATTTATTTACCGTAGAAACTACTTATTATACATATATGCGTATATCTATTACGCGTACGATGGCTGAAATTTTCTTTAGAGAAATTAATATTTTTGTGTAAACAAGTCGTATTTCACTTAGCCTCATCGATATCTATTTCTATTTTGTCTCCGACTGTATGCCATCCAGCCATGAAAGACACCTAATTGTCGATATCTCAGCTCTCTCGCCGATTTCAATGATCGTGGAAGAGAATATTTATAGAATTTGAATAGAATTTGAGTAGAATAGTTGTAGAAATTAACGTTTTGAACTACTTTTTCCTGTACACACAACCGCTGCTCGGCCTTAGTTTTCGAAATGTTGCAAAAAGCAATTGACGCTGCATTGAATTCTGACAAAATATATATAACAATACGTATGAAATATAAATATAATATGGATAAAATATCATCTATCCCGCGTTTAAAAGAAGATACGCTACTAATGTGTCTATCTGTGACGATGAGTAACACAACCACAAGCATGGCCGTCACGTTTGCCGCCTCGTTCAAGCTTCGTCTATACAAACTACAAACAAAGGATAAGAATTAGGTTTGAGTTAGGCTTAGGGTTCTCAGACGATTCCCTTAATTCGAGGATAGCACGATGTTACATTACCCCTTCTGACACTTTACAGCTACGTGGCTTGTCTGAGACGTGACATGAATTTCTTCTTACTTCTGTGCGTCGTGTCGACAACATTGACCCTCTCCCTGCACTTGTCTACAGTATGAGACCCGATGTCAGTGATCCACTAACTATACTATATTATCTACTACTACAGAGATTTTTTTCTTTAATTCCCTTAATCTGGTGACACTGGTTAGACGTTAGACAGTAAGACAATATTGAGGTATACGCTGGCACGGATGCACAGCTATAAACAGATCTCGCTGTAGTGGTACCGACAGTTTCTTGCGAATATTTCGAAAACTAAGGCCGAGCGGCGGTTGTAGAGAACAATGTTGTTCAGAAAGTTAATTTCCACGAGGTATTAACAAATCATCGAAATTGGTGAGGTGGGTGTAAGTAAGGTTGGCATTTATGAAACAATTAGTCTAGGATATAGAGCATCAAAAACCTGGATCTTTCCGCCTGAGACCTTTTTAGATTATGTACGATATCCTAAATTGAAAGCTTCTGTGAATTATTGACTGTAACTGAATAGCACTACGTCTGCATTTCGATCGTTCCTAAAAGGACAAATGCATATAGAATGCTATCCAGTATATTAACCATATTAGTAGAGAAGCCACGTATACCAGATCATCGCACGCAACGCACACGTAGCGTGATAACGAATGATCGGTGGAGTTTGATCGTTTGGACAGCAAATGAGCATGGGAATCCCAGATCTCTAGAGAAAATCCCCTGGACATTTGCTGATGCCTTAAAAATTAGAACAAATTCTGGAAAATTCGGACTGATGACAACCTCAGGTGGGCGAGATATTGATATATAACAAATCAAAATTTCGTATTCCCAAGTTGGTCTTCAATTTCATGCAAACAGCCTAGGTTTATAGCTCTTAGATTATATATAGACAACTATCCGTAGAGGACTAATAGAATACGCTTTCAAAAAAATATACTTTTATATAGAAATACAGATGTAAAATATAACTACACACACATACATACATATATATACCGATTTAATATAAACAGTAGGGTAAATAAATACCAACTAAGAAAGAAACGTTACGTAAACAATAATAGTAGCAATACTTTACAACGATTAAGAAATCAATGTAAAAATACAACATGATATGTTGCAAGAAATTAAAAAAAGGAGATCAACAACCTGCCTGTAATAATAGGTAGGCCACGAGCTTAGTACAAAATAAGTACGAAATAAAAAATTAATTATTCGCGAGTCGACAACGATCGTAGAGAATATAGGAGCATCGTGGGTGAGCTGAAGCAAATAGCGAAGTTCATGGTTCGCACCCGTGCAGTAGAATCCGATATGACGCACCGTGGAAACCCGATGATGCGGTACCGGAGGAATTAATCCGGGCATGGTCGGAGCGGTAACTATGCCGCGTGTGCGGCATACCGGTATCCCTCGCTGAGAGCGACTCCTCGTGTCGTGACTATTCTCGCCCACACGTTTATAAATCCCCTCGCGGTCGATTCTCCATCCCCACAGCCGTTTTCTCTTCCCTTCACTAGACCTATGCGATACCAAGCTCGGACCCTACCTTGCCTTGCCTCTCGTTCTGCTTCTCGTTTCGCTGCCTCCTCTTCCTCAACCTCTCTTCTTCCCTCAGTTCGCTGCATCTCTTGCGTCGAGCATTCATCCTAGTTAGAGCATACCACTAGGCCCATTATATCTCAACTGATTTGAATTTAACGGTTGCCAGACACCGGCATTGTGCGTACGCCCGTCTCATACCTCCCGCTACTCGCTTCGGCATTCTATCATCTCTTTCTCTCTCTTTCTTTCTCTACCTATCTTTCCTCGTCTTCTCCTCTTCTCGCAACGCGAATCTCTACTGTTCGCACCCATCTTCCTACGACCACCCAATACAGTGATCGAGCAGATAATTGCTAAGCATATAATTTACCCTATTTGACTTGGGGTGGTTTTCGATGCCCGGCAGATAATCGTTTTGTTCTTTCTACACACTTTTGTAAGGTTTACACTCGCTTAAGTTTATCGTTACATGCTATTTAACAAGCGTGCTTATGAACGCACCTAAGAGGTTGTTAGTGCTATTATTAGTACTGTTATTAACTGTAACTTTAATTTGTTTGCTGTTCCATCCTATTTATTCTTTTTACGTAAATTTATAAGTAGGTTTTTAAGTTTATCGTAGCATGGCTGCTATTATTAGTTACTGTTATTAATTGTAACTTGTATCTGTTTGCTGTACCATCCTATTTGCTCTTCTTGCTTACTTTTATAAGTACATCTTCGAGTCTATCGTTGTACGTTATTTATCGTAGCGTAGATAGTTACTATAACTTGAATAACTTGTAATTTAAATTTATTTGTTACTTCGTTTTATTCGTTGCCCTGTTGTTCATTGTAACTTAACTCTCTCGAAGGTCTGTCAGGTTGTCACAATTTCTAGCATTATCGAGCCTTATTGAAACATAGAATCTCGCCGTAAATATGATTACGTATGTCATTTTAAAAATTATATTTAATTTGTTCCTTTCTTTTCAAATTTAGATGCATTATTAACCGCATTGCAGTTCTTGAACCTTTTATGTCCCGAGAAAAGAGCCCTTTTAATACTTCAAGAGAATCATTGAAAGGAGAAATCAGAAATACTGATGTAATTAAAATTTATATAGCAAATTTAGGAATTTTTCTAACGGTAGACAAATATGATCCGGTCGAAAATGAGACAAAACACACAGCACAGTTAATAGAAAAATACTTCTTGAAAAAGTTAGATTTGTTTCTTATTCCGTTTTATCTATCGTGTACACTTAATCATCGAGAACTGAACTTGTTATTTCGATCGTTCGTATACTCATTCTTTTACTTTGCAGATGCTGTATCTTTGTTTGTAAGAGATTCTCATACATGGCTGCTGTCTTGAAACTCAATGTTAGTCAGGCTTTACTTGCAACTAAAACGGGTTTGCTACACTCTTGTACGTCGTCTCCTATTTAAGACTGACATAGAAGAAGAGAAACGTCATACTAGATCTATTGATCCGTTTCTGAACTTTCTATTCTCTGTAATGACAGCGTATGAAGAACAAACCGTGTACATGATCGCACGTGTGTACAGTATTGCAATAATTTACGATATACCCGGAAGCGGGTGGTCGCTGCATGAATAAATAAGTCGAAAATGTGGAATAAAATCTCCTTCGCGTATTCGTTTGCCGGATAGATTGAAATTAAAATCCATGAAATAGAGTGAACCATTCTGATGTTCTCATGCAGGATTATTTCCAAAATTATTCATTATTTTAAAGATATATTTCAAGAGAGACGTCATACGGTGAACGTGCTTGCATTGATTTGTATTAAATCTCTAATTTAGTCTGATATTTAGTTTTATAGACGAGGTAAATCATAAAATTTCAAACTGATTCTTGTGCTTCTTAATACGAAAATATCTTATTTGTTATTAATTACATGCATGTGAATATAAATATTTTGGTACATTCAGAATGTTATACATAAAAAGATAAAGCGAGTACCTCTAATTATATACAATTAGCATTTTTCGAAAATAAATGTGCAGGATAAAATATACAAGACAAAGACGAATATACAAAATTCAAATCATTTGGTAAAGGAAAATTACTCTTCAAATTTTCTTTTAGGGGATTGTATCTATCTATTGAAAAAAACTAAATTTAATGTTTATCTACCCTTTAATGATAACGTGTTGAATGTATAACATATTTCAGTTTCCGAATATTGTAATTAATATTTTTTATCTAAAGAGTGTTACACTATTAACAGTAATGTAAAATCGTGTCACGGTTTTTCCTTCTTCACGCACAATAACAGTCCAAAGTATTATCTACAATTGTTGCAGAACCACGCGTGCATTAGAGTATGAACGTGAGAAAAAAGCAAACGTTCGGAAAAATATTGCTCCGTTTGTGTATTTCCATTTCGCGTCCGCCTACGTTCAATTGACTAGAGTAAAAATCGTACTTCCGATTGCTAGCGAATAATTGCAACTCCATTTCCTGCATATAAAATATTCTTTGTATTCAGAGAACAGAGAAGTAACGTTTTCGTCGCGTTTTTGTGTGGATTCTCCAAGAGCAAGCGTGTTCCAAGCATCATTTTATGGAAATTCAAGCGTGAAAGCAGTCTCAGACTAATTTGCTGGAGTGAACGTTACGAAGCCGAAAGAAAATCTAGCGAGGTGTAAATCTGTTGCAATTTCAATCATTTTTTGCTCACAGTAAAACAGTATTTTCGCTCTACGAACAATTTACTTGTCTCTGCTTGTTCGTCATTACATGCACGTATTGATTCCTGCAACTTCACCAGTCCTGCTTACTGGAATATTCCGAAATAGCTCGGTTTCCACCATTCTCTTCCTTCCTCTTCGAAAGACCTGGATGCTGACCCTATATCGAACCAACATGAACAAAAGAATTACATCCTGTACTTTAGGTTACTGAACTCTCCTCCATTCTATTACGGACAGCAAGGGACGATACTTGAAGAGGGTCCCCCTGGTGGACAGCACTAAATTACGTACACATTTCGAATGCTTAACATAATTTGTCTCGGGTTCGTTGTACTTAAGCATTAAAAATATAATCGGTCAGTTGAACGATACACGCTGGCTCTCATCGATATTAAGACACTATTTAAAGGCGAATAACCTTTTTCAACCTGAAACAAACGACTTGAGGTTTTCTGAGAAGTTAGAAGTTTATTAGGTGACGTATGAAATAATTTTTGAAGAAATTACGAATAGTCGGAATCGCGAAGGAAAGAGTAAAGCTCGCTTTTCACGACTCTTGTTATCTGAGCCTGTAATGAAAATTTGTACGACACATTTATGTTACTTGTATGCGAGCTAAAGATTTGATCGAAATCGGTCGACACGAGTCATCGAAAGATGTAAGAATCTTTAAAGTTCAGACTGAAAATTGTGAAAAACTGTGATTTTCGCCACTTTTAACCGTCTGTAGCTCATAGCGACGTTAATAGATTTCCATGAAATTTAATTAGCTCACTGCGGACTTTTATGCATTTTTGCGAAATTTCAAGGTACAGAAGTGCGCACAATACACGTTTTTTTTTATTTAAAATTTCACATTCACAATTTGTCCAATTTGGACATTTGGTAGAATTTTTTATCTGTTTGATTATCATGTGGGTGGCTACCCCCAATGGGGTACCATCTTCGTGTTT